>NC_082667.1:35774130-36081073 GCF_025265405.1 Mesoplodon densirostris
ATGGTGTTGCAAAATTTTATACTACTGATTCTCTGCCTTCAAAGAATGTTAGGAATGTTTGGCTAATTCTAAAAGTATGCACACAGGTGCACACACACACACACACACACACACACACACAGAAAGAGAGAGAAATGGCTAGATTAGTATGGTCTATCCTATGGAGAAGGCTTATATAGGATTGTTGTAAGCAATTACTTAACTTTTATCTTGTAATGGCATATGTAAAAAATGATAATACTTGTAGGCACATTGGGGAAACTTAATGGGTCTGGTTGTATAAAAGATGAGCAGCTCTGGCTTCCCCAGGCCATACCTGGCCATGAAGAAGCCTGCGGGTATGAGTATCTGGGCAGACCCTCAGTCCACTGGTGGCATGGCAGAGTGCTATGAAATACTGGTTTGGGGTCCTCTGCTATAGGCTGGTAAAGAGAAAGGTGATAAAAATAGAGCCAACTTTGGGGATGGCTTCCCTTTTAATTTTTACTTTTTGCTAATGTTGATTTAGTTATTTCCTATTAGCATTTATCAAAAAATTAAATCCTTTGTCATTTTTTCTTCACTTAGAAAATACAGAATAAAATTAAAGATTTGGTTTTCCAGAAATGTTCTCCTCTTTTCTAAGTTCTAGGAATGATGCCTCTTATCTTTAGAAAAGATGAAATCCTTTCCCATGTATGCATTCATCCTACTGCAAGAGCTGGTTTGGCTCATTCACTTTTGGTTTTACTATTGTTGTAGAGGAAGAGAGAGATCAGCAAGCAGAGAAAAAGAGAATAAGGTCACTGTTGACATTATTATTATTTCTGAATGAAAGCCTAATGAATACCCTCTGTGCCATCCACCTCCATATTAAGTTTTTTTTAATGGCTGCTACTATTTTTGAATAGAATAATGTTGAGTTAAAATAAAGCATATTGAAGTCTAATGATAGTTATTAGTGAACTGAGAGGGGAATGAAATTTTTCATCTTTATGCAGAACAGCATTAATTGATCACATTGTTGCACAGTGGCTGTCCTTTGTTTCTCTCCTTCATAGCTAACCAAGTTGGATTACACCTATTAAACAAATATGATTTCACACTTTGTCCCAGCCACAACTTTCTATGAACAAAATTAGAGGTAGAAAGGTGAAGAACCTCTCTTCCCCTCAATATGGGAAATAAAAATGTAGAATTTTGGATTTTCTATGTTTAGCACAAGTTACCAAGAATTCTGGTTACATATTAGTTTGAATTTAAAAAGGTGAGATAAAGCCTCTTAGGACAAGGGTGACATTACTGTAACTAGTTTTTCTTCATCATCTCCTAGTTCTTTTCACTCCTCTCCCAAACTACATCTGTGAATATGCTATGGTATTGAGAAGGGGATTGTATTAGCTAGAAGGAACTTAAAAATTGTTTTAATTTTTAAAATGATAAAATCTTTAAGAATACTTTCAGTCTGAGTTAGCCAGGACCGAAGAAGATACTGCTTAACTCATAAGTGTGTGGAATGCTGTAAAACCAATATAATTTTCCAGTAGTCTCCCAAGCAAATGGTGGCTGCCGGTCTTTAGAATACCTCCAGGAACCTAGAGCTCATAGGTCCCAGGGTAAGAGGTCCTCATTGTTGTAACAAAGACTCCTGAGCAGTTTTCTGCGCTCTGTTTCAAATTTTCTTTGAGCAAAATCTTTCCCAATGGCTGCTAAACCACTCTCTCTAGGAGGTCAGGATATTTGCATTCCAGAAGAGAGCTCTACCTCATTTACTCTCCGTTGGACTATTTATGTTAGCTCTCCTCAAACTCCTCACTTGAAGAATTATTGCTCATTTCTCTTGGATCATCAGTCAGAACAGATTCACAGCAAGATTTTAGAACTCCTGAAGCAAAGTAGAAAGCAGTCATCATAGGACTGATTGAAAAAACAAGTGTAAGTACCGATTGTAGATAAATAAGAAAGCAATAAATAAAACCTTTCCTGGGTAAGTTGAGGGCCATTTGAGATATTTGAGTCTGTGGGGAAGAAGGGTGAGAAGTAAGTGAATCTCAGCTTAGCCTCTCTACCAACCCATATAATAATTCCCAACCTGTGATCCACAAGGCAGCAGTGTAGGTGTTGTCTACTTTCCTCCAAATATTTTTTAAAGCCTAGTAAAAAATTGCACATGTTTTTCTATAATGATACCCTATAGGTTAAAAACAAAAACTTAAGTTTTGGCCTGGAAGTCTACCTGCTGAGTCATTTAGGATATCTGTTATCTGTGGCAAGTTAAAAGCCCTGATTGGCTATTTTTGGTATTGATTACAATGGCTCATGAAGAAATAAAAAATTCAAGAACTTATCAGTGATAGAAAGGCTGAGGAGTCCTTCACAGTATAATAGTGTTAGTAAAACAACAAGAATTTATATAATGCACTTAAATTTTTGTGAATTATCTCATTTGTGTATTCCAACAGCTCCAATTAAGTAGGTACAGTAGAATGAGCACTGAACACCAGAGAACTGAGGTCATTTTCCAAAGATGAAACAGATACTGCTTCTCTGACCACTATCACCACAACTTGGTACCAACCCTCTCTGGAAGGTACTATATTATTCCCATAGCAATGTGGTTACAAGTGTAGACTTCGAACAAAGATTGCCGGGTTTCAGGTTCTGACTCTAACCCATATTAGCTGTGATTCTGGGAAAGTTACTTAATCTTATTCTCTACACCTCAGTTTTCTCAGCTTTTTTTTTTTAATGTCAGATTACATGGGAATAAGAAAATTATCTAGCTTGGGGGTTGTTGTAATGATTATTGAGTTAATAGACATATGTAGTTAGAAGAGGGCCTGGAATAGTAAGTATTCAATAATGTTAGCTATTGTTACTCTTTCAGATAAGAAGGTTGATTTTCAGAGCCCAAGATCCACAACTCTTACATGGTAGATCCCGTACTTCGGTCCAGGTCTGTGTAACAATAAAACTCCTATTCAAACTCAAGTTTTCCTATTCAGGCTTCTATGTTCTAACATATGATACGATTAGAGAATAATTGGATATTGTTAAGCTATTTGTTGCTGAAGGTATGTGAGATAGAAATTCAGAGAAAGTCGTGTCTGTTTAGTATGTTTAGTATGAGTGAGGGTATCAAGGAAGGCTTCATGAAAAGAATAGGTGTCTGATAGGTATGGAGAGGTCAGAACCTATTTCAGGTTGGGGGACTAGCAGAGCAAAGGCATAGGGAAAACAAACTTGGCGGTTACAAGGACAGAGGGAGACTAGACTCCTGAAACTCCATTCTTGTCTTTATAGAAAAGCAGAATAAAATTAAATAAATAAAAGATTCCCTCCAACTAGAGGGAATCTTCGACATCAGGCAGAATAATATGGAATTAATGTGATAGATAATAGGGAGTCATTGTAGATGATCCAATATGTGATTAAATTGATTAAAATAGTGTTTCAGAAAGATTAATTTGGCAAAGAAGTAATGAAACCAGTTAGAAGATTGCTGCAATAATGTAGGCATGAGATAACAAGGGCTTAGACTTCAGTGAAGGTGGGGATATGGAGAGAAAAGGATAAACTTAAAATTATAGGACATGATTACCTACTGAGTAGAGGGGATTAAAAAAAATAGTCAAAATGACTTGAGGCCTGATGTCAGAAAATGAATGTCAGGACAGATGTGATTTAGTTTGCATGGCACTTTTTAAAAAATGGGTAATTTTGAATAAACAATGAATTTCCAGCTACTTTGCAAGATTTGGAAGGTCTGGTAATGCTGGTCCTGAATTTCTACAGGGTCAGCATTAGAGCAGAGTACTGGCAGCCCAATTAAAATGAGTTACATGGGGGCTTCCCTGGTGGCGCAGTGGTTGAGAGTCTGCCTGCCGATGCAGGAGACATGGGTTCGTGCCCCAGTCTGGGAGGATCCCACATGCTGCGGAGCGGCTGGGCCCGTGAGCCATAGCCGCTGAGTGGGCGCGTCCGGAGCCTGTGCTCCGCAGCGGGAGAGGCCACAACAGTGAGAGGCCCGCATACCACAATAAATAAATAAATAAATAAATAAATAAAATAAAATGAGTTACATGCTCTGAACTTTATTATATCCTGCATATGCCACACTTCTCAAAGTTGTTTAGACCATGTGAGCATTTGATTTCCTGACTCCTGCTTTAGGACTTCTGGCCTTGATGGTTGGAATAATGATGGTGATAATATTTATGATGATAAGATTATGAATGGTTTGTAAGAACTCACCTTTCTCAACATCCATCTTTAGATTCCTCTTTCTCTCCTGCTACCATGTCTGGAATTTATAATACTGATCTACTTTTTCAGATGTCTCAAGTATAGGATTAGGCAATAGCTATTTAAACCCATACTAATTTTATATGTATTTATCAGAACAAATTTTGTTTTAATCTCACTTGATCCTAGCAAGCACTTTATGAACTATTTCCCCCGTTTTCTAGATAAGAAAATGAGAATAAAAAGTAGACTGGTTCAAGGCAAAAAATTAGCAGATCACAAAGACAACAGGTCATAGACTTGTCGTAGGATGTAATAATTATTGAGAAATTGTTTTAAATTTACTTACGATGAATTTATTTACTTGACACACATTTACTGATCATTTAAAAGGTGCCAAGCACTGTGCTAATGCTTATAAACACTTAGAATGTTTTCTGGTACATAGTAAGAACTCAACAACTACTTGTTATTGTATTATATTAATCTGAGACTACTCAGAAATTAAAACAACAAAGTGATAATGGTGTGGGAAAGAAGAGACAAAGGAATACAAAATGAGTGATTACAAGATTGAATGAGAAAATGTATGTCAAGTATCTAGCATATTGTTTTGTATTTAGAAGACAATTATTTTTAGTTCTGGCTGAGCCACCCTCATCCTTTGTCCTATATATTTAAAAGGCACATATTATATGGGGGAAATATAGAATTCCTTAGATTTATTGAGTGGTGGGTTGTTGGGGAAGTGTGGGGAAGAGCTATAGACATTTTACATATGATTTTCAGACTTCTTAACTATTTCTTTGGTAAAGTCCTTTCAAAATCATAGAATGTGATGTTAGGGGGTATTTGGTTCATATTATCAAGAGTTAGTTGACGGTATCAGACTTGGAATAATTAAGTGACTTTCTCAAGGTCACATAGCTAATTAGTGGCATAACTAGGAATAGAATCCAAGACTCCTGAGTCACAAACCATGGTTTCTTCAGTTAATTCACATTTCTTAACAATGTATATACCAAATCCTAAATTCCCTGTCATGCTTTAAAAAACTTTTACCAAAGGAAAGGAAATGAAGGAAAGTTAAAGTCTCTATTGCACATCATCTAGAAAATTCAACTTTGATAGACTTAGTCCTCTAAGGACTTGACATTTTTTCCCATCTGAAATGCAAGTGCAGCCTGGAATGCTAATCTGAGCACTGACTTTTGTGTTGATGGTGAAGATGACTTATTTATACCACTGTTCATAGAACATACTCTGGGAAAATGAAATTGTGAAGGATCACAGTCTTTAGTGCTTTGTTTTCACAACTGAAACAAAGTTGTAAAATTCCAAACAAACTTTCCTCCTTCTAGTCCCATCATAAGAAAATTTTAAAGAAACATTTAGGGGATAATCATACACTGAGTTTGCTCTTTAGTGCCTTCCAAGGAAAAAAAGAAGAAAGAATATTCTTTGAGAAGACTGTTGAACATGGCAAAAGGATTAGAATTATTCTGCAAGTTTTCAGAGGGCAGTGAATTAAAGTTACTTACCTTACCATAAGTAAGAAGTGTCTTGTGAGCTCCAAAGCTCTAAGCACAGTGCTTAGGAAACAATAGGTATCCAGTAATATTTGCTCATTTTTGCTTCCAGTATGCGTGAGCTTATCTCTGTCTTAGCACTTTTCATCCTATATTGCCTTTAACATTACTGTGTCTCAGTATATGCTGTAAGCTACTTGAAATTAGGGACTTTATCTTGTTCATTATTATATCCATAGACCTAACACAGAACATGTCACATATTTTCATTTATTAAGTATTGTGGAAAGAAAGAAGGAAAGAAAAAGAGAGGAAGGAGAGAGGAAGGAAGTAATTACATCATAGTTATCCAAAAATTGAATGAAGTACTTTACAACAGAGTTTTGCAGTCCTGGTTCAATGACCATTTACTGGAGTTGTTGTAGAGCTGGACTGAAATTTCTTTGGGTGATAAAATCTTCCAGGTTGTATAATCATACAGTGTTTGAAAAGCTATATATGTCTTTTAAAATTTCAATTATTTAGAAATTCCATTCAAAATGTGGTATTTCCTTGCCTCCTAAATTGTAAAGCTGTTATTTAATTGTCATAATATAGCTAATGAAAGCTTTGGCCTTGGATTTATGCATCTTTGACAAACATGGCACTTTAATTCTGAAACAGAAATGCTCCTTTAGGCTTATAGTTTTGTAACTACAGAAAGAAGACATTAAGTTATCCTTGCTACAAAAAAGGAACACTGAATTTGCTAGAACTACTTTTAATTATGTTAAATTGAGGTAAAATTAGATCCTGACAATCTGTAATTATGTCTACATTATATCTGCCATAGAAGACTTCTAGGGAAAGAGAATATTCTCTAATTTGTAACACAGACATTTAGTACATTTCTTAAACTCACTTCAAGCTCATTTCAAGGTAATGCTAAATTTCATTGTAATTTCTTCCTTATCAGAAACATATAAAAAAGTAAAGGTGATGGTTGTCATTATGAAAGGATTATGACACTGTGATGTCAGTGGAAGTAGAGAAGAGTAAGGGTCTTTCACAAATGACCCTGAGCAATGTCATTGTGTGTGATTTCTTCCTCTGATATGCTCAGTCTACTCCAGCTTTGCCTGGAGTGACTCAAGCCAGTTTGTGAGCAAAATATTTTGTTACACCTCACCAGGAAATTCAAAATCAGTGTATATCATTCATGTTTGACATTACCTCTGAGAAAGATGAGCAGACACAGTAATTCATTTGCTACCATTCTATTCAACAATCAGTTGATAAATGACCTTGTCACTCCAACTTCTTTGATTTAATGTGTGCATCATAATGGTATGGACTTTACCAAAGCTAACTCCTACAGTTGTTTCTTCAGACTCATGATTTTTTCTGATAAGGAAGGAAGGAAGGAAGGAAGGGAAAGAAAGAAAGGGAGGAAGAAAGAAAGGAAGAAAAAGAAGGAAAGAAAGGGGAGGGAGGAGAGAGGGAGTGAGAGAGGAGGAAGCAAATGGAGAGACAGATAAGGAGAAGAGAAAAGTAAAAGAAGAAAGGGCAAAGAGAACAGGCTAAAGCAAGAAAAGAAGAAAGCAAGGAAAAAGAAAAGAGGAAAGATAAGATGATTATTTTAAATTTCTTCTAGAGTTGTTAACTTCAGTGGCTGTATGACATCATCAAATATCTGATTCCTTTCCATCACTTTGTCTTCTTGGCTTGTCCTCTCAAGTTGACTAACCTCATGGTGTCAAGATAGCTGCCACAGCTCCAGGTGTCACTTCCAGATGACAGTATCTCAGAGGGATAACTTTCCAAACCTCCCTACTGATATTAAAGTCCATCATTATTTACCCCCTTGAACTTGGAACACGTTTAGATTTCTCTAAAACATATGGCTACCTGATAATTGAATAAAATCAGTTTATTTTAACAAGGTAAAAAGGGAGCAGTGGTTGTTGGATAGGAAAACAGGGTTGTTTTCCCTGAGTTCTGACACACGGATGCTTTAATATGCACCCTAGGAATAGATAAGCCTTGAAGGTGAGAGGATACTTCAATCATCTTGACAGGGCACTCTTTCTCCTGGCTAGTGTTGGAAGGACATGGGCAAATATCAGTCATATCTTCCTGACTTTTATTTTTCTATGTTTTCATCACTGCTTAATGTTCTTATACTTGACATTTCTTTAGTTATGTTAATAACCGAAGTTAAGTTACACCCTCATCTTGCTGTCATGGAATTTATATTTTTCTCTGTATATTGACATTCTTTACTGCTCTTAACCATGTAGTTATTTTATAGTTTTAACTCTCAGAAAGTAATACCATATTTCATTTACTTTAAGGCCCTTCACTATTGCCTTCCCTTCCCCATGTATTACCTATAGCATGAACACTTCAGTTCTTATGAATCCTGAAAAGCAAGATAGAGCTTTTGCTAGGTAAACTTAAATCAGTGTTTCTCAGTCTTATAGCCATGGCATTCTTATTGTGTTTGTTTCTTTCTTTTTTTTTCTTTTTTTTGAGTGGATTGTAATATGTTTTAGAGGATAAGCATGAAATCTTAAAACAAACAAAAACTTTGTGATCCATTAGCCTATTTCTAGGTAGGTAGGATTATTTCTTTAAAACTTGTAGCATATTTAAATTAATTGAGCACTAATTATGTTTCCATAAAGTTATGACAATTTTAATTTAAGAAGGATTTATTTCAAAATGATGACATGCAAAATGCTAAGAAAGGTGTCAAAATTGAATAGCAATATTATTGTTTCGTTAGCAACTTCTCCTGACTTCCTTTTTCACCCTGGCAAGGGACCTAAACCTATCCTTTTGAATGGCCTGGAAATTCTATTACATTTTGCCATGACTGGATCAGAATACACCAGGTAATTGGAATTCTGAGAAAAGTCACATAACAATAAGTACTGACAAGCTTAAAACACAAGTGCTTCCTTTTCCTCTCTCATATCCAAAGCAGATATCATATGTGATTGTAACACTTGATTCATTAACTTTGTAAATACCTCTGAATGCCTTGATAGTCTAGATATGCACTATCCAATGCTGTACCCATTTGACACATCTGATTATTTAAATTTAAAATATTAACAACTTTTTGAGGTTTTTGACATACAATAAACTGCATATATTTAAAGTTTACAATTTGATAAATTTTCAGATGTGTATATACCTATAAAAACAGCACAGTCAAAAATATATCTATCATTCCCCAAAGTTTCTTTGTGCTCTCATACTCCTAAATTCAAACTAAGTTACAAGGCTATAATAATCAAAACAGTATGGCATTGGCATAAAAACGAATATATAGATCAATGAAACAATAGACCAGAAATAAACCCACCCATATATGGTCAATTAATTTTCAATAAAGGTGCCAAGAATATACATTAGGTAAAGAATAGTTTTTTCAGTGAATTGTGCTGGGAAAACTGGAAAGCACATATGAAAGAATGAAACTGAACCCTTATCTTACACCATAAACACAAACAAAGTCAAAATGGATTAAAGACTTGAACTTAAGATTTGAAACCATAAAACTCCTAGAAGAAAATGTAGGAAAGAAGTCCCTTGACATGTCTTGGCAATGATTGTTTTGGATTTGACACCAAAAACAAAGGCAACAAAAATAAAATAAGTGGGACTACATCAAACTAAAAAGCTTCTGCACAACAAAGGAAACTATCAACAAAATGAATAGGCAACCTACAGAATGGGAGAAAATATTTGTAAGATATTTATCTGATAAGGGGTTAATATCCAAAATGACAAAGAATTCATACAACTCAATAACAGAAAAGCCAAAAAACCAAGAAAACTCTCCAAAGCCACCCCCCAATTATCCAATTAAAAATTGAGCAGAAGAACTGAATAAACCTTTTCCCAAAGAAGACCTACAAATGGCCAACAGATATATGAAAAGGTGTTCAACATCACTAATCATCAGGAAAATGAAAATCAAAACCACAATGAGATACATCTCACACCTGTGAGAACAGCTGCCATCTAAAAAACGAGATTACAAGTATTGACAAGAATGTGGAGAAAAGGGAACCCTTGTGCACTGTTGGTGAAAATGTAACTTGGTGCAGATACTACAAAAAACAGTGAAGGTTCCTCAAAAAATTAAAAATAGAACTACCATATGATCCAGAAATTCCACTTCTGGGTGAAGGAAGCCAAACCACTATCCTGAAGTGATATCTGCACCCACATGTTTATTGCAGTGTTCTTTGCAATAGCTAAATAGCCAAGATATGGAAATAATTTAAGTGACTATCAGTGGATGAGTGGATAAAGAAAATGTGATATATATACTTTTTATATAATAAAATATTCATGTATAGAAAAGGAGGAAATCCTGCCATCTGACACAACATGGATGGACCTTGTGGGCACTATGCAAAATGAAATAAGTCATACGGGGAAAGAGAAATACAGTAGAATCTAAAAGAACAGAACTCAGAGAACAGAGTAGGTTGGTGGTGTGGAGGATAGGGAAAATGGGTGAAGGTGGTCAAAAGTATAAACTTGCCGGGAAAAAAATAAAGATCAGATATGCTTCCCTTATTCCTGATCTTAGTGGCAAAACAACTGTGTTTGACTATAAGAATGAAGTTATCCATAGATATTTCATTGATGTGCTTTGTCACATTGAGAAAGATCCTTTCTATTCTTATTTTGCTGAGAAGTTAACCGGAGTGAATTATGAATTTTGACAAATTCTTTTCTGCATATATTGATATAATTGTACCCTTTTGGGGGATTTGTTTGTTAATATGGTGAATTACATTTTTTTGTATTAAACCAAACACATTCTTGGCATAAATCCTACTTGGTCATACTCTGTTGTCCATTCCTGAATATATTCAAGAAAAAACGCATACGCCCTTTTTGGCCAAGTGCATCATTGTCGAAGTTTTGCTGCTTTTCCTGTGCTGTAAAGGCGATTCCAATCTACCTCTTGAAATCTGTTTCCTGCAATTCTGCCTCACTTTCAAGTCCTCCTCATTGGCTTCCCTCAACAGATTTTAGGACGATTGGTGTCCTTTATAACTCTTCAGGTTTGTGAAATTCTGTGCCCCTGAGCTCCATTTTTCAACTCGCTTTTTTGTGAGCTGGCCGCAAAACAGCAGGAATGCTTCAGGCCCTATTCTGCTTCCGGGGCAACAGGCTGAGCCTTTGGTTAATTCTTCTTCCTGATGGGAAATTAGAGTGACATGTGCCTGTCCAAATGCCTAGAGGGAGACTCTCATTGGTTCCCCCTCTTCCCTTTCATCCTCTGCAGAAATTTCAAACTGTGCAGAATTTCAAGCTGATTTTCACTGCTGTGTTTATGCCACTCTAGACACACTTTATTCCATTATGGAGACATATCAATACATAGGTTTTAAGATTCTTACTAGTCAGATATATTCCTCTGTGGGGAATAGGGGTTATTGAGTCCAGTTCACTGAGCAAGGAGTCGGTCTTGTCTGTTACATATTTGTTTTATGGAAAGGTACCTGTGCTAATATCCAACTCTGTTTTTTGCATCACCCCACTTCACCTTTCCCCTTAAGCAGGTATAAGTGTGTTTTCTAAATGTGAGACTCTGTTCTGTTTTCTAATTCAGTTCATGTGTAGCCTTGTTTACATTCCCTTTATAAATGATATCTTATGGTAAGTTTCTTTTTCTGTGCGACTTATATCACTTAGAATCATTGTACCTAAATCCACTCATTATGCTGCTACTGGCCTTATGACATTGATTTCATGGCTGAGGGATATTCCATCATACATAAGTACCACAACTTCTTTATCCATTTTTGTGTTTCCTGGGATATTTAAGGATTATCGAAGTCGAGGTTCATGTAAACAGAGCAGCCCTAAACTTTGGGGTGGCTGTGTCTTGTTGATTTTCAGTTTTCCCAAGGTGTATTCCCATGAGTGGAAGTGCCCTAGGCTCTGTAGCTCTGTTTTTTAGATGTTTTAGGAAACACCCTGCACTTCTCCAGAGTGGCTCTTGGCAATTTACATCCCGCCATTCAGCGTAGCAAGTCTCCCTGTTCCCCACGTCCTGTCCTGCCTTTCTGGTTTTTATACTTTTTTCAGATGTCCCTTTTGACCAGTGGGAAGTGAGACTTCTTTGTAGTGTGGATTTGCATTGCCCGCTTGCTTGGCTGGCCAAAAAGGGCATATGCGTTTTTTCCGGAATATATTCAGGAAAAAACGCATACGCCCTTTTTGGCCAAGTGCAGCATTGTCGAAGTTGTGCCGCTTTTCCTGTGCTTTAAAGGTGATTCCAATCTACATCTTGAAATCTGTTTCCTGCAGTTCTGCCTCGCTTTCAAGTCCTCCTCGTTGGCTTCGCTCAACAGATTTTTGGGCGATAGTTGTCCTTTGTAACTCTGCAGGTTTGTGAATTTCTGTGCCCCTGAGCTCCATTTTTCAACTCGCTATTTTGTGAGCTGGCCGCAAAACCACAGGATTGCTTCAGGCCCTATTCTGCTTGCAGGGCGGCAGGCTGAGCCTTTGGTTAATTCTTCTTCCTGATGGGAAATCAGAGTGCCATGTGCCCGGCCAAATGCCTAGAACTAGACTGTTATTGGTTCCCCCTCCTCCATTTCACCCTCCGCAGAAATTTCAAACTGTGCAGAGCAGGAGGTTAAAGGTGCTGACTCTCCAAGTGGGGAGATGGATAGTAAAGCAGCTGTAATGGGGAACATGAGCACCAGGAGAGGAAAAATGAGGAGCGTTTTAGAAACCTTTCCCGGTCACATGGTGTCCCATCCTTTGGGTTTCCCATGCATGTTTTAGCTGTAGTAAGATTCCCTTAAACCTGGAGAGTTGGGACCCGTGGAATGGGTGGCATGCATTATTGCTTTAAAGGGTCTGCATTTGCTTACCCAAACTCACCAATCCTCTCAGCCCCAAGTGTTCTGCGTTATGTCTCTTTAAGCTGTGGATGTAGATGGGGTCAATCCAGGTTTCATCAGAGCCCCTGAATGGATTGTGTAAGAATTTCGCTGTTTTTGTTTTTGAAATTCATTTTTATAATGGGGTTGAACTTATTTTCACTGCCGTGTTTATGTTGCTCTAGACACACTTGATTTGCTTACGGAAACATATCAATAGATAGGTTTTAAGATTCTTATGAGTCAGTTATATTCCTCTGCATGGAATACGGGGTGTTGAGTCCAGTTCACTGAGCAAGGTGTCGGTCTTGTCTATTACATATTTGTAATAGACACTTCACCTTTCCCCTTAAGCAGGCATAAGTGTGTTTTCCAAATGTGAGATTCTGTTCTGTTTTCTAATTCACTTCATGTGTAGCCATGTTTACATTCCCTTTACAAGTGATATCTTATGATAAGTTTCTTTTTCTGTGTGACTTATTTCACTTAGAATCATCGTACCTAAATCCACTCATTATGGTGCTACTGGCCTTATGACATTGATTTCATGGCTGAGGGATATTCCATCGTATGTAAGTACCACAACTTTTTTATCCATTTTTGTCTTTCCTGAGATATTTAAGGATTATCGAATTTGGGGTTCTTGTGAACAGAGCAGCCCTAAACTTTTGGGTGTCTGTGTCTTGTTGATTTTCAGTTTTCCCAAGGTATACACCCATGAGTGGAAGTGCCCTAGCCTCTGTAGCTGTGTGCTTTAGGAAACACTATGCCCTTCTCCAGAGTGGCTCTTGACAATTTACATCCCTCTCATTAGCATAACAAGGCTCTCTGTTCCCCATGGCCTCTCCTACCTTTCTGGTTTTTAAACTTTTTTCGGAATTCCCTTTTGACCGGTGGGAAGTGAGACTTGTTTGTAGTGCAGATTTTCGTTGCCCGCTTGCTTGGTTGGCCATAAAGGGCGTATGCGCTTTTTCCTGAATATATTCAGGAAAAAACGCATACGCCCTTTTTGGCCAAGTGCATCATTGTCGAAGTTCGGCCGCTTTTCCTGAGCTTTAAAGGCGATTCCAGTCTACCTCTTGAAATCTGTTTCCTGCAATTCTGCCTCGCTTTCAAGTCCTCCTCGTTGCCTTCCCTCAACAGATTTTTGGGCGATAGTTGTTCTGTAAAACTCTGCAGGTTTGTGAATTGCTGTGCCGCTGAGCTCCATTTTTCAACTCGCTTTTTTGTGAGCTGGCCACAAAACTGCAGGATTGCTTCAGGCCCTATTCTCGTTCGGGGGCGGCAGGCTGAGCCTTTGATTAGTTCTACTTCCTGACGGGAAATTAGAGTGACATGTGCCCGTCCAAGTGCCTACAGCTAGTCTCTCTTGGTTCTCCCTCTTCCCTTTCATCCTCTGCACAAATTGCAAACTGTGCGAAACAGGAGTTTAAAGGCGCTGACTCTCCAAGAGGCGAGATTGGTAGTAAAGCGGCTGGAATGGTGAATCTGAGCACCAGGAGAGGAAAAATGAGGTGCGTTTTAGAAACCTTTCCCGATCACACTGTGTCCTATCCTCTGGGTTTCCCATGCATGTTTTAACTGTTGTAAGACTCCCTTAAACCTGGAGAGTTTGGACCCATGGAATGGGTGTCACGCATTATTGCTTTACAGGGTCTGCATTTGCTTACCCAACGTCACCAATCCTCTCAGCCCCAAGTGTCCAGCCTTATATCTCATCCAGCTGTGGCTGTAGATGGGGTCATTCCAGGTTGCATCAGTGCCCCTGAACGAATTGTGTAAGAATTTCGCTGTTTTTTTTGTTTTATTTTTTAAATTTATTTTTATAATGGGGTTGAGCTGATTTACACTGCCATGTTTATGCCACTCTACACACAGTTGATTCCCGTAGGGAGACATATCTGTAAATAGGTTTTAAGATTCTTACTAGTCAGATATATTCCCCTTTGCTGAATAGGGGGTATTGAGTTCAGTTCATTGAGCAAGGAGTAGGTCTTGTCTATACGATATTTGGTTTATGGAACGGTACCTCTACTAATTTCAAACTGTTGTTTATGCATCACCCCACCTCACCTTTCCCCTTAAGCAGGCATAAGTGTGTTTTCTAAATGTAAGACTGTGTTCTGCTTTGTAATTCAGCTCATGTGTACCCATGTTTACATTCACTCTCTAAGTGATATCTTATGATAAGTTTTTTTTTCTGTGTGACTTATTTCCCTTAGAATCATCATACCTAAATTCACTCATTATGCTGCTACTGGCCTTATGACATTGATTTCATGGCTGAGGGATATTCCATCGTACATAAGTACCACAACTGCTTTATCCATTTTTGTGTTTCCTGGGATATTTAAGGATTATCGAAGTCGAGGTTCTTGTAAACAGAGCAGCCCTAAACTTTGGGGTGGCTGTGTCTTGTTGATTTTCAGTTTTCCCAAGGTATACACCCATGAGTGGAAGTGCCCTAGGCTCTGTAGCTCTGTTTTTTAGATGTTTTAGGAAACACCCTTCACTTCTCCAGAGTGGCTGTTGGCACTTTACATCCCGCCCATCAGCAAAAAAAGGCTCCCTGTTCTCCATGGCCTGTCCTGACTTTCTGGTTTTAACACTTTTTTCAGATGGCCCTTTTGATCGGTGGGAAGTTAGACTTCTTTGTATAGCAGATTTGCATTGCCCACTTCCTTTTTGGGCAACTGCATTATTGTCGAAGTTCTGCTGCTTTTAATGTGCTTTAAAGGCGACTCCAGTCTGCCTCTTGAAATCTGTTTCCTGCAATTCTGCCTTGCTTTCAAATCCTCTTTGTTTCCTTACATTAATATATTTTTGGATGATAGTTGCCCTTTCTCACTCTGCATGTTTGTGAATTGCACTGCCCCTAGCTCCATTTATCAACTCTCTTTTTTGTGAGTTGGCCAAAAAACCGCAGGATTGCTTCAGGCCCTATTCTCTTTCCGTGGTGGCAGTTTGAGACTTTGGTTAGTTGTTCTATTGATGGGAAATTAGACTGACATGTGCCTGTCAAAACACCTACAACTGGTCTCTGTGTGGTTCCCCCTCTTCCCGTTCGTCCTTCGCACACATTGCAAACTGTGCGAAACAGGAGGTTAAAGGCACTGATTCTCCAAGTGGGGAGATTGTTTGTAAAGTGTCTGGAATGGTGAACCCGAGCACCAGGAGATGAAAAATGAGGTGTATTTCAGACACCTTTCCCGTTCACATGGTGTACAGTCCTCTGGGTTTCCCATGCATGTTTTAGCTGTAGGAAGATTCCCTTGAACCTGCAGATTTAGGACCCATGGAATGTGTACCAAGCAGTATTACTTTAAAGGGTCTGCATTTCCTCACCCAACCTCTCTAGTTCTCTTAGTGTGAACTGTTTCCAGCCTTATGTCTCATTCTGCTGTGGGTCTAGATGTGTTCAATCCATGTTGCATCACAGCCCCTGTGCAAAAGTTGTAAGAATTTTTGTCTCATTGTCTTTTATTTTTTTAAATTTATTATTATATTGGTTGCAGCTGATTTTCAGTGGTCTGTTTCTTGCTTCTATGCAACCACTTGATTCACGTACAGAGAGACATCAATAAATTCTTTTTCAGATTCTTACCAGTCGTATATATTCTTTTCCGGTGACTTGAGTGTGCTGAGTGCAATCCTCAGAGGTACCGTGTAGTCCTTGTCAATTATCAATTTGGTATTTGGAACGGTATCTTTACTAATTTCAACCTCTTGGATAATGCCTCACCCCTCCCCACCTTTCCCGTTTAGCAGCCTTATGTGTGTTTTCTACATATTTGACTATGTTTCTCTTTTGTAATTCATTTCATGTGTAGCCATTTTTGATTCCACCTTTAAGTGATATCTTATGTGTCTTTTTCTTTTTGACTTATGTCACTTAGAACGATCGTACGTAACTCCTTTGGAGTTGTTGCAACTGGCCTTATTTTATTGATTTCCAGGCTGAGTGATATTCCACTCTACATAAGTACCACATCTCTTTTATCCATTTTTTCCTTCCAAGGACATTTAGGTTATAGCCAAGTTGAGGCTCTTTTAAACAGGGAGGTGGTAAACGTTGGGGTGGCTGTGTCCTGTCGATTTTTGTTTTTCCCAAGATATACGCCTGTGAGTGGAAGTGCCCTATGCTCTGTAGCTCATTTTTTAGATGTTTTAGTAAACACAATACACTTCTCCAGAGTGGCCGTTGGCAATTTACATTTCCACTATCAGCCTCACAGGGCTCCCTTTTCTCCTCACCCTGTCCTGCATTTCTGGTGTTTACACTTTATGAGGATGGCTCTTCTGACTGATGCGAAGTGACGCTTTTTGTAGTATTGATTTCCAGTGCCCACCTGTTTGGTTGGCTAAAACAGGTGTATGCCCTTTTCTTGAATATATTCAGAAAAAGCGCATACGCCCATTTTGGCCTACTGCATCATTGGCGATGTTCAGCCCCTTTTCTTGTGCTTTAATGGCGAGTCCTTTCTACCTCTTCAAATCCCCTTCCTGCCATTCTCCCTTGCTTACAAGTCCTTTTTGGTGACTTACCTCAAGACATTTTTCAACGATAGGTATTTTCATCTCTGCAGTTTCGTGAATTTTAGTGCCCCTGAGTTCCATTTTTCAACTTGTGTTTTTGGAAACTGGCCACAAAACAGCGGGATTTCCTCAAGCCCTATTCTGTTTCCGTGGGCAATCCTAGCCTTTGGTCAATTCGTCTTCCTGATTAGAAATTAGAGTGACATGTGCCTGTCTGAACACCTAGGACTTGTCTCTCATTGTTTCTCATCCTTCTGCTTCATCCTCTGGACAAATTCCAAACTCTGAGCAACAGGATGTTGACGGTGCTGACATCCCCAAGTGGGGAGATTGTTAGGAAAGACGCTGGAGGGGTGAACCCGAGCACCAAGAGTTGAGGAGATGAGACGCCTTTTCCAAACTCTTCCCGATCAAACGGTGTACCATCCTCTGGGTGTGACAGGTATGTTTTAACCATAGGAAGGGTCCCGTGCATGTAAGGAGGACACCAGGGATTTTTCCAAATCAATGTCTCCCTGAACCCCAAAATGGGGACGTTTTAAGCTATGGCTACACGTATGTTCATTAAGGGCCTTGGGAAGTAGGCAGAGTCCGAACTTTAGATGATTGAAGTCTTCAGCGTCAGAAGCACTCACCATTGGCTTCCCTTAGGTTACATTTTATCTGTCATTAATAATAGATGATGTCAATAAAAATATCTATTCTTTTTCAGATTATTTCCCCTTATAGTTTATTGCAAAATATTGAGTGTAGTTCCCTGTGCTATACAGTAGTTCCTTGTTGATGATCTATTTTATACATAGCAGTGCATATGTGTTAATCCCAACCTGTTAATTTATCCCTCCTCCCACCTTTCCCCTTTGGTAATAATAGATTATAAGATTTTATACTTCTGAGAAATGGGGGAGGTGAAAGAAAGGTATCATTTTCAATGGAAAAGCATTCAAACCAAGATTGAAGCTTCAGCCAAGTTTATTAGATGTACATACTTGGAAAGAAATCACTTCATTTCTCTAATGTGGACCTGACAAATCAGACAAACGTCTTCACTGAACTTGCTTATACTAAAGTGATGGAAATATCAAATGGAAGTGTTAGAAACATCTTATTTTAGCCGAGCCTTATACACTGCTTTATGTTAATTACAGTTGGGCTCACACATCTGTTCATTGAGGTTACAATGTTCTCATTTTCTGTTACTGATTCTCCAGAGTGGGCCCCAACAAGGGTCCCTCTGCCCAGTGTCATTGGAGCCAACAGACCGAGACTGAGTTTGGTTCTGAAGCAAAGGAAACTTTATATTTTAATCAGAGAATGGAGAGGTGAGAGTGTGCGCTCCGCCGTGGACTGTGGGCAGGGCTGCTGTGTAGGGATCCCGGCAGCATCAGCAGGAGGGAGGGGATGGAGCTCTTGAGGGCCAGGTTGGCTGCAGCTCAGGCTCTATGTCGCGGAGTCTGCATGGGGCCCCATGAGCTGAGGTGTCAACCCAGCCACTCTGCACTAGGAAATCGGGTCTGAAGTGCCGGGTGTGGGACCTCTGCATGCAGAACACTAGGGGCATGTGAAATTAGACAAAGCACAAAGGAAAAAAAGGTTAGACTTTATTTTATTGCCCAGATTCTATTTTTATCTCCCAGGAATTTTTCATGGGCTTTGCCGGTGACAAACCCCTCCTCCACCTTTTGTCCCATTCCTCATTCTTGGGGTGATGAGGGTGCAGACCCTTTTTTTGTAACTGCTTCGTGCTGAGTTGGGAGGCCTCATAACCAGGGGTGAGGGCAAAACTTCTCCCCAGCAGCCTCCAGGTGAGGTTGATTGTCCCCAGGCCTCCTGCCTCACTGCTCGTCTGCCTGAGCACCAGCATTGGAAGTGTTATAGATTCTAATGACCTTTAAGGGTCCATGAAAGAGATATGCAGAGACGCTGGGGGGGGCCGGTTTTACCCCACCCCACATTTGTTTGGCCACCTTAGGCTGACGGTTTCTGCCAGCCTAGATGCTCTGACCAGTAGTCTGTGCTCTCTTCAGTTAGGCCCCTGAATTAATGTACAAACAGCACCAGGTTTCAGACCCCTGCCCGCTCAACTCCCAGGCAGTCCAGGGTCGGTGGTGATCCAGGACCATGACGGCCACTGAGTCAACGGTCTTTTGAAGTAGCCAGGAGTCCAGCCGGTCTTATTGGCTGCCATCACCGCGTTGTCTGTAGGCTTTTCTATGGTGACAGCGTGATATACGGTTCCCCCACCAAGCTTATTATCTCCCCTCTGGGTGCAGTAAGTCCTGCAAGCAGTAGTCTGCTCTTTTGGGGCACACTGTTGTTATTTTCTGAGAGAAACTCCAGGTCAAGTGATGGTCACACAAGTCGTCATGGAGTCCCATTGCCCCTGTTTGTCTCTCTGGAGGTTGGAGTTGGAGGGCCTCCTCTCTTGGGGTCTGTGTGCCCACAGAGCGACCCCTGCAACTTCAGGGCATGGTGGGTGGTTAGGATCACCACGTGGGGTCCTTTTCCCTTAGGAGGGAGCTGGCCTTGTGGGCTGATGATTTCCAGGTTTTTAGATACCCCCAGTATCCTGGCCTGATGGGGAGGCGGGCCAAGCCCTTGGTGAACATAATTTATCCTACCTGGAGGGCATTCTTGCTTTTTTCCACTTCAGGTGGTCCCAGTTTTTGCACTAATACTCCAAGAGTGATTCTCCTTTGACATGGAATGTAAAGGTCAAAGGGTATAGCTAAATTAGGGAGTTCCAGGGCAAAGGTCTGAATTGACTGCTCTTTCCATTCTTGAAAGGCCGCTTCTGGATTCTATTCAAAAGGATCATCATCTTTTCATGTCAGTGTTTCATATAGAGGCCCAGCTTTTAGACTGTAGTTAGGGATCCAGATGCAGCAAACCCCAGCCTCCCCAGGAACCCGTAAGCTGTCTTCTAGTTTTAGAAGGGGTAAGGCTGCAAATGGCTTCTTCCCTTTCCTGGGATGGGCTTCTCTGACCTTCCGTGAGAATGAAGCCCAGGCAGGTCACCTTAGTCTGTGATATTTGAGCCTTTTTCTTGGACACCTTCTATCCTTTATTGGCTAGGTAGTTCAGAGGCCTCCTTAGTAGGGCTGGTGATCAGAATGTCGTCTGCATATTGAAGGAGGGTTCCCTTTTACAGAGGTAGAACTTTAAGGTCTTTAGATAACGTTTCCCCAAAGATGGTGTGGGAATTTTTGAACCCTTGGGGCAGGATGGCCCAGCACTATTGTTTCTGTTGTATGTTGAGTCCTGCCACTCACAAGCCAAAGTTTATTGTGAGTCTGGGACTAATGGAATACAGAAGAAGGCATCATTGAAGTCTAATACAGAATACCATGTCCTGGTGGATCGTAGAATGACCATCAGGGTGTAGGAATTAGGAACTACTGGATGTATATCCTCGGTGGCTTCACTGACTGTCCTGACATCCTTTACCAGGTCCCCAGCAGCCCACGGGGCTCTCGTGGTCAGGGAAATCCCAGGATATGGAGCTCACCTGGGCAGGTCCCCAGCAGCCAATGGGGCTTTCATGGTCAGGCCACTCCCAGGTTATGGAGCTCACCTGCGCAACTACCCAGCAGCCCATGGGGCTCTCGTGGTCAGGCCCCTCCCAGGATATGGAGCTCACCTGGGCAGATCCCCAACAGCCAATGGGGCTTTCATGGTCAGGCCACTCCCAGGTTATGGAGCTCACCTGTGCAACTACCCAGCAGCCCATGGGGCTCTCGTGGTCAGGCCCCTCCCAGGATACGGAGCTCCCCTGGGCAGGCACCCCGGCAGGGCTGGGCACACAGGAACTGTGCACATAGCCCTCATTGCAGAGCACCCCAGATCATCTGTCACTCAGAGCTGACACAGAGCACCTCAGAGCAGGACTTGAACTAACAAACAGCAGCTCTGACAGGTCTGTGACCCTGGGCATCACTCTGTGCGGCCTCCCTCTGCATGGTCTTCCAGAGACTTCCACTGCAGCCGGGGCACCAGGCCTTTGTCTCCCCCCATCACCCCTCCTCTCCCTGACTCCTGGGTTCCTCTCATTAGGAGAGGGTCTTCTTGAAGTTGTCTCCCACTCATGGGCCAGATAAAATGATTAGAAAACAAGCCGGAGCTGCAGCTCCTTGTTTATCCTGACTCTCAGGAGCCCACACCTGTTCCTTGGACCTGGCCCGTTCAGCAAGGTCCATTTTCTGCAGCTATGAGCCCCTGAGGGGCGAGGATTAGCTGACATGGGCAGCCTGACCCTGCCAGCCAGCCCTCCCCAGGTGTGCCTGGGTTGAGGTCAATATAAACACCACTCCAGGCAGCAAGAGCCCCTGCAGCTGTGCCTGATGCCATATTCTCTGCCCTGTCAGCAGTCTCGGGGCTGTGCTGGTGGGAGGGAGGGAAGGGCCATGGCTTTGTGGGTGGCCCGGTGTGAGTGGGGCTCTCCTGGACTTTCTTCAGGAGTTGCCAAACTGCCACCTGCTAAAGAAGAGGATGTGTCACCCATACCTTCTGCTGGAATTTCTCCCCGGGCAGAGGTGAGGAAGGAAAAAAGCAGTGGGGGCCGGGACAGGAGGGGTATCTCAGGCAGGGAAATGGACAGCTTCCAGAAGAGTGTCTGGGGCCAGGACCATCCTGGCTGGCCTGCAGGCACCAAGTCGGCCTGTGTGCCGTCGCTGGTGTGGCTCCATGGCCCTTCCTCTAGGCTTTCTAGTCCGTGTACATATTCAGGTGTTTTACCTGGGAAGGGTGGGAACAGTTCAGCAGCAGCTGGCCTGGGGCTCACCTCACGTTTACTCAGATGCCTCTGCACGGTCCCCCAGCTTGGCAATGAGGACGCTCCTTGTCGGGGGGCTGCTGGCTGCATGGGAGATGATTCCCCACCTCTGAACAACTTCAGAATTGTTTACCACTGGAGCAAGTGCCCTGATAGGGTTTTCCTCTGTATAACTGGTGGGTTCTGGTTTTTTATTTTCTTTTTTGGTTCAAGGTAGATTTTATTCCTCTTTTATGTATTTATAGATATAAGCATGGAGATAATTCATTCATATAACTACATCTGTGTGAAGGGAAGAACTTTTTCTGTTTTATTTTTTAATTTTATTTATTTTTAAAATTTTTGAAATTTTATTTTATTTATTTTTATATAGCAGGTTATTATTAGTTATCTATTTTATACATATACATGTATACAGGTCAATCCCAATCTCCCAACTCATCCCACCCCCCCCATGTCTTTCCCCCCTTGGCGTCCATACGTTTGTTCTCTACCTCTGTGTCTCTATATCTGCCCTGCAAACTGGTTCATCTGTACCATTTGTCTAGGTTCCACATATATGCATTAATGTACAATATTTGTTTTTCTCTTTCTGACTTACTTCACTCTGTATGACAGTCTCTATATCCATCAACATCTCTACAAATGACCCAGTTTCATTCCTTTTTATGGCTGAGTAATATTCCATTTTATATATGTAGCACATCTTTATCCATTCATCTGTCTGTGGGCATTTAGGTTGCTTCCATGACCTGGCTATTGTAAATAGTGCTGCAATGAACATTGTGGTGAATGTGTCTTTTTGATTTATGGTTTTCTCTGGGTATATGCCCAGAAGTGGGATTGCTGGATCATATGGTAATTCTATTTTTAGTTTTTTAAGGAACCTCCATACTGTTCTCCATAGTGACTGTATCAATTTACATTCCCACCAATAGTGGAAGAGGGTTCCTTTTGTCCACACCCTCTCTAGCATTTGTTGTTTGTAGATTTTCTGATGATGCCCATTCTAACAGGTGTGAGGTGATACCTCATTGTAGTTTTGATTTGCATTTCTCTACTAGTTAGTGATGTTGAGCAGCTTTTCATGTGCGTCTTGGCCATCTCTGTGTCTTCTTTGAAGAAATGTCTATTTAGATCTTCTACCCATTTTTGTATTGGGTTGTTTGTTTTTTTAATATTAAGCTCCATGAGCTGTTTATATATATTGGAGATTAAACCTTTGTCCATTGATTCATTTGCAAATATTTTCTCCCATTCTGAGGGTTGTCCTTTCGTCTTGTTTGTAGTTTCCTTTGCTTTACAAAAGCTTATACATTTCATTAGGTCCCATTTGTTTAGTTTTCTTTTTTATTGCATTACTCTAGGAGGTGGATCAAAAAAGATCTTGCTGTGATTTATGTCAGAGTATTCTTCCTATGTTTTCCTCTAAGAGTTTTATACTGTCCGGTCTTACATTAAGGTCTCTAATCCATTTTGAATTTATTTTTGTGTATGGTGTTAGGGAGTGTTCTAATTTCATTCTTTTACATGTAGTTGTCCATTTTTCCCAGCACCACTGATTGAAGAGACTGACTTTTCTCCATTGTATAGTCTTGCCTCCTTTGTCATAGACTAATTGACCATAGGTGTGTACGTTTATCTCTGGGCTTTTTTTTCCCTTTTATGCCTTTATTGGAGTATAATTGCTTTACAATGGTGTGTTAGTTTCTGCTGTATAACAAAGTGAATCAGCTATACATATACGTATATCACCATATCCCCTCCCTCTTGCATCTCCCTCCCACCCTCTGTATCCCACCCCTTTAGGTGGTCACAAAGCACTGAGCTTATCTCCCTGGGCTATGTCGCTGCTTCCCACTAGCTATTGATATTACATTTGGTAATGTATATATGTCCATGCCACTCTCTCACTTAGTCCCAGCTTACCCTTCCCCCTCCCCGTGTCCTCAAGTGCTTTCTCTACGTCTGTGTCCTTAATCCTGTCCTGCCTCTGGGTTCTTCATAAACATTTTTTTCTGTAGATTCCATATATCTCTGTTAGCATATGGTATTTGTTTTTCTCTTTCTGACTTACTTCAGTGGGTAGGACTGACAATAAGTCCATCCACCTCACTACAAATAACTCAGTTTTGTTTCTTTTTATGGCTGAGTAATATTCCATTTTATATATGTGCCAGATCTTCTTTATCCATTCACCTGTCGATGGACACTTAGGTTGCTTCCATGTCCTGGCTATTGTAAATAGAGCTGGAGTGAACATTGTTGTACATAACTCTTTTTTTTTTTTCTTTTTGCGGTATGTGGGCCTCTCACTGTTGTGGCCTCTCCCGTTGCGGAGCACAGGCTCTGGATGCGCAGGCCCAGCGGCCATGGCTCACGGGCCCAGCCGCTCCGCGGCATATGGGATCCTCCCAGACCGGGGCACGAACCCGTATCCCCTGCATCGGCAGGCGGACTCTTAACCACTGCGCCACCAGGGAGGCCCCATAACTCTTTTTGAATTATGGTTTTCTTAGGGTAAATGCCCAGTAGTTGGATTGCTGGGTCGTATGGTACTTCTATTTTTAGTTTTTTAAGGAACCTCCATACTGTTCTCCCTAGTTGCTATATCAATTTACATTCCCACCAGTAGTGCAAGAGCATTCCCTTTCCTCCAGTAAATGCCTTTCCAGCATTTATTGTTTGTAGATTTTTTGATGATTACCATTCTGACTGCTGTGAGGTGATACCTCACTGTAGTTTTGATTTGCATTTCTCTAGTGATTAGTGATGTTCAGCATCCTTTCATGTGTTTGTTGCCAATCTGTATATCTTCTTTGGAGAAATGTCTATTTAGGTCTTCTGCCCGTTTTTGGATTGGGTTGTTTGTTTTTGTGATATTGAGCTACATGAGCTGCTTGTAAATTTTGGAGATTAATCCTTTGTCATTTGCTTCATTTGAAAACATTTTCTCCCATTCTGAGGGTTGTCTTTTCATCTTGTTTATGTTTTCCTTTGCTGTGCAAAAGCTTTTAAGTTTCATTAGGTCCCATTTGTTTATTTTTGTTTTTATTTCCATTTCTCTAGGAGGTGGGTCAAAAAGTATCTTGCTGTGATTTATGTCATAGAGTGTTTTGCCTATGTTTTCCTCTAAGAGGTTTATAGTGTCTGGTCTTACATTTAGATCTCTAATCCATTTTGAGTCTATTTTTGTGTATGGTGTTATGGAGTGTTCTAATTTCATTATTTTACGTGTAGCTGTCCAGTTTTCCCAGCACCACTTACTGAAGAGACTGTCTTTTCTCCAGTGTATATCCTTGCCTCCTTTGTCATAGACAAGTTACCCATAGGTATGTAGGTTTATCTCTGGGCATGCTATCCTGTTCCATTGATCTATATTTCTGTTTTTGTGCCAGTACCATATAGTCTTGATTATTGTAGCTTTGTAGTATAGTCTGAAGTCAAGAAGTATGATTCCTCCAGCTCTTTTAACTTCCCTCAAGACTGCTTTGGCTATTCGGGATCTTTTGTGTCTCCATACAAATTTTAAGATTTTTTTTGTTCTAGTTCTGTAGAAAATGCCACTGGTAATTTGATACGGATTGCATTGAATCTGTAGATTGCTTTGGGTAGTATAGTCATTTTCATTTTCAATATTGATTCTTCTAATCCAAGAACATGGTTTATACCTCCATCTGTTTATATCATCTTTGATTTCTTTCAGCAGTGTCTTATAGTTTTCTGAGTACAGGTCTTTTACCTCCTTAGGTAGGTTCATTCCTATGTATTTTATTCTTTTTGTTGCAATGGTGAATGGGATTGTTTCCTTAATTTCTCTTTCTGATCTTTCATTGTTAGTGTATAGGAATGCAGGTGATTTCTGTGCATTAATTTTGTATCCTGCAACTTTACCAAATTCATTGATTAGCTCTAGTAGTTTTCTGGTGGCATCTTTAGGATTCACTATGTGTAGTATCGTGTCATTTGCAAACGGTGACAATTTTACTTCTTGTTTTCCAATTTGTATTCCTTTTATTTCTTTTTCTTCTCTGATTTCTGTGTCTGGGACTTCCAAAACTCTGTTGAATAATAGTGGTGAGAGTGGACATCCTTGTCTTGTTCCTGATCTTAGAGGAAATGCTTTTAGTTTTTCACCATTGAGAATGATGTTTGCTGTGGGTTTGTCATTTATGGTCTTTATTATGTTGAGGTAGATTCCCTCTATGCCCACTTTTTGGAGACTTTTTAAAATTATAAATGGGTGTTGAATTTTGTCAAAAGCTTTCCTGCATCTATTGGGATGATCATATTTTTATTATACAATTAGTTAATATGGTGTATCACATTGATTTGTGTATATTGAAGAATCCTTGCATCCCTGGGATAAACCCCACCTGATCATGGTGTATGATCCTTTTAATGTGTTGTTCAATTCTGTTTCCTAGTATTTCATTGAGGATTTTTACATCTATGTTCATCAGTGATATTGGTCTCTAATTTTCTTTTTCTGTAGTATCTTTGTCTGGTTTTGATATCAGGGTGATGGTGGCCTCATAGAATGAGTTTGGGAGTGTTCCTTGCTCTGAAAATTTCTGAAGAGTTTGAGAAGGTAGGGTGTTAGCTCTTGTCTAAATGTTTGATAGAATTCACCTCTGATGCCATCTGGTTCTGGATTTTTGTTTGTTGGAAGATTTTTAATCACAGTTTCAATTTCATTACTTGTGATTGGTCTGTTCATATTTTCTATTTCTTCCTTGGAAGGTTATACCTTTCTAAGAATTTGTCCATTTCTTCCAGGTTGTCCATTTTATTGGTATAGAGTTGCTTGTAGTAGTCTCTTAGGATGCTTTGTATTTCTGTGGTTTCTGTTGCAACTTCTCCTTTTTCAGTTCTAATCTTATTGATTTGAGTCCTCTCCCTCTTTTTCTTGTGTGGCTAAAGGTTTATCATTTTTGTTTATCTTCTCAATGAACCAGCTTTTAGTTTCATTGATCTTTGCTATTGCTTTTATTTCATTTATTTTGGCTCTGATCTTTATGATTTATTTCCTTCTACTAACCTTGGGTTTTGTTCTTTCTCTAGTTCCTTTAGGTGTAAGTTTAGATTGTTTATTTGAGATTTTTCTCGTTTCTTGAGGTAGGCTTGTATTGCTATAAACTTCCCTGTTAGAACTGCGTTTGCTGCATCCCATAGGTTTTGGATCATCATGTTTTTGTTGTCATTTGTCTCTAGGTAGTTTTTGATTTCCTCTTTTACTTCTTCAGTGATTTCTTGGTTATTTAGTAACGTATTGTTTAGCCTCCATGTGTTTGTGCTTTTTACATTTTTTCCCTGTAATTGATTTCTAATCTCATAGCATTGTGGTCAGAACAGCTGCTTGATATGATTTCAGTTTTCTTAAATTTACTGAGGCTTTATTTGTGACCCAAGATGTGATCTATCCTGGAGAATGTTCCATGTGCCATTGAGAAGAATGTGTAATCTGCTCTTTTTGGATGGAATGTCCTATAAATATCCATTAAATTTATCTGGTCTATTGTGTCATTTAAAGCTTGTGTTTCCTTATTAATTTTCTGTCTGGATGATCTCCATTGGTGTAAGTGTAGTGTTAAAGTCCCCCACTATTATTGTGTTACTGTCGATTTCCTCTTTCATATCTGTTAGCAGTTGCCTTATATATTGAGGTGCTCCTATGTTGGGTACATATATATTTATAATTGTTATATCTTCTTGGATT
Source organism: Mesoplodon densirostris (assembly GCF_025265405.1). Classification (NCBI taxonomy): domain Eukaryota; kingdom Metazoa; phylum Chordata; class Mammalia; order Artiodactyla; family Ziphiidae; genus Mesoplodon; species Mesoplodon densirostris. The sequence continues at coordinate 35,801,815 of NC_082667.1, forward strand.
GATCCCTTGATCATTATGTAGTGTCCTTCCTTGTCTCTTGTAACATTCTTTATTTTAAAATATATTTTATCTGATATGAGTATTGCTACTCCAGCTTTCTTTTGATTTTCCTTTGAATGGAATATATTTTTCCATCCCCTCACTTTCAGTCTGTATGTGTCCCTAGGTCTGAAATGGGTCTCTTGTAGACAGCATATATATGCGTCTTGTTTTTGTATCCATTCAGCGAGCCTGTGTCTTTTGGTTGGAGCATTTCATCCATTCACGTTTAAGGTAATTATTGATATGTATGTTCCTATTACTATTTTCTTAATTCTTATGGGTTTGTCTTGGTGGGTCCTTTTCTTCTCTTGTGTTTCCCACTTAGAGAAGTTCCTTTAGCATTTGTTGTAGAGCTGGTTTCATGGTGCTGAATTCTCTTAGCTTTTGCTTGTCTGTAAAGCTTTTGATTTCTCCATCAAATCTGAATGAGATCCTTGCTGGGTGGAGTACTCTTCGTGGTAGGTTCTTCCCTTTCATCACTTTAAATTTATCATGCCACTCCCTTCTGGCTTGTAGATTTTCTGCTGAGAAATCAGCTGTTAACCTTATGGGAGTTCTGTTGTATGTTATTTGTCATTTTTCCCTTGTTGCTTTCAATGATTTTTCTTTGTCTTTAATTTGTGTCAATTTGATTAATGTCTCGGCTTTTTTCTCCTTCGATTTATCCTGCCTGGGACTCTCTGCCCTTCCTGGACTTCGGTGGCTATTTCTCTTCCCATGCTAGGGACGTTTTCGACTATAATCTCTTCAAGTATTTTCTCAGGTCCTTTCTCTCTCTCTTCTCCATCTAGGACCCCTATAATGTGAATGTTGTTGCATTTAATGTTGTTCCAGAGGTCTCTTGTGGTGTCTTCATTTATTTTCATTCTTTTTCTTTATTCTGTTTCACGGCAGTGATTTCCACCTTTCTGTCTTCCAGGTCACTTATCCGTTCTTCTGCCACAGTTATTCTGCTACTGATTCCTTTTAGTGTATTTTTCATTTCAGTTATTGTATTGTTCATCTCTGTTTGTTTGTTGTTTAATTTTTCTAGGTGTTTGTTCCTCAGTTCTTCTAGGTCTTTGTTAAGCATTTCTTGCATCGTCTCGATCTTTGCCTCCATTCTTTTTCCAAGGTCTTGGATCATCTTCACCATCATTATTCCGAATTATTTTACTGGAAGGTTGCCTATCCCCACCTCATTTGATTGTTTTTCTGAGGATTTATCTTGTTCCTTGAGTTGGTATAAAATCCTCTGCCTTTTCATTTTCTCTACCTTTCTGTGAATGTGGTTTTCCTTCCACAGGCTTCAGAATTGTAGTTCTTCTTGTTTCTGCTGTCTGCTCTCTGGTGATTGAGTCTGCTCTCTGGTGATTGAGTCTATCTTAGAGGGTTGTGCAAGCTTTCTTATAGGAGGGACTGGTGGTGGGTAGAGCTGGGTGTTGCTCTGGTGGGCAGAGCTTTAATCTGCTTGACTGTGGATTAAATAAAAGTTCAATAAAAATTTTAATCTGCTTGTCTGCTGAAGCATGGGGCTGGGTTTCCTCCCTGTTGGTTGTTTGGTTTGAGGCGACCCAGCACTGGAGCCTACCTTGCTCTTGGTGGGGCTAATGGTGGACTTTGGGAGGGCTCACGCCAAGGAGTATTTCCCAGAACTTCTGCTGCCAGTGTCGTTGTCCCCATGGTGAGCCACAGCCACTTTCTGCCTCTGCAGGAGACCCTCTAACATTAGCAGTTAGGTATGGCCATTCGCCTATGGGGTGACTACTCCTTCCCCTGGGTCCTGATGTACACACAACTTTGTCTGTGCCTTCCAAGAGTGGAGTCTCTGTTGAGACTCTGAATCTCTGAGTGCAGTTGAGACTCTGAGACTCGGAGTGGATTCACACAGACTCTGGGTCCTGTGAAGCTTCGATGCTTTGTGGTTCTAGAAATCCTATAGGAGACGCTCCACAGCAGGTGAAGCTAATGCTGCCAGTAGAGATGGTGAAGCCAAAGATCTGCAGTTCTGATGAGAGGTGCCGATGTACATACAGTACAAAATCATCTCATGTGAATGTAGTTCAGGCACGTTTAAGATGAATGTAGTCATGTTAATGCCTAACATATTCTATCTTGTGCCTCTCCTCAGGGACCCCCTCCTCAGTTCCTGAGGCTTCTGTACGTCATGTACAGGGGAATGGAGAGTGGGCTCTGTCCAGTGTGAGCCCTGTGTGTATCTTAGGATACTTTTTATTTCTGTGGTGGCTGTTGTAACATCATCTCTTTCACTTCTGATTTATTTGGGCCATCTCTTTTTAACAAAACATACTACTGTTGTCTTTTATACTTTACAGAAGTTTAATAAGTGTTTGATCTACTACCCTTACTCTATGTATACTTTTTGCAGTGATATTTTTACTTTTGTTTGTTTTCTTGTTACTATCAATAATTAGTGAGACTTCTTTTAAGATACCTTCAAAATTGCTTATAAAGCTGCTTTATTAGTAATGACAGTGCTTTAATGGAAGTCATGTTCTGGTTGTAAATTAGAATGCAATGTGCCAGCAAAAAGCCCCTTAAGTTTATGTTTCATTACTTCTCGTTCCTTTTTTAATTTAATTTTTATTTTTTATCAGAGCAAATTTGATTAAAATGTTTTGTTTGTTCTAGGTGTGCAAGATGTGGTTCTTTTATACATATACATGTATGTATACTTCTTCAGATCGTTTTCTCATGTAGGTTATGACACAATGTTAAGTAGTCTTCTCTTGGTATTCCGTAGGTCTCTGGTGATTATATATTTCACATGTGTTTCTATATCTGTGTTAACCCCAATATACTAATGTATCCAATCCTCACACCTTTCCATAAGGTGAAGCATAACTTTAATGAATCTGTGATTGCCTTTCTCTGTGGAAATATCTTCATTGCTATCAATTTTTAGCTAACACCTATAAGTGATATTATAGGATATGTGTCTTTTGCTGTCTGACTTAGTACAATTTGCCTGATTACTTCTAGAAGCATCTACGGTGCTGCAAATGGCATTGTTTTATTTTTTTCCATAGCTAATATTCCATCTGTACATGTACCAGTTTTTCTTTGTCCTCTCACCTCTTGATGGACTTTTTGGTTGCCTCCATGTCTTGGCTATTGTAATACTGCTGCAATGCACATTTGCCTGCCTGTGTCTTTCCAATTCTGTCTTCTTATGTTATAGGCCCAGGAGTGGGCCTCTTGTATCATATGGTATCTCAAGGTTTACCTTTTAAATGCACCACAATTCTGTTCTCATTAGTGGCTCTTTCCAGGTTACATCCCACTTAAAGGTGAGGGTATGCATTTGTCCACAACACCTTCAGCATTTATTGTTCGTAGTTTTCTTGCTGATGGGTATTCTGACTGGTGTGAGCTGATACATCTTTGTGGTTGAATTTGCTTGTGACTCATAATCCATTGAAATTGAGCTTTAAGGCATGTCCTTTTTATTTTTCATACTGTGATTAGAGCTTAGTTCTTCAAAGTGTTTTCTTAAAGTATTTGTCACATTTTGAAATTTATTGGCCATTACTTCCCTCAAGACATTTTGAGGGCAGGTTTCATTTACAGCCCTGCAGTACTTGTTCACATGAAGTGACCATTAGCACAGGCTTTAAAGCTGCTTTTGTAGGTAACAGCCAGAGTGTGGCAGCCTTTCTTCATTCCCCATGCTGGTACTAGGGAAACAGACCTTCCGGCCAGTGATCTTCATCGGTTATAAATTAGAGTGGAATGTGCCCAGATAAACACCCAAAAGCTGATGTCTCCTTACTTTTATTTGTTTTTTAAATTTAATTTATATTTTTATTGGAGTAATATTCCATTGGGTATATGGACAACTTGTTGGTGCATTCCTCTGTTGATGGACATTTTCTTTGCTTCCAAGTGTTGGCTATATTAAATATTGCTGGAGTGCAAGATTGCCAGCCTGTGATTTTTTTTTTATGTCCCCTGCATTAGCAGGCAGATTATCAACCACTGTGCCAGAAGGGAAGCCCAGTATGTGATTTTCTATTTTTTTCTTTTTTCTTTTTTTTTTACATCTTTATTGGAGTATAATTGCTTAACAATGGTGTGTTAGTTTATGCTTTATAACAAAATTAATCAGTTATACATACACATATGTCCCCATATTCCCTCCCTCTTGTGTCTCCCACCCACCCTCCCTATCCCACCCCTCCAGGCGGTCACAAAGCACCGAGCTGATCTCCCTGTGCTATGCGGCTGCTTCACACTAGCTATCTACCTTACGTTTGGTAGTGTATATATATATCCATGCCTCTCTTTCGCTTTGCTGTGACTTTTTGATTCTCAGTTTCTCAGGTGATAGTCCCAGCAGTGGGTGTGACTGATTGATTAGTAGCTCAGTGTTGACCTTTTCAAAGCACCATCATTGTTTTTTCATTAGTGGCTCTTACCACGTCCCCCTTAGAATGGAGGGTACGAATTTCTCCACAATCCCTTCAGCATTTATTGTTTGCAGCATTTTTGCTAATGGCCATTCTGACTGCTGTGACCTGAAGGGTTTTTGTAATTTGGATTTGCATGTCTTTAAAAATTCCTAAAATTCATGATTTTTCAACACCTTTTTTTTCTGTTAAAAAATGTGAGTACAATATATCTCTTGAAATTGTCTTCTTGGAAGGTTGCCCTCTTTTGAATTTTTGGTCGATATTCGACACCAGGACTTTTTTGGAGGGCAGGTGTCATTACACAACTGCAAGTTTGGTGAATATTTAGTCACCATTAGCACTGGGTTTAAAGCTGCTGTTGTGGGAAACGGCCACAAGGCGGCAGCATTTCTCCATTCCCAAATCTGGTTACTAGGGCAGCAGAGCCTTTCTGGAAGTCGTGTTCCTAGGTTGTAAGTTAGAATGGAATGTGCCAGCAGAAACGCCCATAAGTTTATGTCTCATTACTTCTTCTTGGTTTTTAAAATTTATTTAATCGGGGTAATGATTAGATATTGTTTGAGCTAGGTGTACACAATCTGGTTTATTTGTACAATATATATATATATATATATATATTCATGTTCAGATCCTCTTCCCGGTAAAATATTAAAGAGTGTTCTGTAGACCTCCCTTGCTATATGGTCAGTCTTTTTGATATATGTTTATAATATGTATTTGTATACGTATGGTAACACTAATCTTAATTTACCATTCCGCCCACCTATCCTTTCAGGTAACCATACTTCTTTTTTTTTTTTTTTTTTTTTTTTGCAGTATGCGGGCCTCTCACTGTTGTGGCCTCTCCCGTTGCGGAGCACAGGCTCCGGACGCGCAGGCTCAGCATCCATGGCTCACGGGCCTAGCCGCTCCGTGGCATGTGGTATCTTCCCTGACCGGGGCATGAACCCGTGTCCCCTGTATCGGCAGGCGGACTCTCAACCACTGCGCCACCAGGGAAGCCCCAGGTAACCATACTTCTAAGTCTCTGAGTGTCTTTCTCTGTGGAAATATGTTCATTTGTGTTAGTTATTACTTAACGCCTATAAGTGATATCATAGGATATAGGTCTTTTGCTTTCTGACTTACCTCATGTTCTGTGATTATCTCCAAGCTCATCTATGGTGCCTCAAATAGCAGTGTTTCATTGTTTTCCATGGCTAATATTCTGTTGTATACATAGACCAGTTCTTCTTTATCCATTCATTTGTTGATGGACATTTTGGTTGCTTCACTGTCTTGGCTATTGTGAATAAGGATTTAGTGCAGCTTTTGCAGCCCAGGTCTTCTCGATTCAGGTCTCAGGTGAGAGACCCAGTGATGTGACTGCTGGATTGAATGGTACCACAATTTTAATTTTAATTGCAGCTCATTTCTGTTCTCATTATTGGCTGTTACCACTTTACATCTCACCAGCAGCTAGAGGGTACACAGTTCTCTAAAACCCCTTCAATATTTATTGTTTGTAGACTTTTTAATGATGGCCATTTGACTGGTGTGAGTTGAAACCTTTATGTAGATCAGATTTGCATGAGTCTAATAATTACTGAGGTTGAGCTTTTATCCATTTACCTTTTTTTTCAAAGAGAGTGAGCCAAATTTATCTCTTCATATTATTTTCTTGAAAAATTTGCCAGTTTTGAATTTGTTTGGCTATTCCCTACCTCCGCACAATTGTTTAGGTCAGGTGTCCTTTACAGCCCTGAGTCCTTGTGAATGTTAAGTGACCATTAGCTGTGGGTTTAAAGCGACTCCTGTGGGAAACGGCCACAACGGGGCAGCATTTCTAGATTTCCAACTCTGGGTTTTTGGGCAACAGAGCTTTCCTGGAGATCGTGTTAGTAAGCTGCAAATTAGAGTGGAATGCACCAGTGCAAACACCCAAGAGCTTATATCTCCTAAATAGTTGTTTGTTTTTAAAATTTAATTTTTATTAATTATCAGAGCAAATCTGATAAAAATGTAGATTCTCCTAGGTGTACAGTTTCTGGTTCATCCTATCAATGTATCTGTCTATTCCTCTTTGGATCCTTTCCCGTGTTTGTTATTATAGAGTGTTGAGTAGACCTCTCTTCGTATTCCACAGGTATTTTGTGATTATATATTTCATATGTATTAGTACATGTCTGTTAACCCCCATATCCTAATTCATACATTCCTTATACCTTTGATTTGGTTAAACATAATTTGGTTATCTGAATCTATACGTGTCCTTCTCTTGGAAATTATTTCATGGGTATCAATTTTTAGGTAACACCTATAAGTGATGTCATAGGATGTCAGTCTTTTGGTTTCTTTCTTACTTCAAGTTGGGTGATTATCTGTAGATCCTTCTATGGTGGTGCCAATGGCACTTTTCCATGCTTTTTCATGGCTAATATTCCATTGGGTACATGGATGACTTCTTCTTGGTGCATTTTTCTGTTGATGGACATTTTGGATTCTTCCAGGTCTTGGCTATTGTACATGTTGCTGCGGTGCAGGATTGCCAGCCTGTGTCTTTTTGATTCTGGTCTACTCAGGTGATAGGCCCATGAGTGGGCCTACCAGATCACATGGTAGCTCCATGTTTACCCTTAACCGCACCTCCATTCTGTTCTCAGTACTGGCTGCTACCAGGTTACATCCCACCAGCAGCTAAAGGGTATGCAGTTCTCTAAAACCCCTTCAGCATTTATTCTTTGTAGACTTTTTTTGCTGATGATCATTCTGACGGCTGTGAGGACAACGTTTTTGTACACTGGATTTGCATGTCTTTATTAATTCCTGATGTTCACACTCTTTCCATTCCCGTTTTTTTAACAAAAAAGAAACAAAAAAAGCAGAAGCCAAATGTGCATAAATTATGCCTCTTGAAACTGTCGGTTTGAAATACGGATCCCTTTGAATTTTTTGGTCGATATACAACCCCAGGATTTGTTTTCAGGGCAGGTGTGATTTACAGGCCTGCAATTATTTTGAATATCAACTGACCATTAGCGCTGGAATTAAAGCTGCTGTTGTGTGAAACGCCCACAAGGTGGCAGCAGTTCTCCTTTACCGAATCTTGTTACTAGGTCAACAGCCTCAATGGAAGTTGTGTTCTAGGTTGTAATTTAGAATGGAATGTGCCAGGAAAAAGCCCTTTATGTTTATGTCTCACTACTTCTTGTTCGCTTTTTTAATTTAATTTTTATTTTTTATCACAGCGAGTTTGATTACAATGTTTGACTTGTTCTAGGTGTGTAGATGTGGTACTTCTACACATAAACATATGTCTATACTTCCTGGGATCCTTTTCCCATGTATGTTATGACAGAGTGTTCAGTAGTCTACTCTTGGTATTCCATAGGTGTTTGGTGATTCTATATTTCACCTGTGTTTGTATATGTCTGTAAACCCCCATATCCTAATGTATCCAATCCTCACAAATTTCCATTGGTGAACCATAAGTTTGTTTAATGAATCTGTGGTTGCCCTTCTCTGTGGAAATATCTTCACTGGTATCAATTTATAGGTAACAGCTATAAGTGATATCATACGATATGTGTCTTTGTCTTTCAGACATACTACAAGTTGTGTGATTACGTCTAGACTCATGTACGGTGCTGCAACTGGCATTGTGTCCTTTTGTTTCCTTGGCTAATATTCTGTCTGTACATGTACCAGTTCTTCTTTGTCCACTCATCTGTTGATGGACTTTTTGGTTGCTTCCATGTCTTGGCTATTGTAATGCTGAGGCAATGCACATTGGCCTGCCTGTGTCTTTCCAATTCTGTCCTCATATGTTATAGGCCCAGGAGTGGGCCTGCTGGATCATTTGGTAGCAAAATGTTTACCTTGTAAAGGCACCTCCATTCTGTTCTCATTAGTGGCTCTTACCAGGTTACGTCCCACTTAAAGTTGAGGGTATACACTACTCCACAACAACTTCAGCATTTATTGTTTGTAGTTTTTTTGCTGATGTTTATTCTGACTAGTGTGAGCTGATACCTCTTTGTGGTTGGATTTGCATGCGTCTCATGGGTATAATAATAATCCCTTGAAATTGAGATTTCTGGCATGTCCTTTTTTTCTTCAAACTGTGAGTACACCTTACCTCTTCAAATTATTTTCATGAAGTATGTGTGATATTTAGAAATATTTTGGCCATTACCTCCCTCAAGACATTTTGAGGGCAGGTTTCATTTACAGCCCTCCAGTACTGGTGCATATGAAGTGACCCTTAGCACAGGCTTTAAAGCTGCTGTTGCAGGTAACGGCCAGGGGGCGGCAGCATTTCTCCTTTTCCCTATCTGGTAACTTGCCAAACAGACTTTCCTGGCACTGGTGTTCCTCGGTTATAAATTAGAGTGGAATGTGCCCGGATAAACCCCCAAAGCTGATGTCTGCTTACATATGTTTGTTTTCTACATTGAATTTATATTTTTTTATTGGAGTCATTCTATTTTGTGCATGGACCACTTCTTCTTTGTGCATTCTTCTGTTGATGGACATTTTCATAGCTTCTAAGTGTTGGCTATGGTAAATATTGCTGGAGTGCAGGATTGCCAGCCTGTGTCTTTTTTTTTTTGCGGTACGTGGGCCTCTCACTGCCGTGGCCCCTCCCATTGGAGAGCACTGGCTCCGGATATGCAGGCCCAGCAGCCATAGCTCACGGGACAACCCGCTCCACGGCATGTTGGATTTTCCCACACCGGGGCATAAACCCATGACCCCAGCATTGGCGGCGGACTCTCAAACACTGCGCCACCAGTGAAGCCCAGCCTGTGTCTTTTTGATTCTCATCCTCTCAGGCGATAGGCCCAGCAGTGGGTATGCTTGATTGAATGGTAGCTCAGTATTTACCTTTTCAAGGCACCTCCTCTGTGTTTTCCTTACTGCTCCTTACCATGTCCCACGTTGAACCAAGGATACGCATTTCTCCACAACCCCTTCAGCATTTATTGTTTGCAGAAGTTTTGCTGATGGCCATTCTGACTGGTGTGAGCTGATCGGATTTTTGTAACTTGGATTTGCATGTCTTTAATTATTCCTAATGTTCACTTTTCCACACCTTTTAAAATTTCTGTTAAGGAAAAAATGCAAAACACGGAGAGTGCAATTAACCTCTTGAAATTGTCTTCTTGAAAGGTTGCCCTCAAAATTGAATTTTTGGGTCAATTTTCGACCCCAGGTTTGTTTCTGAGGGTAGGTGTCATTCACAGGATTGTAATGAGTGTGAATATTTAGTGACCATTAGCACTGGGTTTAAAGCTGCTGTTGTGGGAAACGGCCACAAGGCGGCAGCATTTCTCCATTCCCCAATCTGGTTACTAGGGCAGCAGAGCCTTTCTGGAAGTCCTGTTCCTAGGTTGTAAATTAAAATGGAATGTGTCAGGAGAAACCCCCATAAGTTTCTGTTACATTACTTCTTGTTCGTTGTTTTAGTTTTTTTAATCGGGGTAATGATTAGAATATTGTTTGTCCTAGGTGTACACAATCTGGTTCATTTGTGCATAACATATATATATATATATATATATATATATATATATATATATTCATGTACAGATCCACTTCCCATGTAAATTGTTGCAGAGTGTTCCATAGACCTCCCTTGCTATATGGTCGTTCTTTTTGATATATGTATTTAATAGGTATTTGTGCACGTATGGTAACCGTAATCTTAATTTCTCCATTCCCCCCCTTTCCTTTTAGATAAGCATAGTTTGTTTTCTAAGTCTGTGAGTGTCTTTCTCTGTGGAAATATGTTCATTTGTGTCCGTTGTTAGATAACGCCTATAAGTGATATCATAGGATATGTCTTTTGCTTTCCGACTCACCTCATGTTCTGTGATTATCTCTAGGCTCATGTATGGTGCCTCAAAGGGCAGTGTTTCATTGTTTCCCATGGCAAATATTCCTTTTTGTACATGGACCACTTCTTTTTCCACTCATCTGGTGATGGACATTTTGGTTGCTTCTGTGTCTTGGGTATTGTGAAAATTCCTGCAGTGCAGCTGTTGAAGCCTGTGCCTTCTTGACTCTGGATTTCTCGGGTGAGAGGCTCAGCAGTGGGCCTGCTGAATGGAATGGTGGCTCAATTTTTTCATTTAAACGCAGCTCCTTTCTGTTCTCATTATTGGCTGTTACCACTTTCCATCTCACCTGCAGCTAGAGGGTACACAGTTCTCTGAAACCCCTTCAGCATTTATTGTTTATAGACTTTTAGCTGATGGTGGTTGACACGTGTGAGTTGACACCTTTTTGGAGGTTAGATTTGCATGAGTCATATAATTCCTCATGGTGAGCTTTTATCCATTTTCCTCTTTTTTGAAAATGAGTGAGTCAAACTTACCCCTCCATACTATCTCCTTGAAAATTTGCCAGTTTTGAATTTGTTTGGCCATTCCCTACCTCCGCACAATTATTTAGGGCAGGTGTCCTTTACAGCCCTGAGTCCCTGTGAATGTTAAGTGACCATTAGCTGTGGGTTTAAAGCCACTCTTGTGGGAAACGGCCTCAAGGCGGCAGCATTTCTACATTTCCAACTCTGTGTTTTTGGGCAACAGAGCTTCCTGGAGATCGTGTTAGTAAGCTGCAAATTAGAGTGGAATGTGCCAGCGCAAACCCCCAAGAACTTATATCTCCTAAATTGTTGTTTGTTTTTTAAATTTAATTTTTATTAATTATCAGAGCAAATTTGATAAAAATGTAGATTCTCCTAGGTGTACCGTTTCTGGTTCATCCTATCAATGTATCTGTCTATTCCTCTTTGGATCCTTTCCCGTGGATGTCTTTATAGAGTGTTGAGTAGACCTGTCTGCGTATTCCATAGGTATTTCGTGATTCTATATTTCATAGGTATTAGTATATGTCTGTTAACCCCCATATCCTAATTCATACATTCCTTACACCTTTCCATTTGGTTAAACATAATTTGGTTTTCTGAATCTATGCATGTCCTTCTCTTGGAAATTATTTCATGGGTGTCAATTTTTAGATAACACCTATAAGTGATGTCGTAGTATGTCTGTCTTTCGGGTTCTTTCCTACTTCAAGTTGGGTGATTATCTGTAGATACTTCTGTGGTGGTGCAGACGGCACTGTTCCATGCTTTTTCATGGCTAATATTCCATTGTGTACATGGACGACTTCTTCTTCGTGCATTTTTCTGTTGATGGATATTTTGGATTCTTCGAGGTCTTGGCTATGGTTCATGTTGCTGCAGTGCAGGATTGCCAGCCTGTGTCTTTTTGATTCTGGTCTACTCAGGTGATAGGCCCATGAGTGGGCCTACCAGATCACATGGTAGCTCCATGTTTACCCTTAAATGCACCTCCATTCTGTTCTCAGTACTGGCTGCTACCAGGTTACATCCCACCAGCAGCTAAAGGGTATGCAGTTCTCTAAAACCCTTTCAGCATTTATTCTTTGTAGACTTTTTTTGCTGATGATCATTCTGACGGCTGAGAGGTGAACGTTTTTGTACACTGGATTTGCATGTCTTTAATAATTCCAGATGTTCAGCCTTGTTCCATTCCCGATTTTGAACAAACAAGAAAGACAGGAAAAGAAGCAGAAGCCAAATGTGCATAAATTATGCCTATTGAAACTGTCGGTTTCAAATGTGGATATCTTTTGAATTTTTTGGTCGATATACAACCCCAGGATTTGTTTTCAGGGCAGGTGTGATTTACAGGCCTTCAATTATTCTGAATGTGCACTGAGTATTAGCGCTGGGATGAAAGCTGCTGTTGTGTGAAACACCCACAAGGTGGCAGCAGTTCTCCTTTACCAAATCTGGTTACTAGGGCAACAGAGCCTCAATGGAAGTCGTGTTCTAGGTTGTAATTTAGAATGGAATGTGCCAGGAAAAAGCCCTTTATGTTTATGTCTCACTACTTCTTGTTCGCTTTTTTAATTTAATTTTTATTTTTATCACAGCGAGTTTGATTACAATGTTTGACTTGTTCTAGGTGTGCAAGATGTGGTTCTTTTACACATAAACATAAGTCTATTCTTCCTGGGATCCTTTTCCCATGTACTTTATGACAGAGTGTTCAGTAGTCTTCTCTTGGTATTCCATAGGTGTTTGGTGATTCTATATTTCACCTGTGTTTGTATATGTCTGTAAACCCCCATATCCTAATGTATCCAATCCTCACAAATTTCCATTGGTGAACCATAAGTTTGTTTAATGAATCTGTGGTTGCCCTTCTCTGTGGAAATATCTTCACTGGTATCAATTTATAGGTAACAGCTATAAGTGATATCATACGATATGTGTCTTTATTTTTCTGACATACTACAAGTTGTGTGATTACGTCTAGACTCATATACAGTGCTGCAACTGGCATTGTGTCCTTTTGTTTCCTTGGCTAATATTCTGTCTGTACATGTACCAGTTCTTCTTTGTCCACTCATCTGTTGATGGACTTTTTGTTTGCTTCCATGTCTTGGCTATTGTAATGCTGCGGCAATGCACATTGGCCTGCCTGTGTCTTTCCAATTCTGTCCTCATAGGTTATAGGCCCAGGAGTGGGCCTGCTGGATCATATGGTAGCAAAATGTTTAACTTGTAAAGGCACCTGCATTCTGTTCTCAATAGTGGCTCTTACCAGGTTACGTCCCACTTAAAGTTGAGGGTATGCACTACTCCACAACAACTTCAGCATTTATTGTTTGTAGTTTTTTTGCTGATGTTTATTCTGACTAGTGTGAGCTGATACCTCTTTGTGGTTGGATTTGCATGCGTCTCATGGGTATCATAATAATCCCTTGAAATTGAGCTTTCTGGCATGTCCTTTTTTTCTTCAAACCGTGAGTACACCTTACCTCTTCAAATTGTTTTTGTGAAGTATGTGTGACATTTAGAAATATTTTGGCCATTATCTCCCTCATGACATTTTGAGGGCAGGTTTCATTTACAGCCCTCCAGTACTGGTGCATATGAAGTGACCCTGAGCACAGGCTTTAAAGCTGCTGTTGCAAGTAACGGCCAGAGTGCAGCACCATTTCTGCTTTTCCCAATCTGGTAACTAGGGAAACAGACTTTCCTGGCAGTGTTGTTTCTCGGTTATAAATTAGAGTGGAATGTGCCCAGAGAAAACCCTAAAGCTGATGTCTGCTTACATATGTTTGTTTTCTAAGTTGAATTTATATTTTTTTATTGGAGTCATATTCTAGTTTGTACATAGACCACTTCTTCTTTGTGCATTCCTCTGTTGATGGACATTTTGGTAGCTTCCAGGTGTTGGCTATGGTAAATATTGCTAGAGTGCAGGATTGCCAGCCTGTGTCTTTTTTTTGGGGTATGTGGGCCTCACACTGCCGTGGCCCCTCCCATTGGAGAGCACAGGCTCCGGATGCGCAAGCCCAGCAGCCATAGCTCACGGGACAAGCCGCTCCACGGCATGTTGGATTTTCCCGCACTGGGGAATGAACCCATGTCCCCTGCATCAGTGGCGGACTCTCAACCACTGCGCCACCAGCGAAGCCCAGCCTGTGTCTTTTTGATTCTCATCCTCTCAAGCGAAAGGCCCAGCAGTGGGTATGCTTGATTGAATGGTAGCTCAGTATTTACCTTTTCAAGGCACCTCCTCTGTGTTTTCCTTACTGCTCCTTACCATGTCCCACGTTGAACCAAGGATACGCATTTCTCCACAACCCCTTCAGCATTTATTGTTTGCAGAAGTTTTGCTGATGGCCATTCTGACTGGTGTGAGCTGATCGGATTTTTGTAACTTGGATTTGCATGTCTTTAATTATTCCTAATGTTCACTTTTCCACACCTTTTAAAATTTCTGTTAAGGAAAAAATGCAAAACACGGAGAGTGCAATTAACCTCTTGAAATTGTCTTCTTGAAAGGTTGCCCTTAAAATTGAATTTTTGGGTCAATTTTCGACCCCAGGTTTGTTTCTGAGGGTAGGTGTCATTCACAGGATTGTAATGAGTGTGAATATTTAGTGACCATTAGCACTGGGTTTAAAGCTGCTGTTGTGGGAAACGGCCACAAGGCGGCAGCATTTCTCCATTCCCCAATCTGGTTACTAGGGCAGCAGAGCCTTTCTGGAAGTCCTGTTCCTAGGTTGTAAATTAAAATGGAATGTGTCAGGAGAAACCCCCATAAGTTTCTGTTACATTACTTCTTGTTCGTTGTTTTAGTTTTTTTAATCGGGGTAATGATTAGAATATTGTTTGTCCTAGGTGTACACAATCTGGTTCATTTGTGCATAACATATATATATATATATATATATGTATATGTATATATATATTTATATGTATTCATATACAGATTCACTTCCCATGTAAATTGTTGCAGAGTGTTCCATAGACCTCCCTTGCTATATGGTCGTTCTTTTTGATATATGTATTTAATAGGTATTTGTGCACGTATGGTAACCGTAATCTTAATTTCTCCATTCCCCCCCTTTCCTTTTAGATAAGCATAGTTTGTTTTCTAAGTCTGTGAGTGTCTTTCTCTGTGGAAATATGTTCATTTGTGTCCGTTGTTAGATAACGCCTATAAGTGATATCATAGGATATGTCTTTTGCTTTCCGACTTACCTCATGTTCTGTGATTATCTCTAGGCTCATGTATGGTGCCTCAAAGGGCAGTGTTTCATTGTTTCCCATGGCAAATATTCCTTTTTGTACATGGACCACTTCTTTTTCCACTCATCTGGTGATGGACATTTTGGTTGCTTCCGTGTCTTGGCTATTGTGAAAATTCCTGCAGTGCAGCTGTTGAAGCCTGTGCCTTCTTGACTCTGGATTTCTCGGGTGAGAGGCTCAGCAGTGGGCCTGCTGAATGGAATGGTGGCTCAATTTTTTCATTTAAACGCAGCTCCTTTCTGTTCTCATTATTGGCTGTTACCACTTTCCATCTCACCTGCAGCTAGAGGGTACACAGTTCTCTGAAACCCCTTCAGCATTTATTGTCTATAGACTTTTAGCTGATGGTGGTTGACACGTGTGAGTTGACACCTTTTTGGAGGTTAGATTTGCATGAGTCATATAATTCCTCATGGTGAGCTTTTATCCATTTTCCTCTTTTTTGAAAATGAGTGAGTCAAACTTACCCCTCCATACTATCTCCTTGAAAATTTGCCAGTTTTGAATTTGTTTGGCCATTCCCTACCTCCGCACAATTATTTAGGGCAGGTGTCCTTTACAGCCCTGAGTCCCTGTGAATGTTAAGTGACCATTAGCTGTGGGTTTAAAGCCACTCTTGTGGGAAACGGCCTCAAGGTGGCAGCATTTCTACATTTCCAACTCTGTGTTTTTGGGCAACAGAGCTTCCTGGAGATCGTGTTAGTAAGCTGCAAATTAGAGTGGAATGTGCCAGCGCAAACCCCCAAGAACTTATATCTCCTAAATTGTTGTTTGTTTTTTAAATTTAATTTTTATTAATTATCAGAGCAAATTTGATAAAAATGTAGATTCTCCTAGGTGTACCGTTTCTGGTTCATCCTATCAATGTATCTGTCTATTCCTCTTTGGATCCTTTCCCGTGGATGTCTTTATAGAGTGTTGAGTAGACCTGTCTGCGTATTCCATAGGTATTTCGTGATTCTATATTTCATAGGTATTAGTATATGTCTGTTAACCCCCATATCCTAATTCATACATTCCTTACACCTTTCCATTTGGTTAAACATAATTTGGTTTTCTGAATCTATGCATGTCCTTCTCTTGGAAATTATTTCATGGGTGTCAATTTTTAGATAACACCTATAAGTGATGTCGTAGTATGTCTGTCTTTCGGGTTCTTTCCTACTTCAAGTTGGGTGATTATCTGTAGATACTTCTGTGGTGGTGCAGACGGCACTGTTCCATGCTTTTTCATGGCTAATATTCCATTGTGTACATGGACGACTTCTTCTTCGTGCATTTTTCTGTTGATGGATATTTTGGATTCTTCGAGGTCTTGGCTATGGTTCATGTTGCTGCAGTGCAGGATTGCCAGCCTGTGTCTTTTTGATTCTGGTCTACTCAGGTGATAGGCCCATGAGTGGGCCTACCAGATCACATGGTAGCTCCATGTTTACCCTTAAATGCACCTCCATTCTGTTCTCAGTACTGGCTGCTACCAGGTTACATCCCACCAGCAGCTAAAGGGTATGCAGTTCTCTAAAACCCTTTCAGCATTTATTCTTTGTAGACTTTTTTTGCTGATGATCATTCTGACGGCTGAGAGGTGAACGTTTTTGTACACTGGATTTGCATGTCTTTAATAATTCCAGATGTTCAGCCTTGTTCCATTCCCGATTTTGAACAAACAAGAAAGACAGGAAAAGAAGCAGAAGCCAAATGTGCATAAATTATGCCTATTGAAACTGTCGGTTTCAAATGTGGACATCTTTTGAATTTTTTGGTCGATATACAACCCCAGGATTTGTTTTCAGGGCAGGTGTGATTTACAGGCCTTCAATTATTCTGAATATGCACTGAGTATTAGCGCTGGGATGAAAGCTGCTGTTGTGTGAAACACCCACAAGGTGGCAGCAGTTCTCCTTTACCAAATCTGGTTACTAGGGCAACAGAGCCTCAATGGAAGTCGTGTTCTAGGTTGTAATTTAGAATGGAATGTGCCAGGAAAAAGCCCTTTATGTTTATGTCTCACTACTTCTTGTTCGCTTTTTTAATTTAATTTTTATTTTTATCACAGCGAGTTTGATTACAATGTTTGACTTGTTCTAGGTGTGCAAGATGTGGTTCTTTTACACATAAACATAAGTCTATTCTTCCTGGGATCCTTTTCCCATGTACTTTATGACAGAGTGTTCAGTAGTCTTCTCTTGGTATTCCATAGGTGTTTGGTGATTCTATATTTCACCTGTGTTTGTATATGTCTGTAAACCCCCATATCCTAATGTATCCAATCCTCACAAATTTCCATTGGTGAACCATAAGTTTGTTTAATGAATCTGTGGTTGCCCTTCTCTGTGGAAATATCTTCACTGGTATCAATTTATAGGTAACAGCTATAAGTGATATCATACGATATGTGTCTTTATTTTTCTGACATACTACAAGTTGTGTGATTACGTCTAGACTCATATACAGTGCTGCAACTGGCATTGTGTCCTTTTGTTTCCTTGGCTAATATTCTGTCTGTACATGTACCAGTTCTTCTTTGTCCACTCATCTGTTGATGGACTTTTTGGTTGCTTCCATGTCTTGGCTATTGTAATGCTGCGGCAATGCACATTGGCCTGCCTGTGTCTTTCCAATTCTGTCCTCATAGGTTATAGGCCCAGGAGTGGGCCTGCTGGATCATATGGTAGCAAAATGTTTAACTTGTAAAGGCACCTGCATTCTGTTCTCAATAGTGGCTCTTACCAGGTTACGTCCCACTTAAAGTTGAGGGTATGCACTACTCCACAACAACTTCAGCATTTATTGTTTGTAGTTTTTTTGCTGATGTTTATTCTGACTAGTGTGAGCTGATACCTCTTTGTGGTTGGATTTGCATGCGTCTCATGGGTATCATAATAATCCCTTGAAATTGAGCTTTCTGGCATGTCCTTTTTTTCTTCAAACCGTGAGTACACCTTACCTCTTCAAATTGTTTTTGTGAAGTATGTGTGACATTTAGAAATATTTTGGCCATTATCTCCCTCATGACATTTTGAGGGCAGGTTTCATTTACAGCCCTCCAGTACTGGTGCATATGAAGTGACCCTGAGCACAGGCTTTAAAGCTGCTGTTGCAAGTAACGGCCAGAGTGCAGCACCATTTCTGCTTTTCCCAATCTGGTAACTAGGGAAACAGACTTTCCTGGCAGTGTTGTTTCTCGGTTATAAATTAGAGTGGAATGTGCCCAGAGAAAACCCTAAAGCTGATGTCTGCTTACATATGTTTGTTTTCTAAGTTGAATTTATATTTTTTTATTGGAGTCATATTCTAGTTTGTACATAGACCACTTCTTCTTTGTGCATTCCTCTGTTGATGGACATTTTGGTAGCTTCCAGGTGTTGGCTATGGTAAATATTGCTAGAGTGCAGGATTGCCAGCCTGTGTCTGTTTTTTGTGGTATGTGGGCCTCACACAGCCGTGGCCCCTCCCATTGGAGAGCACAGGCTTCAGACGCGCAGGCCCAGCAGCCATAGCTCACGGGACAAGCCGCTCCACGGCATGTTGGATTTTCCCGCACCGGGGCATGAACCCGTGTCCCCTGCATCGGTGGCAGACTCTCAACCACTGCGCCACCAGTGAAGCCCAGCCTGTGTCTTTTTGATTCTCATCCTCTCAGGCGATAGGCCCAGCAGTGGGTATGCTTGATTGAATGGTAGCTCAGTATTTACCTTTTCAAGGCACCTCCTCTGTGTTTTCCTTACTGGTTCTTACCATGTCCCACGTTGAACCAAGGATACGCATTTCTCCACAACCCCTTCAGCATTTATTGTTTGCAGAAGTTTTGCTGATGGCCATTCTGACTGGTGTGAGCTGATCGGATTTTTGTAACTTGGATTTGCATGTCTTTAATTATTCCTAATGTTCACTTTTCCACACCTTTTAAAATTTCTGTTAAGGAAAAAATGCAAAACACGGAGAGTGCAATTAACCTCTTGAAATTGTCTTCTTGAAAGGTTGCCCTCAAAATTGAATTTTTGGGTCAATTTTCGACCCCAGGATTGTTTCTGAGGGTAGGTGTCATTCACAGGATTGTAATGAGTGTGAATATTTAGTGACCATTAGCACTGGGTTTAAAGCTGCTGTTGTGGGAAACGGCCACAAGGTGGCAGCATTTCTCCATTCCCCAATTTGGTTACTAGGGCAGCAGAGCCTTTCTGGAAGTCCTGTTCCTAGGTTGTAAATTAAAATGGAATGTGTCAGGAGAAACCCCCATAAGTTTCTGTTACATTACTTCTTGTTCGTTGTTTTAGTTTTTTTAATCGGGGTAATGATTAGAATATTGTTTGTCCTAGGTGTACACAATCTGGTTCATTTGTGCATAACATATATGTAAATATATATATATATATATACATATATGTATATGTATATGTATATGTATATGTATATATATATATATATATATGTATATGTATATATATATATATGTATTCATGTACAGATTCACTTCCCATGTAAATTGTTGCAGAGTGTTCCATAGACCTCCCTTGCTATATGGTCGTTCTTTTTGATATATGTATTTAATAGGTATTTGTGCACGTATGGTAACCGTAATCTTAATTTTTCCATTCCCGCCCTTCCCTTTTAGATAAGCATAGTTTGTTTTCTAAGTCTGTGAGTGTCTTTCTCTGTGCAAATATGTTGATTTGTGTCCGTTGTTAGATAACGCCTATAAGTGATATCATAGGATATGTCTTTTCCTTTCCGACTTACCTCATGTTCTGTGATTATCTCTAGGCTCATCTATGGTGCCTCAAAGAGCAGTGTTTCATTGTTTCCCATGGCAAATATTCCTTTTTGTACATGGACCACTTCTTTTTCCACTCATCTGGTGATGGACATTTTGGTTGCTTCCGTGTCTTGGCTATTGTGAAAATTCCTGCAGTGCAGCTGTTGAAGCCTGTGCCTTCTTGACTCTGGATTTCTCGGGTGAGAGGCTCAGCAGTGGGCCTGCTGAATGGAATGGTGGCTCAATTTTTTCATTTAAACGCAGCTCCTTTCTGTTCTCATTATTGGCTGTTACCACTTTCCATCTCACCTGCAGCTAGAGGGTACACAGTTCTCTGAAACCCCTTCAGCATTTATTGTCTATAGACTTTTAGCTGATGGTGGTTGACACGTGTGAGTTGACACCTTTTTGGAGGTTAGATTTGCATGAGTCATATAATTCCTCATGGTGAGCTTTTATCCATTTTCCTCTTTTTTGAAAATGAGTGAGTCAAACTTACCCCTCCATACTATCTCCTTGAAAATTTGCCAGTTTTGAATTTGTTTGGCCATTCCCTACCTCCGCACAATTATTTAGGGCAGGTGTCCTTTACAGCCCTGAGTCCCTGTGAATGTTAAGTGACCATTAGCTGTGGGTTTAAAGCCACTCTTGTGGGAAACGGCCTCAAGGCGGCAGCATTTCTACATTTCCAACTCTGTGTTTTTGGGCAACAGAGCTTCCTGGAGATCGTGTTAGTAAGCTGCAAATTAGAGTGGAATGTGCCAGCGCAAACCCCCAAGAACTTATATCTCCTAAATTGTTGTTTGTTTTTTAAATTTAATTTTTATTAATTATCAGAGCAAATTTGATAAAAATGTAGATTCTCCTAGGTGTACCGTTTCTGGTTCATCCTATCAATGTATCTGTCTATTCCTCTTTGGATCCTTTCCCGTGGATGTCTTTATAGAGTGTTGAGTAGACCTGTCTGCGTATTCCATAGGTATTTCGTGATTCTATATTTCATAGGTATTAGTATATGTCTGTTAACCCCCATATCCTAATTCATACATTCCTTACACCTTTCCATTTGGTTAAACATAATTTGGTTTTCTGAATCTATGCATGTCCTTCTCTTGGAAATTATTTCATGGGTATCAATTTTTAGATAACACCTATAAGTGATGTCGTAGTATGTCTGTCTTTCGGGTTCTTTCCTACTTCAAGTTGGGTGATTATCTGTAGATACTTCTGTGGTGGTGCAGACGGCACTGTTCCATGCTTTTTCATGGCTAATATTCCATTGTGTACATGGACGACTTCTTCTTCGTGCATTTTTCTGTTGATGGATATTTTGGATTCTTCGAGGTCTTGGCTATGGTTCATGTTGCTGCAGTGCAGGATTGCCAGCCTGTGTCTTTTTGATTCTGGTCTACTCAGGTGATAGGCCCATGAGTGGGCCTACCAGATCACATGGTAGCTCCATGTTTACCCTTAAATGCACCTCCATTCTGTTCTCAGTACTGGCTGCTACCAGGTTACATCCCACCAGCAGCTAAAGGGTATGCAGTTCTCTAAAACCCTTTCAGCATTTATTCTTTGTAGACTTTTTTTGCTGATGATCATTCTGACGGCTGAGAGGTGAACGTTTTTGTACACTGGATTTGCATGTCTTTAATAATTCCAGATGTTCAGCCTTGTTCCATTCCCGATTTTGAACAAACAAGAAAGACAGGAAAAGAAGCAGAAGCCAAATGTGCATAAATTATGCCTATTGAAACTGTCGGTTTCAAATGTGGACATCTTTTGAATTTTTTGGTCGATATACAACCCCAGGATTTGTTTTCAGGGCAGGTGTGATTTACAGGCCTTCAATTATTCTGAATATGCACTGAGTATTAGCGCTGGGATGAAAGCTGCTGTTGTGTGAAACACCCACAAGGTGGCAGCAGTTCTCCTTTACCAAATCTGGTTACTAGGGCAACAGAGCCTCAATGGAAGTCGTGTTCTAGGTTGTAATTTAGAATGGAATGTGCCAGGAAAAAGCCCTTTATGTTTATGTCTCACTACTTCTTGTTCGCTTTTTTAATTTAATTTTTATTTTTATCACAGCGAGTTTGATTACAATGTTTGACTTGTTCTAGGTGTGCAAGATGTGGTTCTTTTACACATAAACATAAGTCTATTCTTCCTGGGATCCTTTTCCCATGTACTTTATGACAGAGTGTTCAGTAGTCTTCTCTTGGTATTCCATAGGTGTTTGGTGATTCTATATTTCACCTGTGTTTGTATATGTCTGTAAACCCCCATATCCTAATGTATCCAATCCTCACAAATTTCCATTGGTGAACCATAAGTTTGTTTAATGAATCTGTGGTTGCCCTTCTCTGTGGAAATATCTTCACTGGTATCAATTTATAGGTAACAGCTATAAGTGATATCATACGATATGTGTCTTTATTTTTCTGACATACTACAAGTTGTGTGATTACGTCTAGACTCATATACAGTGCTGCAACTGGCATTGTGTCCTTTTGTTTCCTTGGCTAATATTCTGTCTGTACATGTACCAGTTCTTCTTTGTCCACTCATCTGTTGATGGACTTTTTGGTTGCTTCCATGTCTTGGCTATTGTAATGCTGCGGCAATGCACATTGGCCTGCCTGTGTCTTTCCAATTCTGTCCTCATAGGTTATAGGCCCAGGAGTGGGCCTGCTGGATCATATGGTAGCAAAATGTTTAACTTGTAAAGGCACCTGCATTCTGTTCTCAATAGTGGCTCTTACCAGGTTACGTCCCACTTAAAGTTGAGGGTATGCACTACTCCACAACAACTTCAGCATTTATTGTTTGTAGTTTTTTTGCTGATGTTTATTCTGACTAGTGTGAGCTGATACCTCTTTGTGGTTGGATTTGCATGCGTCTCATGGGTATCATAATAATCCCTTGAAATTGAGCTTTCTGGCATGTCCTTTTTTTCTTCAAACCGTGAGTACACCTTACCTCTTCAAATTGTTTTTGTGAAGTATGTGTGACATTTAGAAATATTTTGGCCATTATCTCCCTCATGACATTTTGAGGGCAGGTTTCATTTACAGCCCTCCAGTACTGGTGCATATGAAGTGACCCTGAGCACAGGCTTTAAAGCTGCTGTTGCAAGTAAGGGCCAGAGTGCAGCACCATTTCTGCTTTTCCCAATCTGGTAACAAGGGAAACAGACTTTCCTGGCAGTGTTGTTTCTCGGTTATAAATTAGAGTGGAATGTGCCCAGAGAAAACCCTAAAGCTGATGTCTGCTTACATATGTTTGTTTTCTAAGTTGAATTTATATTTTTTTATTGGAGTCATATTCTAGTTTGTACATAGACCACTTCTTCTTTGTGCATTCCTCTGTTGATGGACATTTTGGTAGCTTCCAGGTGTTGGCTATGGTAAATATTGCTAGAGTGCAGGATTGCCAGCCTGTGTCTGTTTTTTGTGGTATGTGGGCCTCACACAGCCGTGGCCCCTCCCATTGGAGAGCACAGGCTTCAGACGCGCAGGCCCAGCAGCCATAGCTCACGGGACAAGCCGCTCCACGGCATGTTGGATTTTCCCGCACCGGGGCATGAACCCGTGTCCCCTGCATCGGTGGCAGACTCTCAACCACTGCGCCACCAGTGAAGCCCAGCCTGTGTCTTTTTGATTCTCATCCTCTCAGGCGATAGGCCCAGCAGTGGGTATGCTTGATTGAATGGTAGCTCAGTATTTACCTTTTCAAGGCACCTCCTCTGTGTTTTCCTTACTGGTTCTTACCATGTCCCACGTTGAACCAAGGATACGCATTTCTCCACAACCCCTTCAGCATTTATTGTTTGCAGAAGTTTTGCTGATGGCCATTCTGACTGGTGTGAGCTGATCGGATTTTTGTAACTTGGATTTGCATGTCTTTAATTATTCCTAATGTTCACTTTTCCACACCTTTTAAAATTTCTGTTAAGGAAAAAATGCAAAACACGGAGAGTGCAATTAACCTCTTGAAATTGTCTTCTTGAAAGGTTGCCCTCAAAATTGAATTTTTGGGTCAATTTTCGACCCCAGGATTGTTTCTGAGGGTAGGTGTCATTCACAGGATTGTAATGAGTGTGAATATTTAGTGACCATTAGCACTGGGTTTAAAGCTGCTGTTGTGGGAAACGGCCACAAGGTGGCAGCATTTCTCCATTCCCCAATCTGGTTACTAGGGCAGCAGAGCCTTTCTGGAAGTCCTGTTCCTAGGTTGTAAATTAAAATGGAATGTGTCAGGAGAAACCCCCATAAGTTTCTGTTACATTACTTCTTGTTCGTTGTTTTAGTTTTTTTAATCGGGGTAATGATTAGAATATTGTTTGTCCTAGGTGTACACAATCTGGTTCATTTGTGCATAACATATATGTAAATATATATATATATATATATACATATATGTATATGTATATGTATATGTATATGTATATATACATATATATATATGTATATGTATATATATATATATATGTATTCATGTACAGATTCACTTCCCATGTAAATTGTTGCAGAGTGTTCCATAGACCTCCCTTGCTATATGGTCGTTCTTTTTGATATATGTATTTAATAGGTATTTGTGCACGTATGGTAACCGTAATCTTAATTTTTCCATTCCCGCCCTTCCCTTTTAGATAAGCATAGTTTGTTTTCTAAGTCTGTGAGTGTCTTTCTCTGTGCAAATATGTTGATTTGTGTCCGTTGTTAGATAACGCCTATAAGTGATATCATAGGATATGTCTTTTCCTTTCCGACTTACCTCATGTTCTGTGATTATCTCTAGGCTCATCTATGGTGCCTCAAAGAGCAGTGTTTCATTGTTTCCCATGGCAAATATTCCTTTTTGTACATGGACCACTTCTTTTTCCACTCATCTGGTGATGGACATTTTGGTTGCTTCCGTGTCTTGGCTATTGTGAAAATTCCTGCAGTGCAGCTGTTGAAGCCTGTGCCTTCTTGACTCTGGATTTCTCGGGTGAGAGGCTCAGCAGTGGGCCTGCTGAATGGAATGGTGGCTCAATTTTTTCATTTAAACGCAGCTCCTTTCTGTTCTCATTATTGGCTGTTACCACTTTCCATCTCACCTGCAGCTAGAGAGTATACAGTTCTCTGAAACCCCTTCAGCATTTATTGTCTATAGACTTTTAGCTGATGGTGGTTGACACGTGTGAGTTGACACCTTTTTGGAGGTTAGATTTGCATGAGTCATATAATTCCTCATGGTGAGCTTTTATCCATTTTCCTCTTTTTTGAAAATGAGTGAGTCAAACTTACCCCTCCATACTATCTCCTTGAAAATTTGCCAGTTTTGAATTTGTTTGGCCATTCCCTACCTCCGCACAATTATTTAGGGCAGGTGTCCTTTACAGCCCTGAGTCCCTGTGAATGTTAAGTGACCATTAGCTGTGGGTTTAAAGCCACTCTTGTGGGAAACGGCCTCAAGGCGGCAGCATTTCTACATTTCCAACTCTGTGTTTTTGGGCAACAGAGCTTCCTGGAGATCGTGTTAGTAAGCTGCAAATTAGAGTGGAATGTGCCAGCGCAAACCCCCAAGAACTTATATCTCCTAAATTGTTGTTTGTTTTTTAAATTTAATTTTTATTAATTATCAGAGCAAATTTGATAAAAATGTAGATTCTCCTAGGTGTACCGTTTCTGGTTCATCCTATCAATGTATCTGTCTATTCCTCTTTGGATCCTTTCCCGTGGATGTCTTTATAGAGTGTTGAGTAGACCTGTCTGCGTATTCCATAGGTATTTCGTGATTCTATATTTCATAGGTATTAGTATATGTCTGTTAACCCCCATATCCTAATTCATACATTCCTTACTCCTTTCCATTTGGTTAAACATAATTTGGTTTTCTGAATCTATGCATGTCCTTCTCTTGGAAATTATTTCATGGGTATCAATTTTTAGGTAACACCTATAAGTGATGTCATAGGATGTCTGTCTTTCGGTTTCTTTCCTACTTCATGTTGGGTGATTATCTGTAGATGCTTCTATGGTGGTGCCAACGGCACTGTTCCATGCTTTTTCATGGCTAATATTCCATTGTGTACATGGACGACTTCTTCTTGGTGCATTTTTCTGTTGATGGACATTTTGGATTCTTCCAGGTCTTGGCTATGGTACATGTTGCTGCAGTGCAGGATTGCCAGCCTGTGTCTTTTTGATTCTGGTCTACTCAGGTGATAGGCCCATGAGTGGGCCTACCAGATCACATGGTAGCTCCATGTTTACCCTTAAACGCACCTCCATTCTGTTCTCACTACTGGCTGTTACCAGGTTACATCCCACCAGCAGCTAAAGGGTATGCAGTTCTCTAAAACCCCTTCAGCATTTACTCTTTGTAGACTGTTTTTGCTGATGATCATTCTGATGGCTCTGAGGCGAACGTTTTTGTACACTGGATTTGCATGTCTTTATTAATTCCTGATGTTCAGCCTTGTTCCATTCCCGATTTTGAACAAAAAAGAAAGACAGAAAAAGAAGCAGAAGCCAAATGTGCATAAATTATTCCTCTTGAAACTGTCGGTTTGAAATGTGGACGTCTTTTGAATTTTTTGGTCGATATACAACCCCAGGATTTGTTTTCAGGGCAGGTGTGATTTACAGGCCTTCAATTATTCTGAACATCCACTGACTATTAGCGCTGGGATTAAAGCTGCTGTTGTGTGAAACGCCCACAAGGTGGCAGCAGTTGTCCTTTACCATATCTGGTTACTAGGGCAACAGAGCCTCAATGGAAGTCGTGTTCTAGGTTGTAATTGAGAATGGAATGTGCCAGGAAAAAGCCCTTTATGTCTCACTACTTCTTGTTCGCCTTTTTAATTTAATTTTTATTTTTTATCACAGCAAGTTTGATTACAATGTGTGGCTTGTTCTAGGTGTGCAAGATGTGGTTCTTTTACACATAAACATATGTCTGTGCTTCCTGGGATCCTTTTCCATGTACGTGATGACAGAATATTGAGTAGTCTTCTCTTGGTATTCCATAGGTGTTTGGTGATTCTATATTTCACCTGTGTTTGTATATGTCTGTTAACCTGAATATCCTAATGTATCCAATCCTCACAAATTTCCATTGGTGAACCATAAGTTTGTTTAATGAGTCTGTGGTTGCCCTTCTCTATGGAAATATCTTCACTGGTATCAGTTTATAGGTAACACCTATAAGTGATATCATACGATATGTGTCTTTCTCTTTCTGACATACGACAAGTTGTGTGATTACGTCTAGACTCATCTACGGTGCTGCAAATGGCATTGTGTCCTTTTTTTCCTTGGCTAATATTGTGTGTGTACATGTACCAGTTCTTCTTTGTCCACTCATCTGTTGATGGACTTTTTGGTTGCTTCCATGTCTTGGCTATTGTAATGCTGCGGCAATGCACATTTGCCTGCCTGTGTCTTTCCAATTCTGTGTCCTTAGGTTATAGGCCCAGGAGTGGGCCTGCTGGATCATATGGTAGCAAAATTTTTACCTTGTAAAGGCACCTCCATTCTGTTCTCATTAGTGGCTCTTACCAGGTTACGTCCCACTTAAAGTTGAGGGGGTATGCACTACTCCACAACTTCAGCATTTATTGTTTGTAGTTTTTTTGCTGATGTTTATTCTGACTAGTGTGCGCTGATACCTCTTTGAGGCTGGATTTGCATGCATCTCATAATCCCTTGAAATTGAGCTTTCTGGCTTGTCCTTTTTTTCTTCAAACCGTGAGTACACCTTACCTCTTCAAATTGTTTTTGTGAAGTATGTGTGACATTAAGAAATAGTTTGGCCATTACCACCCTCAAGACATTTTGAGGGCAGGTTTTATTTACAGCCCTCCAGTACTGGTACCTATGAAGTGACCCTTAGCACAGGTTTTAAAGGTGCTGTTGCAGGTAATGGCCAGAGGGCAGCAGCATTTCTGCTTTTCCCAATCTGGTAACTAGGGAAACAGACTTTCCTGGCAGTGGTGTTCCTCGGTTATAAATTAGAGTGGAATGTGCCTGGATAAACCCCCAAAGCTGATGTCTGCCTACATATGTTTGTTTTCTAAATTGAATTTATATTTTTTTATTGGAGTCATATTCTAGTTTGCACATAGACCATTTCTTCTTTGTGCATTCCTCTGTTGATGGACATTTTGGTAGCTTCCAGGTGTTGGCTATGGTAAATATTGCTAGAGTGCAGGATTGCCAGCCTGTGTCTTTTTTTTGGGAGTATGTGGGCCTCACACTGCCGTGGCCCCTCCCATTGGAGAGCACAGGCTCTGGATGCGCAGGCCCAGCAGCCATAGCTCACGGGACAAGCCGCTCCACGGCATGTTGGATTTTCCCGCACTGGGGAATGAACCCGTGTCCCCTGCATCAGTGGCGGACTCTCAACCACTGCGCCACCAGTGAAGCCCAGCCTGTGTCTTTTTGATTCTCATCCTCTCAGGCGATAGGCCCAGCAGTGGGTATGCTTGATTGAATGGTAGCTCAGTATTTACCTTTTCAAGGCACCTCCTCTGTGTTTTCCTTACTGGTCCTTACCATGTCCCACATTGAACCAAGTATACACATTTCTCCACAACCCCTTCAGCATTTATTGTTTGCAGAAGTTTTGCTGATGGCCATTCTGACTGGTGTGAGCTGATCGGATTTTTGTAACTTGGATTTTCATGTCTTTAATTATTCCTAATGTTCACTTTTCCACACCTTTTTAAATTTCTGTTAAGGAAAAAATGCAAAACACGGAGAGTGCAATTAACCTCTTGAAATTGTCTTCTTGAAAGGTTGCCCTCAAAATTGAATTTTTGGGTCAATTTTCGACCCCAGGATTGTTTCTGAGGGTAGGTGTCATTCACAGGATTGTAATGAGTGTGAATATTTAGTGACCATTAGCACTGGGTTTAAAGCTGCTGTTGTGGGAAATGGCCACAAGGCGGCAGCATTTCTCCATTCCCCAATCTGGTTACTAGGGCATCAGAGCCTTTCTGGAAGTCCTGTTCCTAGGTTGTAAATTAAAATGGAATGTGTCAGGAGAAACCCCCATAAGTTTCTGTTACATTACTTCTTGTTCGTTGTTTTAGTTTTTTTAATCAGGGTAATGATTAGAATATGGTTTTTCCTAGGTGTACACAATCTGGTTCATTTGTGCATAACATATATATATATATATATATATATATATATATATATATATATATATATATATATATATATATATATATATATATATATTCATGTACAGATCCACTTCCCATGTAAATTGTTGCAGAGTGTTCCATAGACCTCCCTTGCTATATGGTCGTTCTTTTTGATATATGTATTTAATAGGTATTTGTGCACGTATGGTAACCGTAATCTTAATTTTTCCATTCACGCCCTTCCCTTTTAGATAAGCATAGTTTGTTTTCTAAGTCTGTGAGTGTCTTTCTCTGTGGAAATATGTTCATTTGTGTCCGTTGTTAGATAACGCCTATAAGTGATATCATAGGATATGTCTTTTGCTTTCCGACTTACCTCATGTTCTGTGATTATCTCTAGTCTCATCTATGGTGCCTCAAAGAGCAGTGTTTCATTGTTTCCCATGGCAAATATTCCTTTTTGTACATGGACCACTTCTTTTTCCACTCATCTGGTGATGGACATTTTGGTTGCTTCCATGTCTTGGCTATTGTGAAAATTCCTGCAGTGCAGCTGTTGAAGCCTGTGCCTTCTTGACTCTGGATTTCTCGGGTGAGAGGCTCAGCAGTGGGCCTGCTGAATGGAATGGTGGCTCAATTTTTTCATTTAAACGCAGCTCCTTTCTGTTCTCATTATTGGCTGTTACCACTTTCCATCTCACCTGCAGCTAGAGGGTACACAGTTCTCTGAAACCCCTTCAGCATTTATTGTTTATAGACTTTTAGCTGATGGTGGTTGACACGTGTGAGTTGACACCTTTTTGGAGGTTAGATTTGCATGAGTCATATAATTCCTCATGTTGAGCTTTTATCCATTTTCCTCTTTTTTGAAAATGAGTGAGTCAAACTTACCCCTCCATACTATCTCCTTGAAAATTTGCCAGTTTTGAATTTGTTTGGCCATTCCCTACCTCCGCACAATTATTTAGGGCAGGTGTCCTTTACAGCCCTGAGTCCCTGTGAATGTTAAGTGACCATTAGCTGTGGGTTTAAAGCCACTCTTGTGGGAAACGGCCTCAAGGCGGCAGCATTTCTACATTTCCAACTCTGGGTTTTTGGGCAACAGAGCTTTCCTGGAGATCGTGTTAGTAAGCTGCAAATTAGAGTGGAATGTGCCAGCGCAAACCCCCAAGAGCTTATATCTCCTAAATTGTTGTTTGTTTTTTAAATTTAATTTTTATTAATTATCAGAGCAAATTTGATAAAAATGTAGATTCTCCTAGGTGTACCGTTTCTGGTTCATCCTATCAATGTATCTGTCTATTCCTCTTTGGATCCTTTCCCGTGGATGTCTTTATAGAGAGTTGAGTAGACCTGTCTGCGTATTCCATAGGTATTTCGTGATTATATGTTTCATAGGTATTAGTATATGTCTGTTAACCCTCATATCCTAATTCATACATTCCTTACTCCTTTCCATTTGGTTAAACATAATTTGGTTTTCTGAATCTATGCATGTCCTTCTCTTGGAAATTATTTCATGGGTATCAATTTTTAGGTAACACCTATAAGTGATGTCATAGGATGTCTGTCTTTCGGTTTCTTTCCTACTTCATGTTGGGTGATTATCTGTAGATGCTTCTATGGTGGTGCCAACGGCACTGTTCCATGCTTTTTCATGGCTAATATTCCATTGTGTACATGGACGACTTCTTCTTGGTGCATTTTTCTGTTGATGGACATTTTGGATTCTTCCAGGTCTTGGCTATGGTACATGTTGCTGCAGTGCAGGATTGCCAGCCTGTGTCTTTTTGATTCTGGTCTACTCAGGTGATAGGCCCATGAGTGGGCCTACCAGATCACATGGTAGCTCCATGTTTACCCTTAAACGCACCTCCATTCTGTTCTCACTACTGGCTGTTACCAGGTTACATCCCACCAGCAGCTAAAGGGTATTCAGTTCTCTAAAACCCCTTCAGCATTTACTCTTTGTAGACTGTTTTTGCTGATGATCATTCTGATGTCTCAGAGGCGAACGTTTTTGTACACTGAATTTGCATGTCTTTATTAATTCCTGATGTTCAGCCTTGTTCCATTCCCGATTTTGAACAAAAAAGAAAGACAGAAAAAGAAGCAGAAGCCAAATGTGCATAAATTATTCCTCTTGAAACTGTCGGTTTGAAATGTGGACGTCTTTTGAATTTTTTGGTCGATATACAACCCCAGGATTTGTTTTCAGGGCAGGTGTGATTTACAGGCCTTCAATTATTCTGAACATCCACTGACTATTAGCGCTGGGATTAAAGCTGCTGTTGTGTGAAACGCCCACAAGGTGGCAGCAGTTGTCCTTTACCATATCTGGTTACTAGGGCAACAGAGCCTCAATGGAAGTCGTGTTCTAGGTTGTAATTGAGAATGGAATGTGCCAGGAAAAAGCCCTTTATGTCTCACTACTTCTTGTTCGCCTTTTTAATTTAATTTTTATTTTTTATCACAGCAAGTTTGATTACAATGTGTGGCTTGTTCTAGGTGTGCAAGATGTGGTTCTGTTACACATAAACATATGTCTGTTCTTCCTGGGATCCTTTTCCATGTACGTGATGACAGAATGTTGAGTAGTCTTCTCTTGGTATTCCATAGGTGTTTCGTGATTCTATATTTCATCTGTTTGTATATGTCTGTTAACCCGAATATCCTAATGTATCCAATCCTCACAAATTTCCATTGGTGAACCATAAGTTTGTTTAATGAGTCTGTGGTTGCCCTTCTGTGTGGAAATATCTTCACTGGTATCAGTTTATAGGTAACTCCTATAAGTGGTATCATACGATATGTGTCTTTCTCTTTCTGACGTACGACAAGTTGTGTGATTACGTCTAGACTCATCTACGGTGCTGCAAATGGCATTGTGTCCTTTTTTTCCTTGGCTAATATTCCGTGTGTACATGTACCAGTTCTTCTTTGTCCACTCATCTGTTGATGGACTTTTTGGTCGCTTCCATGTCTTGGCTATTGTAATGCTGCGGCAATGCACATTGGCCTGCCTGTGTCTTTCCAATTCTCTCCTCATAGGTTATAGGCCCAGGAGTGGGCCTGCTGGATCATATGGTAGCAAAATGTTTAACTTGTAAAGGCACCTCCATTCTCTTCTCATTAGTGGCTCTTACCAGGTTACGTCCCACTTAAAGTTGAGGGTATGCACTACTCCACAACAACTTCAGCATTTATTGTTTGTAGTTTTTTGCTGATGTTTATTCTGACTAGTGTGAGCTGATACCTCTTTGAGGCTGGATTTGCATGCGTCTCATAATCCCTTGAAATTGAGCTTTCCGGCATGTCCTTTTTTTCTTCAAACCGTGAGTACGCCTTACCTCTTCAAATTGTTTTTGTGAAGTATGTGTGACATTAAGAAATAGTTTGGCCATTACCTCCCTGAAGACATTTTGAGGGCAGGTTTTATTTACAGCCCTCCAGTACTGGTGCCTATGAAGTGACCCTTAGCACAGGTTTTAAAGGTGCTGTTGCAGGTAACGGCCAGAGGGTGGCAGCATTTCTGCTTTTCCCAATCTGGTAACTAGGGAAACAGACTTTCCTGGCAGTGGTGTTCCTCGGTTATAAATTAGAGTGGAATGTGCCCGGATAAACCCCCAAAGCTGATGTCTGCCTACATATGTTTGTTTTCTAAATTGAATTTATATTTTTTTATTGGAGTCATATTCTAGTTTGTACATAGACCACTTCTTCTTTGTGCATTCCTCTGTTGATGGACATTTTCGTAGCTTCCAGGTGTTGGCTATGGTAAATATTGCTAGAGTGCAGGATTGCCAGCCTGTGTCTTTTTTTTGTGGTATGTGGGCCTCACACAGCCGTGGCCCCTCCCATTGGAGAGCACAGGCTTCAGACGCGCAGGCCCAGCAGCCATAGCTCACGGGACAAGCCGCTCCACGGCATGTTGGATTTTCCCGCACCGGGCATGAACCCGTGTCCCCTGCATCGGTGGCAGGCTCTCAACCACTGCGCCACCAGTGAAGCCCAGCCTGTGCCTTTTTGATTCTCATCCTCTCAGGCGATAGGCCCAGCAGTGGGTATGCTTGATTGAATGGTAGCTCAGTATTTACCTTTTCAAGGCACCTCCTCTGTGTTTTCCTTACTGGTTCTTACCATGTCCCACGTTGAACCAAGGATATGCATTTCTCCACAACCCCTTCAGCATTTATTGTTTGCAGAAGTTTTGCTGATGGCCATTCTGACTGGTGTGAGCTGATCGGATTTTTGTAACTTGGATTTGCATGTCTTTAATTATTCCTAATGTTCACTTTTCCACACCTTTTAAAATTTCTGTTAAGGAAAAAATGCAAAACACGGAGAGTGCAATTAACCTCTTGAAATTGTCTTCTTGAAAGGTTGCCCTCAAAATTGAATTTTTGGGTCAATTTTCGACCCCAGGATTGTTTCTGAGGGTAGGTGTCATTCACAGGATTGTAATGAGTGTGAATATTTAGTGACCATTAGCACTGGGTTTAAAGCTGCTGTTGTGGGAAACGGCCACAAGGCGGCAGCATTTCTCCATTCCCCAATCTGGTTACTAGGGCAGCAGAGACTTTCTGGAAGTCCTGTTCCTAGGTTGTAAATTAAAATGGAATGTGTCAGGAGAAACCCCCATAAGTTTCTGTTACATTACTTCTTGTTCGTTGTTTTAGTTTTTTTAATCGGGGTAATGATTAGAATATTGTTTGTCCTAGGTGTACACAATCTGGTTCATTTGTGCATAACATATATATATATATATATATATATGTATATGTATATATATATATATATATATATATATATGTATTCATGTACAGATTCACTTCCCATGTAAATTGTTGCAGAGTGTTCCATAGACCTCCCTTGCTATATGGTCGTTCTTTTTGATATATGTATTTAATAGGTATTTGTACACGTATGGTAACCGTAATCTTAATTTTTCCATTCCCCCCCTTTCCTTCTAGATAAGCATAGTTTGTTTTCTACGTCTGTGAGTGTCTTTCTCTGTGGAAATATGTTCATTTGTGTCCGTTGTTAGATAACGCCTATAAGTGATATCATAGGATATGTCTTTTGCTTTCCGACTTACCTCATGTTCTGTGATTATCTCTAGGCTCATCTATGGTGCCTCAAAGAGCAGTGTTTCATTGTTTCCCATGGCAAATATTCCTTTTTGTACATGGACCACTTCTTTTTCCACTCATCTGGTGATGGACATTTTGGTTGCTTCCGTGTCTTTGCTATTGTGAAAATTCCTGCAGTGCAGCTGTTGAAGCCTGTGCCTTCTTGACTCTGGATTGCTCGGGTGAGAGGCTCAGCAGTGGGCCTGCTGAATGGAATGGTGGCTCAATTTTTTTATTTAAACGCAGCTCCTTTCTGTTCTCATTATTGGCTGTTACCACTTTACATCTCACCTGCAGCTAGAGGGTACACAGTTCTCTGAAACCCCTTCAGCATTTATTGTTTATAGACTTTTAGCTGATGGTGGTTGACACGTGTGAGTTGACACCTTTTTGGAGGTTAGATTTGCATGAGTCATATAATTCCTCATGGTGAGCTTTTATCCATTTTCCTCTTTTTTGAAAATGAGTGAGTCAAACTTACCCCTCCATACTATCTCCTTGAAAATTTGCCAGTTTTGAATTTGTTTGGCCATTCCCTACCTCCGCACAATTATTTAGGGCAGGTGTCCTTTACAGCCCTGAGTCCCTGTGAATGTTAAGTGACCATTAGCTGTGGGTTTAAAGCCACTCTTGTGGGAAATGGCCTCAAGGCGGCAGCATTTCTACATTTCCAACTCTGTGTTTTTGGGCAACAGAGCTTTCCTGGAGATCGTGTTAGTAAGCTGCAAATTAGAGTGGAATGTGCCAGCGCAAACCCCCAAGAGCTTATATCTCCTAAATTGTTGTTTGTTTTTTAAATTTAATTTTTATTAATTATCAGATCAAATTTGATAAAAATGTAGATTCTCCTAGGTGTACCATTTCTGGTTCATCCTATCAATGTATCTGTCTATTCCTCTTTGGATCCTTTCCCGTGGATGTCTTTATAGAGTGTTGAGTAGACCTGTCTGCGTATTCCATAGGTATTTCGTGATTCTATATTTCATAGGTATTAGTATATGTCTGTTAACCCTCATATCCTAATTCATACATTCCTTACTCCTTTCCATTTGGTTAAACATAATTTGGTTTTCTGAATCTATGCATGTCCTTCTCTTGGAAATTATTTCATGGGTATGAATTTTTAGGTAACACCTATAAGTGATGTCATAGGATGTCTGTCTTTCGGTTTCTTTCCTACTTCATGTTGGGTGATTATCTGTAGATGCTTCTATGGTGGTGCCAACGGCACTGTTCCATGCTTTTTCATGGCTAATATTCCATTGTGTACATGGACGACTTCTTCTTGGTGCATTTTTCTGTTGATGGACATTTTGGATTCTTCCAGGTCTTGGCTATGGTACATGTTGCTGCAGTGCAGGATTGCCAGCCTGTGTCTTTTTGATTCTGGTCTACTCAGGTGATAGGCCCATGAGTGGGCCTACCAGATCACATGGTAGCTCCATGTTTACCCTTAAACGCACCTCCATTCTGTTCTCACTACTGGCTGTTACCAGGTTACATCCCACCAGCAGCTAAAGGGTATGCAGTTCTCTAAAACCCCTTCAGCATTTACTCTTTGTAGACTGTTTTTGCTGATGATCATTCTGATGGCTCTGAGGCGAACGTTTTTTACACTGGATTTGCATGTCTTTATTAATTCCTGATGTTCAGCCTTGTTCCATTCCCGATTTTGAACAAAAAAGAAAGACAGAAAAAGAAGCAGAAGCCAAATGTGCATAAATTATGCCTCTTGAAACTGTCGGTTTGAAATGTGGACGTCTTTTGAATTTTTTGGTCGATATACAACCCCAGGATTTGTTTTCAGGGCAGGTGTGATTTACAGGCCTTCAATTATTCTGAACATCCACTGACTATTAGCGCTGGGATTAAAGCTGCTGTTGTGTGAAACGCCCACAAGGTGGCAGCAGTTGTCCTTTACCATATCTGGTTACTAGGGCAACAGAGCCTCAATGGAAGTCGTGTTCTAGGTTGTAATTGAGAATGGAATGTGCCAGGAAAAAGCCCTTTATGTCTCACTACTTCTTGTTCGCCTTTTTAATTTAATTTTTATTTTTTATCACAGCAAGTTTGATTACAATGTGTGGCTTGTTCTAGGTGTGCAAGATGTGGTTCTGTTACACATAAACATATGTCTGTGCTTTCTGGGATCCTTTTCCATGTACGTCATGACAGAATGTTGAGTAGTCTTCTCTTGGTATTCCATAGGTGTTTGGTGATTCTATATTTCACCTGTGTTTGTATATGTCTGTAAACCCCCATATCCTAATGTATCCAATCCTCACAAATTTCCATTGGTGAACCATAAGTTTGTTTAATGAATCTGTGGTTGCCCTTCTCTGTGGAAATATCTTCACTGGTATCAATTTATAGGTAACAGCTGTAAGTGATATCATACGATATGTGTCTTTATTTTTCTGACATACTACAAGTTGTGTGATTACGTCTAGACTCATATACAGTGCTGCAACTGGCATTGTGTCCTTTTGTTTCCTTGGCTAATATTCTGTCTGTACATGTACCAGTTCTTCTTTGTCCACTCATCTGTTGATGGACTTTTTGGTTGCTTCCATGTCTTGGCTATTGTAATGCTGCGGCAATGCACATTGGCCTGCCTGTGTCTTTCCAATTCTCTCCTCATAGGTTATAGGCCCAGGAGTGGGCCTGCTGGATCATATGGTAGCAAAATGTTTAAATTGTAAAGGCACCTGCATTCTGTTCTCAATAGTGGCTCTTACCAGGTTACGTCCCACTTAAAGTTGAGGGTATGCACTACTCCACAACAACTTCAGCATTTATTGTTTGTAGTTTTTTTGCTGATGTTTATTCTGACTAGTGTGAGCTGATACCTCTTTGAGGCTGGATTTGCATGCGTCTCATAATCCCTTGAAATTGAGCTTTCTGGCATGTCCTTTTTTTCTTCAAACCGTGAGTACGCCTTACCTCTTCAAATTGTTTTTGTGAAGTATGTGTGACATTAAGAAATAGTTTGGCCATTACCTCCCTTAAGACATTTTGAGGGCAGGTTTTATTTACAGCCCTCCAGTACTGGTGCCTATGAAGTGACCCTTAGCACAGGTTTTAAAGGTGCTGTTGCAGGTAACGGCCAGAGGGTGGCAGCATTTCTGCTTTTCCCATTCTGGTAACTAGGGAAACAGACTTTCCTGGCAGTGGTGTTCCTCGGTTATAAATTAGAGTGGAATGTGCCCGGATAAACCCCCAAAGCTGATGTCTGCCTACATATGTTTGTTTTCTAAATTGAATTTATATTTTTTTATTGGAGTCATATTCTAGTTTGTACATAGACCACTTCTTCTTTGTGCATTCCTCTGTTGATGGACATTTTGGTAGCTTCCAGGTGTTGGCTATGGTAAATATTGCTAGAGTGCAGGATTGCCAGCCTGTGTCTTTTTTTTGTGGTATGTGGGCCTCACACAGCCGTGGCCCCTCCCATTGGAGAGCACAGGCTTCAGACGCGCAGGCCCAGCAGCCATAGCTCACGGGACAAGCCGCTCCACGGCATGTTGGATTTTCCCGCACCGGGCATGAACCCGTGTCCCCTGCATCGGTGGCAGACTCTCAACCACTGCGCCACCAGTGAAGCCCAGCCTGTGTCTTTTTGATTCTCATCCTCTCAGGCGATAGGCCCAGCAGTGGGTATGCTTGATTGAATGGTAGCTCAGTATTTACCTTTTCAAGGCACCTCCTCTGTGTTTTCCTTACTGGTTCTTACCATGTCCCACGTTGAACCAAGGATACGCATTTCTCCACAACCCCTTCAGCATTTATTGTTTGCAGAAGTTTTGCTGATGGCCATTCTGACTGGTGTGAGCTGATCGGATTTTTGTAACTTGGATTTGCATGTCTTTAATTATTCCTAATGTTCACTTTTGAACACGTTTTAAAATTTCTGTTAAGGAAAAAATGCAAAACACGGAGAGTGCAATTAACCTCTTGAAATTGTCTTCTTGAAAGGTTGCCCTCAAAATTGAATTTTTGGGTCAATTTTCGACCCCAGGATTGTTTCTGAGGGTAGGTGTCATTCACAGGATTGTAATGAGTGTGAATATTTAGTGACCATTAGCACTGGGTTTAAAGCTGCTGTTGTGGGAAACGGCCACAAGGCGGCAGCATTTCTCCATTCCCCAATTTGGTTACTAGGGCAGCAGAGCCTTTCTGGAAGTCCTGTTCCTAGGTTGTAAATTAAAATGGAATGTGTCAGGAGAAACCCCCATAAGTTTCTGTTACATTACTTCTTGTTCGTTGTTTTAGTTTTTTTAATCGGGGTAATGATTAGAATATTGTTTGTCCTAGGTGTACACAATCTGGTTCATTTGTGCATAACATATATATATATATATATGTATATGTATATATATATATATATATGTATTCATGTACAGATTCACTTCCCATGTAAATTGTTGCAGAGTGTTCCATAGACCTCCCTTGCTATATGGTCGTTCTTTTTGATATATGTATTTAATAGGTATTTGTACACTTATGGTAACCGTAATCTTAAGTTTTCCATTCCCCCCCTTTCCTTTTAGATAAGCATAGTTTGTTTTCTAAGTCTGTGAGTGTCTTTCTCTGTGGAAATATGTTCATTTGTGTCCGTTGTTAGATAACGCCTATAAGTGATATCATAGGATATGTCTTTTGCTTTCCGACTTACCTCATGTTCTGTGATTATCTCTAGGCTCATCTGTGGTGCCTCAAAGAGCAGTGTTTCATTGTTTCCCATGGCAAATATTCCTTTTTGTACATGGACCACTTCTTTTTCCACTCATCTGGTGATGGACATTTTGGTTGCTTCTGTGTCTTGGCTATTGTGAAAATTCCTGCAGTGCAGCTGTTGAAGCCTGTGCCTTCTTGACTCTGGATTTCTCGGGTGAGAGGCTCAGCAGTGGGCCTGCTGAATGGAATGGTGGCTCAATTTTTTCATTTAAACGCAGCTCCTTTCTGTTCTCATTATTGGCTGTTACCACTTTCCATCTCACCTGCAGCTAGAGGGTACACAGTTCTCTGAAACCCCTTCAGCATTTATTGTTTATAGACTTTTAGCTGATGGTGGTTGACACGTGTGAGTTGACACCTTTTTGGAGGTTAGATTTGCATGAGTCATATAATTCCTCATGTTGAGCTTTTATCCATTTTCCTCTTTTTTGAAAATGAGTGAGTCAAACTTACCCCTCCATACTATCTCCTTGAAAATTTGCCAGTTTTGAATTTGTTTGGCCATTCCCTACCTCCGCACAATTATTTAGGGCAGGTGTCCTTTACAGCCCTGAGTCCCTGTGAATGTTAAGTGACCATTAGCTGTGGGTTTAAAGCCGCTCTTGTGGGAAACGGCCTCAAGGCGGCAGCATTTCTACATTTCCAACTCTGGGTTTTTGGGCAACAGAGCTTTCCTGGAGATCGTGTTAGTAAGCTGCAAATTAGAGTGGAATGTGCCAGCGCAAACCCCCAAGAGCTTATATCTCCTAAATTGTTGTTTGTTTTTTAAATTTAATTTTTATTAATTATCAGAGCAAATTTGATAAAAATGTAGATTCTCCTAGGTGTACCGTTTCTGGTTCATCCTATCAATGTATCTGTCTATTCCTCTTTGGATCCTTTCCCGTGGATGTCTTTATAGAGTGTTGAGTAGACCTGTCTGCGTATTCCATAGGTATTTCGTGATTCTATATTTCATAGGTATTAGTATATGTCTGTTAACCCCCATATCCTAATTCATACATTCCTTACTCCTTTCCATTTGGTTAAACATAATTTGGTTTTCTGAATCTATGCATGTCCTTCTCTTGGAAATTATTTCATGGGTATCAATTTTTAGGTAACACCTATAAGTGATGTCATAGGATGTCTGTCTTTCGGTTTCTTTCCTACTTCATGTTGGGTGATTATCTGTAGATGCTTCTATGGTGGTGCCAACGGCACTGTTCCATGCTTTTTCATGGCTAATATTCCATTGTGTACATGGACGACTTCTTCTTGGTGCATTTTTCTGTTGATGGACATTTTGGATTCTTCCAGGTCTTGGCTATGGTACATGTTGCTGCAGTGCAGGATTGCCAGCCTGTGTCTTTTTGATTCTGGTCTACTCAGGTGATAGGCCCATGAGTGGGCCTACCAGATCACATGGTAGCTCCATGTTTACCCTTAAACGCACCTCCATTCTGTTCTCACTACTGGCTGTTACCAGGTTACATGCCACCAGCAGCTAAAGGGTATGCAGTTCTCTAAAACCCCTTCAGCATTTACTCTTTGTAGACTGTTTTTGCTGATGATCATTCTGACCGCTGAGAGGTGAACGTTTTTGTACACTGGAACTGCATGTCTTTATTAATTCCTGATGTTCAGCCTTGTTCCATTCCCGATTTTGAACAAAAAAGAAAGACAGAAAAAGAAGCAGAAGCCAAATGTGCATAAATTATGCCTCTTGAAACTGTCGGTTTGAAATGTGGACG
Source organism: Mesoplodon densirostris (assembly GCF_025265405.1). NCBI lineage: Eukaryota > Metazoa > Chordata > Mammalia > Artiodactyla > Ziphiidae > Mesoplodon > Mesoplodon densirostris. The sequence goes on from NC_082667.1 coordinate 35,842,387, forward strand.
TCTTTTGAATTTTTTGGTCGATATACAACCCCAGGATTTGTTTTCAGGGCAGGTGTGATTTACATGCCTTCAATTTATTCTGAATATCCACTGACTATTAGCACTGGGATTAAAGCTGCTGTTGTGTGAAACGCCCACAAGGTGGCAGCAGTTGTCCTTTACCATATCTGGTTACTAGGGCAACAGAGCCTCAATGGAAGTCGTGTTCTAGGTTGTAATTTAGAATGGAATGTGCCAGGAAAAAGCCCTTTATGTCTCACTACTTCTTGTTCGCCTTTTTAATTTAATTTTTATTTTTTATCACAGCAAGTTTGATTACAATGTTTGGCTTGTTCTAGGTGTGCAAGATGTGGTTCTTTTACACATAAACATATGTCTATTCTTCCTGGGATCCTTTTCCATGTACTTGATGACAGAATGTTGAGTAGTCTTCTCTTGGTATTCCATAGGTGTTTGGTGATTCTATATTTCACCCGTGTTTGTATATGTCTGTTAACCCGAATATCCTAATGTACCCAATCCTCACAAATTTCCATTGGTGAACCATAAGTTTGTTTAATGAGTCTGTGGTTGCCCTTCTCTGTGGAAATATCTTCACTGGTATCAGTTTATAGGTAACACCTATAAGTGATATCATACGATATGTGTCTTTCTCTTTCTGACGTACGACAAGTTGTGTGATTACGTCTAGACTCATCTACGGTGCTGCAAATGGCATTGTGTCCTTTTTTTCCTTGGCTAATATTCCGTGTGTACATGTACCAGTTCTTCTTTGTCCACTCATCTGTTGATGGACTTTTTGGTCGCTTCCATGTCTTGGCTATTGTAATGCTGCGGCAATGCACATTGGCCTGCCTGTGTCTTTCCAATTCTGTGTCCTTAGGTTATAGGCCCAGGAGTGGGCCTGCTGGATCATATGGTAGCAAAATGTTTACCTTGTAAAGGCACCTCCATTCTGTTCTCATTAGTGGCTCTTACTAGGTTACGTCCCACTTAAATTTGAGGGGGTATGCACTACTCCACAACAACTTCAGCATTTATTGTTTGTAGTTTTTTTGCTGATGTTTATTCTGACTAGTGTGAGCTGATACCTCTTTGAGGCTGGATTTGCATGCGTCTCATAATCCCTTGAAATTGAGCTTTCTGGCATGTCCTTTTTTTCTTCAAACCGTGAGTACACCTTACCTCTTCAAATTGTTTTTGTGAAGTATGTGTGACATTAAGAAATAGTTTGGCCATTACCTCCCTCAAGACATTTTGAGGGCAGGTTTTATTTACAGCCCTCCAGTACTGGTGCCTATGAAGTGACCCTTAGCACAGGTTATAAAGGTGCTGTTGCAGGTAACGGCCAGAGGGCGGCAGCATTTCTGCTTTTCCCAATCTGGTAACTAGGGAAACAGACTTTCCTGGCAGTGGTGTTCCTCGGTTATGAATTAGAGTGGAATGTGCCCGGATAAACCCCCGAAGTTGATGTCTGCCTACATATGTTTGTTTTCTAAATTGAATTTATATTTTTTTATTGGAGTCATATTCTATTTTGTACATAGACCACTTCTTCTTTGTGCATTCCTCTGTTGATGGACATTTTCGTAGCTTCCAGGTGTTGGCTATGGTAAATATTGCTAGAGTGCAGGATTGCCAGCCTGTGTCTCTTTTTTTTGTGGTATGTGGGCCTCACACTGCCGTGGCCCCTCCCATTGGAGAGCACAGGCTCCGGACGCGCAGGCCCAGCTGCCATAGCTCACGGGACAATTCACTCCACGGCATGTTGGATTTTCCCACACCGGGGCATGAACCCGTGTCCCCTGCATCGGTGGCGGACTCTCAACCACTGCGCCACCAGTGAAGCCCAGCCTGTGTCTTTTTTTTTTTTCTTTGTGCGGTATGCGGGCCTCTCACTGTTGTGGCCTCTCCCGTTGCGGAGCACAGGCTCTGGATGCGCAGGGCAAGCGGCCATGGCTCACGGGCCCAGCCGCTCCGCGGCATATGGGATCCTCCCAGACCGGGGCACGAACCCGTATCCCCTGCATCGGCAGGCGGACTCTTAACCACTGCGCCACCAGGGAGGCCCAGCCTGTGTCTTTTTGATTCTCATCCTCTCAGGCGATAGGCCCAGCAGTGGGTATGCTTGATTGAATGGTAGCTCAGTATTTACCTTTTCAAGGCACCTCCTCTGTGTTTTCCTTACTGGTTCTTACCATGTCCCACGTTGAACCAAGGATACGCATTTCTCCACAACCCCTTCAGCATTTATTGTTTGCAGAAGTTTTGCTGATGGCCATTCTGACTGGTGTGAGCTGATCGGATTTTTGTAACTTGGATTTGCATGTCTTTAATTATTCCTAATGTTCACTTTTCCACACCTTTTAAAATTTCTGTTAAGGAAAAAATGCAAAACACGGAGAGTGCAATTAACCTCTTGAAATTGTCTTCTTGAAAGGTTGCCCTCAAAATTGAATTTTTGGGTCAATTTTCGACCCCAGGATTGTTTCTGAGGGTAGGTGTCATTCACAGGATTGTAATGAGTGTGAATATTTAGTGACCATTAGCACTGGGTTTAAAGCTGCTGTTGTGGGAAACGGCCACAAGGCGGCAGCATTTCTCCATTCCCCAATCTGGTTACTAGGGCAGCAGAGCCTTTCTGGAAGTCCTGTTCCTAGGTTGTAAATTAAAATGGAATGTGTCAGGAGAAACCCCCATAAGTTTCTGTTACATTACTTCTTGTTCGTTGTTTTAGTTTTTTTAATCGGGGTAATGATTAGAATATTGTTTGTCCTAGGTGTACACAATCTGGTTCATTTGTGCATAACATATATATATATATATATAGATATCTATATGTATATATATATATATATGTATTCATGTACAGAATCACTTCCCATGTAAATAGGTGCAGAGTGTTCCATAGACCTCCCTTGCTATATGGTCGTTCTTTTTGATATATGTATTTAATAGGTATTTGTACACGTATGGTAACCGTAATCTTAATTTTTCCATTCCCCCCCTTTCCTTTTAGATAAGCATAGTTTGTTTTCTAAGTCTGTGAGTGTCTTTCTCTGTGGAAATATGTTCATTTGTGTCCGTTGTTAGATAACGCCTATAAGTGATATCATAGGATATGTCTTTTGCTTTCCGACTTACCTCATGTTCTGTGATTATCTCTAGGCTCATCTATGGTGCCTCAAAGAGCAGTGTTTCATTGTTTCCCATGGCAAATATTCCTTTTTGTACATGGACCACTTCTTTTTCCACTCATCTGGTGATGGGCATTTTGGTTGCTTCCGTGTCTTGGCTATTGTGAAAAGTCCTGCAGTGCAGCTGTTGAAGCCTGTGCCTTCTTGACTCTGGATTTCTCGGGTGAGAGGCTCAGCAGTGGGCCTGCTGAATGGAATGGTGGCTCAATTTTTTCATTTAAACGCAGCTCCTTTCTGTTCTCATTATTGGCTGTTACCACTTTACATCTCACCTGCAGCTAGAGGGTACACAGTTCTCTGAAACCCCTTCAGCATTTATTGTTTATAGACTTTTAGCTGATGGTGGTTGACACGTGTGAGTTGACACCGTTTTGGAGGTTAGATTTGCATGAGTCATATAATTCCTCATGTTGAGCTTTTATCCATTTTCCTCTTTTTTGAAAATGAGTGAGTCAAACTTACCCCTCCATACTATCTCCTTGAAAATTTGCCAGTTTTGAATTTGTTTGGCCATTCCCTACCTCCGCACAATTATTTAGGGCAGGTGTCCTTTACAGCCCTGAGTCCCTGTGAATGTTAAGTGACCATTAGCTGTGGGTTTAAAGCCGCTCTTGTGGGAAACGGCCTCAAGGCGGCAGCATTTCTACATTTCCAACTCTGGGTTTTTGGGCAACAGAGCTTTCCTGGAGATCGTGTTAGTAAGCTGCAAATTAGAGTGGAATGTGCCAGCGCAAACCCCCAAGAGCTTATATCTCCTAAATTGTTGTTTGTTTTTTAAATTTAATTTTTATTAATTATCAGAGCAAATTTGATAAAAATGTAGATTCTCCTAGGTGTACCGTTTCTGGTTCATCCTATCAATGTATCTGTCTATTCCTCTTTGGATCCTTTCCCGTGGATGTCTTTATAGAGTGTTGAGTAGACCTGTCTGCGTATTCCATAGGTATTTCGTGATTCTATATTTCATAGGTATTAGTATATGTCTGTTAACCCCCATATCCTAATTCATACATTCCTTACTCCTTTCCATTTGGTTAAACATAATTTGGTTTTCTGAATCTATGCATGTCCTTCTCTTGGAAATTATTTCATGGGTATCAATTTTTAGGTAACACCTATAAGTGATGTCATAGGATGTCTGTCTTTCGGTTTCTTTCCTACTTCATGTTGGGTGATTATCTGTAGATGCTTCTATGGTGGTGCCAACGGCACTGTTCCATGCTTTTTCATGGCTAATATTCCATTGTGTACATGGACGACTTCTTCTTGGTGCATTTTTCTGTTGATGGACATTTTGGATTCTTCCAGGTCTTGGCTATGGTACATGTTGCTGCAGTGCAGGATTGCCAGCCTGTGTCTTTTTGATTCTGGTCTACTCAGGTGATAGGCCCATGAGTGGGCCTACCAGATCACATGGTAGCTCCATGTTTACCCTTAAACGCACCTCCATTCTGTTCTCACTACTGGCTGTTACCAGGTTACATCCCACCAGCAGCTAAAGGGTATGCAGTTCTCTAAAACCCCTTCAGCATTTACTCTTTGTAGACTGTTTTTGCTGATGATCATTCTGACAGCTGAGAGGTGAACGTTTTTGTACACTGGATCTGCATGTCTTTATTAATTCCTGATGTTCAGCCTTGTTCCATTCCCGATTTTGAACAAAAAAGAAAGACAGAAAAAGAAGCAGAAGCCAAATGTGCATAAATTATGCCTATTGAAACTGTCGGTTTGAAATGTGGACGTCTTTTGAATTTTTTGGTCGATATACAACCCCAGGATTTGTTTTCAGGGCAGGTGTGATTTACAGGCCTTCAATTATTCTGAATATCCACTGACTATTAGCGCAGGGATTAAAGCTGCTGTTGTGTGAAACGCCCACAAGGTGGCAGCAGTTGTCCTTTACCATATCTGGTTACTAGGGCAACAGAGCCTCAATGGAAGTCGTGTTCTAGGTTGTAATTTAGAATGGAATGTGCCAGGAAAAAGCCCTTTATGTCTCACTACTTCTTGTTCGCATTTTTAATTTAATTTTTATTTTTATCAGAGCAAGTTTGATTACAATGTTTGGCTTGTTCTAGGTGTGCAAGATGTGGTTCTTTTACACATAAACATATGTCTATTCTTCCTGGGATCCTTTTCCATGTACGTGATGACAGAATGTTGAGTAGTCTTCTCTTGGTATTCCATAGGTGTTTGGTGATTCTATATTTCACCTGTGTTTGTATATGTCTGTTAACCCGAATATCCTCATGTATCCAATCCTCACAAATTTCCATTGGTGAACCATAAGTTTGTTTAATGAGTCTGTGGCTGCCCTTCTCTGTGGAGATATCTTCACTGGTATCAGTTTATAGGTAACACCTATAAGTGATATCATACGATATGTGTCTTTCTCTTTCTGACGTACGACAAGTTGTGTGATTACGTCTAGACTCATCTACGGTGCTGCAAATGGCATTGTGTCCTTTTTTTCCTTGGCTAATATTCCGTGTGTACATGTACCAGTTCTTCTTTGTCCACTCATCTGTTGATGGACGTTTTGGTTGCTTCCATGTCTTGGCTATTGTAATGCTGCGGCAATGCACATTTGCCTGCCTGTGTCTTTCCAATTCTGTGTCCTTAGGTTATAGGCCCAGGAGTGGGCCTGCTGGATCATATGGTAGCAAAATGTTTACCTTGTAAAGGCACCTCCATTCTCTTCTCATTAGTGGCTCTTACCAGGTTACGTCCCACTTAAAGTTGAGGGGGTATGCACTACTCCACAACAACTTCAGCATTTATTGTTTGTAGTTTTTTTGCTGATGTTTATTCTGACTAGTGTGAGCTGATACCTCTTTGAGGCTGGATTTGCATGCGTCTCATAATCCCTTGAAATTGAGCTTTCTGGCATGTCCTTTTTTTCTTCAAACCGTGAGTACACCTTACCTCTTCAAATTGTTTTTGTGAAGTATGTGTGACATTAAGAAATAGTTTGGCCATTACCTCCCTCAAGACATTTTGAGGGCAGGTTTTATTTACAGCCCTCCAGTACTGGTGCCTATGAAGTGACCCTTAGCACAGGTTATAAAGGTGCTGTTGCAGGTAACGGCCAGAGGGCGGCAGCATTTCTGCTTTTCCCAATCTGGTAACTAGGGAAACAGACTTTCCTGGCAGTGGTGTTCCTCGGTTATGAATTAGAGTGGAATGTGCCCGGATAAACCCCCAAAGCTGATGTCTGCCTACATATGTTTGTTTTCTAAATTGAATTTATATTTTTTTATTGGAGTCATATTCTATTTTGTACATAGACCACTTCTTCTTTGTGCATTCCTCTGTTGATGGACATTTTCGTAGCTTCCAGGTGTTGGCTATGGTAAATATTGCTAGAGTGCAGGATTGCCAGCCTGTGTCTCTTTTTTTGTGGTATGTGGGCCTCACACTGCCGTGGCCCCTCCCATTGGAGAGCACAGGCTCCGGACGCGCAGGCCCAGCAGCCATAGCTCACGGGACAAACCGCTCCACGGCATGTTGGATTTTCCCGCACCGGGGCATGAACCCGTGTCCCCTGCATCGGTGGCGGACTCTCAACCAGTGCGCCACCAGTGAAGCCCAGCCTGTGTCTTTTTGATTCTCATCCTCTCAGGCGATAGGCCCAGCAGTGGGTATGCTTGATTGAATGGTAGCTCAGTATTTACCTTTTCAAGGCACCTCCTCTGTGTTTTCCTTACTGGTTCTTACCATGTCCCACGTTGAACCAAGGATACGCATTTCTCCACAACCCCTTCAGCATTTATTGTTTGCAGAAGTTTTGCTGATGGCCATTCTGACTGGTGTGAGCTGATCGGATTTTTGTAACTTGGATTTGCATGTCTTTAATTATTCCTAATGTTCACTTTTCCACACCTTTTAAAATTTCTGTTAAGGAAAAAATGCAAAACACGGAGAGTGCAATTAACCTCTTGAAATTGTCTTCTTGAAAGGTTGCCCTCAAAATTGAATTTTTGGGTCAATTTTCGACCCCAGGTTTGTTTCTGAGGGTAGGTGTCATTCACAGGATTGTAATGAGTGTGAATATTTAGTGACCATTAGCACTGGGTTTAAAGCTGCTGTTGTGGGAAACGGCCACAAGGCGGCAGCATTTCTCCATTCCCCAATCTGGTTACTAGGGCAGCAGAGCCTTTCTGGAAGTCCTGTTCCTAGGTTGTAAATTAAAATGGAATGTGTCAGGAGAAACCCCCATAAGTTTCTGTTACATTACTTCTTGTTCGTTGTTTTAGTTTTTTTAATCGGGGTAATGATTAGAATATTGTTTGTCCTAGGTGTACACAATCTGGTTCATTTGTGCATAACATATATATATATATATATATATATATATATATATATATATATATTCATGTACAGATCCACTTCCCATGTAAATTGTTGCAGAGTGTTCCATAGACCTCCCTTGCTATATGGTCGTTCTTTTTGATATATGTATTTAATAGGTATTTGTACACGTATGGTAACCGTAATCTTAATTTTTCCATTCCCCCCCTTTCCTTTTAGATAAGCATAGTTTGTTTTCTAAGTCTGTGAGTGTCTTTCTCTGTGGAAATATGTTCATTTGTGTCCGTTGTTAGATAACGCCTATAAGTGATATCATAGGATATGTCTTTTGCTTTCCGACTTACCTCATGTTCTGTGATTATCTCTAGGCTCATCTGTGGTGCCTCAAAGAGCAGTGTTTCATTGTTTCCCATGGCAAATATTCCTTTTTGTACATGGACCACTTCTTTTTCCACTCATCTGGTGATGGGCATTTTGGTTGCTTCCATGTCTTGGCTATTGTGAAAAGTCCTGCAGTGCAGCTGTTGAAGCCTGTGCCTTCTTGACTCTGGATTTCTCGGGTGAGAGGCTCAGCAGTGGGCCTGCTGAATGGAATGGTGGCTCAATTTTTTCATTTAAACGCAGCTCCTTTCTGTTCTCATTATTGGCTGTTACCACTTTACATCTCACCTGCAGCTAGAGGGTACACAGTTCTCTGAAACCCCTTCAGCATTTATTGTTTATAGACTTTTAGCTGATGGTGGTTGACACGTGTGAGTTGACACCTTTTTGGAGGTTAGATTTGCATGAGTCATATAATTCCTCATGTTGAGCTTTTATCCATTTTCCTCTTTTTTGAAAATGAGTGAGTCAACTTACCCCTCCATACTATCTCCTTGAAAATTTGCCAGTTTTGAATTTGTTTGGCCATTCCCTACCTCCGCACAATTATTTAGGGCAGGTGTCCTTTACAGCCCTGAGTCCCTGTGAATGTTAAGTGACCATTAGCTGTGGGTTTAAAGCCACTCTTGTGGGAAACGGCCTCAAGGCGGCAGCATTTCTACATTTCCAACTCTGGGTTTTTGGGCAACAGAGCTTTCCTGGAGATCGTGTTAGTAAGCTGCAAATTAGAGTGGAATGTGCCAGCGCAAACCCCCAAGAACTTATATCTCCTAAATTGTTGTTTGTTTTTTAAATTTAATTTTTATTAATTATCAGAGCAAATTTGATAAAAATGTAGATTCTCCTAGGTGTACCGTTTCTGGTTCATCCTATCAATGTATCTGTCTATTCCTCTTTGGATCCTTTCCCGTGGATGTCTTTATAGAGTGTTGAGTAGACCTGTCTGCGTATTCCATAGGTATTTCGTGATTCTATATTTCATATGTATTAGTATATGTCTGTTAACCCCCATATCCTAATTCATACATTCCTTACTCCTTTCCATTTGGTTAAACATAATTTGGTTTTCTGAATCTATGCATGTCCTTCTCTTGCAAATTATTTCATGGGTATCAATTTTTAGGTAACACCTATAAGTGATGTCATAGGATGTCTGTCTTTCGGTTTCTTTCCTACTTCATGTTGGGTGATTATCTGTAGATGCTTCTATGGTGGTGCCAACGGCACTGTTCCATGCTTTTTCATGGCTAATATTCCATTGTGTACATGGACGACTTCTTCTTGGTGCATTTTTCTGTTGATGGACATTTTGGATTCTTCCAGGTCTTGGCTATGGTACATGTTGCTGCAGTGCAGGATTGCCAGCCTGTGTCTTTTTGATTCTGGTCTACTCAGGTGATAGGCCCATGAGTGGGCCCACCAGATCACATGGTAGCTCCATGTTTACCCTTAAACGCACCTCCATTCTGTTCTCACTACTGGCTGTTACCAGGTTACATCCCACCAGCAGCTAAAGGGTATGCAGTTCTCTAAAACCCCTTCAGCATTTACTCTTTGTAGACTGTTTTTGCTGATGATCATTCTGACAGCTGAGAGGTGAACGTTTTTGTACACTGGATCTGCATGTCTTTATTAATTCCTGATGTTCAGCCTTGTTCCATTCCCGATTTTGAACAAAAAAGAAAGACAGAAAAAGAAGCAGAAGCCAAATGTGCATAAATTATGCCTCTTGAAACTGTCGGTTTGAAATGTGGACGTCTTTTGAATTTTTTGGTCGATATACAACCCCAGGATTTGTTTTCAGGGCAGGTGTGATTTACAGGCCTTCAATTATTCTGAATATCCACTGACTATTAGCGCAGGGATTAAAGCTGCTGTTGTGTGAAACGCCCACAAGGTGGCAGCAGTTGTCCTTTACCATATCTGGTTACTAGGGCAACAGAGCCTCAATGGAAGTCGTGTTCTAGGTTGTAATTTAGAATGGAATGTGCCAGGAAAAAGCCCTTTATGTCTCACTACTTCTTGTTCGCATTTTTAATTTAATTTTTATTTTTATCACAGCAAGTTTGATTACAATGTTTGGCTTGTTCTAGGTGTGCAAGATGTGGTTCTTTTACACATAAACATATGTCTATTCTTCCTGGGATCCTTTTCCATGTACGTGATGACAGAATGTTGAGTAGTCTTCTCTTGGTATTCCATAGGTGTTTGGTGATTCTATATTTCACCTGTGTTTGTATATGTCTGTTAACCCGAATATCCTCATGTATCCAATCCTCACAAATTTCCATTGGTGAACCATAAGTTTGTTTAATGAGTCTGTGGTTGCCCTTCTCTGTGGAGATATCTTCACTGGTATCAGTTTATAGGTAACACCTATAAGTGATATCATACGATATGTGTCTTTCTCTTTCTGACGTACGACAAGTTGTGTGATTACGTCTAGACTCATCTACGGTGCTGCAAATGGCATTGTGTCCTTTTTTTCCTTGGCTAATATTCCGTGTGTACATGTACCAGTTCTTCTTTGTCCACTCATCTGTTGATGGACTTTTTGGTTGCTTCCATGTCTTGGCTATTGTAATGCTGCGGCAATGCACATTTGCCTGCCTGTGTCTTTCCAATTCTGTGTCCTTAGGTTATAGGCCCAGGAGTGGGCCTGCTGGATCATATGGTAGCAAAATGTTTACCTTGTAAAGGCACCTCCATTCTCTTCTCATTAGTGGCTCTTACCAGGTTGCGTCCCACTTAAAGTTGAGGGGGTATGCACTACTCCACAGCAACTTCAGCATTTATTGTTTGTAGTTTTTTGCTGATGTTTATTCTAACTAGTGTGAGCTGATACCTCTTTGAGGCTGGATTTGCATGCGTCTCATAATCCCTTGAAATTGAGCTTTCTGGCATGTCCTTTTTTTCTTCAAACCGTGAGTACACCTTACCTCTTCAAATTGTTTTTGTGAAGTATGTGTGACATTAAGAAATAGTTTGGCCATTACCTCCCTCAAGACATTTTGAGGGCAGGTTTTATTTACAGCCCTCCAGTACTGGTGCCTATGAAGTGACCCTTAGCACAGGTTATAAAGGTGCTGTTGCAGGTAACGGCCAGAGGGCGGCAGCATTTCTGCTTTTCCCAATCTGGTAACTAGGGAAACAGACTTTCCTGGCAGTGGTGTTCCTCGGTTATAAATTAGAGTGGAATGTGCCCGGATAAACCCCCAAAGCTGATGTCTGCCTACATATGTTTGTTTTCTAAATTGAATTTATATTTTTTTATTGGAGTCATATTCTATTTTGTACATAGACCACTTCTTCTTTGTGCATTCCTCTGTTGATGGACATTTTCGTAGCTTCCAGGTGTTGGCTATGGTAAATATTGCTAGAGTGCAGGATTGCCAGTCTGTGTCTCTTTTTTTTTGTGGTATGTGGGCCTCACACTGCCGTGGCCCCTCCCATTGGAGAGCACAGGCTCCGGATGCGCAGGCCCAGCAGCCATAGCTCACGGGACAAGCCGCTCCACGGCATGTTGGATTTTCCCGCACCGGGGCATGAACCCGTGTCCCCTGCATCGGTGGCGGACTCTCAACCAGTGCGCCACCAGTGAAGCCCAGCCTGTGTCTTTTTGATTCTCATCCTCTCAGGCGATAGGCCCAGCAGTGGGTATGCTTGATTGAATGGTAGCTCAGTATTTACCTTTTCAAGGCACCTCCTCTGTGTTTTCCTTACTGGTTCTTACCATGTCCCACGTTGAACCAAGGATACGCATTTCTCCACAACCCCTTCAGCATTTATTGTTTGCAGAAGTTTTGCTGATGGCCATTCTGACTGGTGTGAGCTGATCGGATTTTTGTAACTTGGATTTGCATGTCTTTAATTATTCCTAATGTTCACTTTTCCACACCTTTTAAAATTTCTGTTAAGGAAAAAATGCAAAACACGGAGAGTGCAATTAACCTCTTGAAATTGTCTTCTTGAAAGGTTGCCCTCAAAATTGAATTTTGGGGTCAATTTTCGACCCCAGGTTTGTTTCTGAGGGTAGGTGTCATTCACAGGATTGTAATGAGTGTGAATATTTAGTGACCATTAGCACTGGGTTTAAAGCTGCTGTTGTGGGAAACGGCCACAAGGCGGCAGCATTTCTCCATTCCCCAATCTGGTTACTAGGGCAGCAGAGCCTTTCTGGAAGTCCTGTTCCTAGGTTGTAAATTAAAATGGAATGTGTCAGGAGAAACCCCCATAAGTTTCTGTTACATTACTTCTTGTTCATTGTTTTAGTTTTTTTAATCGGGGTAATGATTAGAATATTGTTTGTCCTAGGTGTACACAATCTGGTTCATTTGTGCATAAGATATATATATATATATATATATATATATATATATATATTCCTGTACAGATCCACTTCCCATGTAAATTGTTGCAGAGTGTTCCATAGACCTCCCTTGCTATATGGTCGTTCTTTTTGATATATGTATTTAATAGGTATTTGTACACGTATGGTAACCGTAATCTTAATTTTTCCATTCCCCCCCTTTCCTTTTAGATAAGCATAGTTTGTTTTCTAAGTCTGTGAGTGTCTTTCTCTGTGGAAATATGTTCATTTGTGTCCGTTGTTAGATAACGCCTATAAGTGATATCATAGGATATGTCTTTTGCTTTCCGACTTACCTCATGTTCTGTGATTATCTCTAGGCTCATCTGTGGTGCCTCAAAGAGCAGTGTTTCATTGTTTCCCATGGCAAATATTCCTTTTTGTACATGGACCACTTCTTTTTCCACTCATCTGGTGATGGGCATTTTGGTTGCTTCCGTGTCTTGGCTATTGTGAAAAGTCCTGCAGTGCAGCTGTTGAAGCCTGTGCCTTCTTGACTCTGGATTTCTCGGGTGAGAGGCTCAGCAGTGGGCCTGCTGAATGGAATGGTGGCTCAATTTTTTCATTTAAACGCAGCTCCTTTCTGTTCTCATTATTGGCTGTTACCACTTTCCATCTCACCTGCAGCTAGAGGGTACACAGTTCTCTGAAACCCCTTCAGCATTTATTGTTTATAGACTTTTAGCTGATGGTGGTTGACACGTGTGAGTTGACACCTTTTTGGAGGTTAGATTTGCATGAGTCATATAATTCCTCATGTTGAGCTTTTATCCATTTTCCTCTTTTTTGAAAATGAGTGAGTCAAACTTACCCCTCCATACTATCTCCTTGAAAATTTGCCAGTTTTGAATTTGTTTGGCCATTCCCTACCTCCGCACAATTATTTAGGGCAGGTGTCCTTTACAGCCCTGAGTCCCTGTGAATGTTAAGTGACCATTAGCTGTGGGTTTAAAGCCACTCTTGTGGGAAACGGCCTCAAGGCGGCAGCATTTCTACATTTCCAACTCTGGGTTTTTGGGCAACAGAGCTTTCCTGGAGATCGTGTTAGTAAGCTGCAAATTAGAGTGGAATGTGCCAGCGCAAACCCCCAAGAGCTTATATCTCCTAAATTGTTGTTTGTTTTTTAAATTTAATTTTTATTAATTATCAGAGCAAATTTGATAAAAATGTAGATTCTCCTAGGTGTACCGTTTCTGGTTCATCCTATCAATGTATCTGTCTATTCCTCTTTGGATCCTTTCCCGTGGATGTCTTTATAGAGTGTTGAGTAGACCTGTCTGCGTATTCCATAGGTATTTCGTGATTCTATATTTCATAGGTAGTAGTATATGTCTGTTAACCCCCATATCCTAATTCATACATTCCTTACTCCTTTCCATTTGGTTAAACATAATTTGGTTTTCTGAATCTATGCATGTCCTTCTCTTGGAAATTATTTCATGGGTATCAATTTTTAGGTAACACCTATAAGTGATGTCATAGGATGTCTGTCTTTCGGTTTCTTTCCTACTTCATGTTGGGTGATTATCTGTAGATGCTTCTATGGTGGTGCCAACGGCACTGTTCCATGCTTTTTCATGGCTAATATTCCATTGTGTACATGGACGACTTCTTCTTGGTGCATTTTTCTGTTGATGGACATTTTGGATTCTTCCAGGTCTTGACTATGGTACATGTTGCTGCAGTGCAGGATTGCCAGCCTGTGTCTTTTTGATTCTGGTCTACTCAGGTGATAGGCCCATGAGTGGGCCCACCAGATCACATGGTAGCTCCATGTTTACCCTTAAACGCACCTCCATTCTGTTCTCACTACTGGCTGTTACCAGGTTACATCCCACCAGCAGCTAAAGGGTATGCAGTTCTCTAAAACCCCTTCAGCATTTACTCTTTGTAGACTGTTTTTGCTGATGATCATTCTGACGGCTGAGAGGTGAACGTTTTTGTACACTGGATCTGCATGTCTTTATTAATTCCTGATGTTCAGCCTTGTTCCATTCCCGATTTTGAACAAAAAAGAAAGACAGAAAAAGAAGCAGAAGCCAAATGTGCATAAATTATGCCTCTTGAAACTGTCGGTTTGGAATGTGGACGTCTTTTGAATTTTTTGGTCGATATACAACCCCAGGATTTGTTTTCAGGGCAGGTGTGATTTACAGGCCTTCAATTATTCTGAATATCCACTGACTATTAGCGCAGGGATTAAAGCTGCTGTTGTGTGAAACGCCCACAAGGTGGCAGCAGTTGTCCTTTACCATATCTGGTTACTAGGGCAACAGAGCCTCAATGGAAGTCGTGTTCTAGGTTGTAATTTAGAATGGAATGTGCCAGGAAAAAGCCCTTTATGTCTCACTACTTCTTGTTCGCATTTTTAATTTAATTTTTATTTTTATCACAGCAAGTTTGATTACAATGTTTGGCTTGTTCTAGGTGTGCAAGATGTGGTTCTTTTACACATAAACATATGTCTATTCTTCCTGGGATCCTTTTCCATGTACGTGATGACAGAATGTTGAGTAGTCTTCTCTTGGTATTCCATAGGTGTTTGGTGATTCTATATTTCACCTGTGTTTGTATATGTCTGTTAACCCGAATATCCTCATGTATCCAATCCTCACAAATTTCCATTGGTGAACCATAAGTTTGTTTAATGAGTCTGTGGTTGCCCTTCTCTGTGGAGATATCTTCACTGGTATCAGTTTATAGGTAACACCTATAAGTGATATCATACGATATGTGTCTTTCTCTTTCTGACGTACGACAAGTTGTGTGATTACGTCTAGACTCATCTACGGTGCTGCAAATGGCATTGTGTCCTTTTTTTCCTTGGCTAATATTCCGTGTGTACATGTACCAGTTCTTCTTTGTCCACTCATCTGTTGATGGACGTTTTGGTTGCTTCCATGTCTTGGCTATTGTAATGCTGCGGCAATGCACATTTGCCTGCCTGTGTCTTTCCAATTCTGTGTCCTTAGGTTATAGGCCCAGGAGTGGGCCTGCTGGATCATATGGTAGCAAAATGTTTACCTTGTAAAGGCACCTCCATTCTCTTCTCATTAGTGGCTCTTACCAGGTTACGTCCCACTTAAAGTTGAGGGGGTATGCACTACTCCACAACAACTTCAGCATTTATTGTTTGTAGTTTTTTTGCTGATGTTTATTCTGACTAGTGTGAGCTGATACCTCTTTGAGGCTGGATTTGCATGCGTCTCATAATCCCTTGAAATTGAGCTTTCTGGCATGTCCTTTTTTTCTTCAAACCGTGAGTACACCTTACCTCTTCAAATTGTTTTTGTGAAGTATGTGTGACATTAAGAAATAGTTTGGCCATTACCTCCCTCAAGACATTTTGAGGGCAGGTTTTATTTACAGCCCTCCAGTACTGGTGCCTATGAAGTGACCCTTAGCACAGGTTATAAAGGTGCTGTTGCAGGTAACGGCCAGAGGGCGGCAGCATTTCTGCTTTTCCCAATCTGGTAACTAGGGAAACAGACTTTCCTGGCAGTGGTGTTCCTCGGTTATGAATTAGAGTGGAATGTGCCCGGATAAACCCCCAAAGCTGATGTCTGCCTACATATGTTTGTTTTCTAAATTGAATTTATATTTTTTTATTGGAGTCATATTCTATTTTGTACATAGACCACTTCTTCTTTGTGCATTCCTCTGTTGATGGACATTTTCGTAGCTTCCAGGTGTTGGCTATGGTAAATATTGCTAGAGTGCAGGATTGCCAGCCTGTGTCTCTTTTTTTTGTGGTATGTGGGCCTCACACTGCCGTGGCCCCTCCCATTGGAGAGCACAGGCTCCGGACGCGCAGGCCCAGCAGCCATAGCTCACGGGACAAGCCGCTCCACGGCATGTTGGATTTTCCCGCACCGGGGCATGAACCCGTGTCCCCTGCATCGGTGGCGGACTCTCAACCAGTGCGCCACCAGTGAAGCCCAGCCTGTGTCTTTTTGATTCTCATCCTCTCAGGCAATAGGCCCAGCAGTGGGTATGCTTGATTGAATGGTAGCTCAGTATTTACCTTTTCAAGGCACCTCCTCTGTGTTTTCCTTACTGGTTCTTACCATGTCCCACGTTGAACCAAGGATACGCATTTCTCCACAACCCCTTCAGCATTTATTGTTTGCAGAAGTTTTGCTGATGGCCATTCTGACTGGTGTGAGCTGATCGGATTTTTGTAACTTGGATTTGCATGTCTTTAATTATTCCTAATGTTCACTTTTCCACACCTTTTAAAATTTCTGTTAAGGAAAAAATGCAAAACACGGAGAGTGCAATTAACCTCTTGAAATTGTCTTCTTGAAAGGTTGCCCTCAAAATTGAATTTTTGGGTCAATTTTCGACCCCAGGTTTGTTTCTGAGGGTAGGTGTCATTCACAGGATTGTAATGAGTGTGAATATTTAGTGACCATTAGCACTGGGTTTAAAGCTGCTGTTGTGGGAAACGGCCACAAGGCGGCAGCATTTCTCCATTCCCCAATCTGGTTACTAGGGCAGCAGAGCCTTTCTGGAAGTCCTGTTCCTAGGTTGTAAATTAAAATGGAATGTGTCAGGAGAAACCCCCATAAGTTTCTGTTACATTACTTCTTGTTCGTTGTTTTAGTTTTTTTAATCGGGGTAATGATTAGAATATTGTTTGTCCTAGGTGTACACAATCTGGTTCATTTGTGCATAACATATATATATATATATATATATATATATATATATATATATATATTCATGTACAGATCCACTTCCCATGTAAATTGTTGCAGAGTGTTCCATAGACCTCCCTTGCTATATGGTCGTTCTTTTTGATATATGTATTTAATAGGTATTTGTACACGTATGGTAACCGTAATCTTAATTTTTCCATTCCCCCCCTTTCCTTTTAGATAAGCATAGTTTGTTTTCTAAGTCTGTGAGTGTCTTTCTCTGTGGAAATATGTTCATTTGTGTCCGTTGTTAGATAACGCCTATAAGTGATATCATAGGATATGTCTTTTGCTTTCCGACTTACCTCATGTTCTGTGATTATCTCTAGGCTCATCTGTGGTGCCTCAAAGAGCAGTGTTTCATTGTTTCCCATGGCAAATATTCCTTTTTGTACATGGACCACTTCTTTTTCCACTCATCTGGTGATGGGCATTTTGGTTGCTTCCGTGTCTTGGCTATTGTGAAAAGTCCTGCAGTGCAGCTGTTGAAGCCTGTGCCTTCTTGACTCTGGATTTCTCGGGTGAGAGGCTCAGCAGTGGGCCTGCTGAATGGAATGGTGGCTCAATTTTTTCATTTAAACGCAGCTCCTTTCTGTTCTCATTATTGGCTGTTACCACTTTACATCTCACCTGCAGCTAGAGGGTACACAGTTCTCTGAAACCCCTTCAGCATTTATTGTTTATAGACTTTTAGCTGATGGTGGTTGACACGTGTGAGTTGACACCTTTTTGGAGGTTAGATTTACATGAGTCATATAATTCCTCATGTTGAGCTTTTATCCATTTTCCTCTTTTTTGAAAATGAGTGAGTCAAACTTACCCCTCCATACTATCTCCTTGAAAATTTGCCAGTTTTGAATTTGTTTGGCCATTCCCTACCTCCGCACAATTATTTAGGGCAGGTGTCCTTTACAGCCCTGAGTCCCTGTGAATGTTAAGTGACCATTAGCTGTGGGTTTAAAGCCACTCTTGTGGGAAACGGCCTCAAGGCGGCAGCATTTCTACATTTCCAACTCTGGGTTTTTGGGCAACAGAGCTTTCCTGGAGATCGTGTTAGTAAGCTGCAAATTAGAGTGGAATGTGCCAGCGCAAACCCCCAAGAGCTTATATCTCCTAAATTGTTGTTTGTTTTTTAAATTTAATTTTTATTAATTATCAGAGCAAATTTGATAAAAATGTAGATTCTCCTAGGTGTACCGTTTCTGGTTCATCCTATCAATGTATCTGTCTATTCCTCTTTGGATCCTTTCCCGTGGATGTCTTTATAGAGTGTTGAGTAGACCTGTCTGCGTATTCCATAGGTATTTCGTGATTCTATATTTCATAGGTATTAGTATATGTCTGTTAACCCCCATATCCTAATTCATACATTCCTTACTCCTTTCCATTTGGTTAAACATAATTTGGTTTTCTGAATCTATGCATGTCCTTCTCTTGGAAATTATTTCATGGGTATCAATTTTTAGGTAACACCTATAAGTGATGTCATAGGATGTCTGTCTTTCGGTTTCTTTCCTACTTCATGTTGGGTGATTATCTGTAGATGCTTCTATGGTGGTGCCAACGGCACTGTTCCATGCTTTTTCATGGCTAATATTCCATTGTGTACATGGACGACTTCTTCTTGGTGCATTTTTCTGTTGATGGACATTTTGGATTCTTCCAGGTCTTGACTATGGTACATGTTGCTGCAGTGCAGGATTGCCAGCCTGTGTCTTTTTGATTCTGGTCTACTCAGGTGATAGGCCCATGAGTGGGCCCACCAGATCACATGGTAGCTCCATGTTTACCCTTAAACGCACCTCCATTCTGTTCTCACTACTGGCTGTTACCAGGTTACATCCCACCAGCAGCTAAAGGGTATGCAGTTCTCTAAAACCCCTTCAGCATTTACTCTTTGTAGACTGTTTTTGCTGATGATCATTCTGACGGCTGAGAGGTGAACGTTTTTGTACACTGGATCTGCATGTCTTTATTAATTCCTGATGTTCAGCCTTGTTCCATTCCCGATTTTGAACAAAAAAGAAAGACAGAAAAAGAAGCAGAAGCCAAATGTGCATAAATTATGCCTCTTGAAACTGTCGGTTTGAAATGTGGACGTCTTTTGAATTTTTTGGTCGATATACAACCCCAGGATTTGTTTTCAGGGCAGGTGTGATTTACAGGCCTTCAATTATTCTGAATATCCACTGACTATTAGCGCAGGGATTAAAGCTGCTGTTGTGTGAAACGCCCACAAGGTGGCAGCAGTTGTCCTTTACCATATCTGGTTACTAGGGCAACAGAGCCTCAATGGAAGTCGTGTTCTAGGTTGTAATTTAGAATGGAATGTGCCAGGAAAAAGCCCTTTATGTCTCACTACTTCTTGTTCGCATTTTTAATTTAATTTTTATTTTTATCACAGCAAGTTTGATTACAATGTTTGGCTTGTTCTAGGTGTGCAAGATGTGGTTCTTTTACACATAAACATATGTCTATTCTTCCTGGGATCCTTTTCCATGTACGTGATGACAGAATGTTGAGTAGTCTTCTCTTGGTATTCCATAGGTGTTTGGTGATTCTATATTTCACCTGTGTTTGTATATGTCTGTTAACCCGAATATCCTCATGTATCCAATCCTCACAAATTTCCATTGGTGAACCATAAGTTTGTTTAATGAGTCTGTGGTTGCCCTTCTCTGTGGAGATATCTTCACTGGTATCAGTTTATAGGTAACACCTATAAGTGATATCATACGATATGTGTCTTTCTCTTTCTGACGTACGACAAGTTGTGTGATTACGTCTAGACTCATCTACGGTGCTGCAAATGGCATTGTGTCCTTTTTTTCCTTGGCTAATATTCCGTGTGTACATGTACCAGTTCTTCTTTGTCCACTCATCTGTTGATGGACTTTTTGGTTGCTTCCATGTCTTGGCTATTGTAATGCTGCGGCAATGCACATTTGCCTGCCTGTGTCTTTCCAATTCTGTGTCCTTAGGTTATAGGCCCAGGAGTGGGCCTGCTGGATCATATGGTAGCAAAATGTTTACCTTGTAAAGGCACCTCCATTCTCTTCTCATTAGTGGCTCTTACCAGGTTGCGTCCCACTTAAAGTTGAGGGGGTATGCACTACTCCACAGCAACTTCAGCATTTATTGTTTGTAGTTTTTTGCTGATGTTTATTCTAACTAGTGTGAGCTGATACCTATTTGAGGCTGGATTTGCATGCGTCTCATAATCCCTTGAAATTGAGCTTTCTGGCATGTCCTTTTTTTCTTCAAACCGTGAGTACACCTTACCTCTTCAAATTGTTTTTGTGAAGTATGTGTGACATTAAGAAATAGTTTGGCCATTACCTCCCTCAAGACATTTTGAGGGCAGGTTTTATTTACAGCCCTCCAGTACTGGTGCCTATGAAGTGACCCTTAGCACAGGTTATAAAGGTGCTGTTGCAGGTAACGGCCAGAGGGCGGCAGCATTTCTGCTTTTCCCAATCTGGTAACTAGGGAAACAGACTTTCCTGGCAGTGGTGTTCCTCGGTTATGAATTAGAGTGGAATGTGCCCGGATAAACCCCCAAAGCTGATGTCTGCCTACATATGTTTGTTTTCTAAATTGAATTTATATTTTTTTATTGGAGTCATATTCTATTTTGTACATAGACCACTTCTTCTTTGTGCATTCCTCTGTTGATGGACATTTTCGTAGCTTCCAGGTGTTGGCTATGGTAAATATTGCTAGAGTGCAGGATTGCCAGCCTGTGTCTCTTTTTTTTGTGGTATGTGGGCCTCACACTGCCGTGGCCCCTCCCATTGGAGAGCACAGGCTCCGGACGCGCAGGCCCAGCAGCCATAGCTCACGGGACAAGCCGCTCCACGGCATGTTGGATTTTCCCGCACCGGGGCATGAACCCGTGTCCCCTGCATCGGTGGCGGACTCTCAACCAGTGCGCCACCAGTGAAGCCCAGCCTGTGTCTTTTTGATTCTCATCCTCTCAGGCGATAGGCCCAGCAGTGGGTATGCTTGATTGAATGGTAGCTCAGTATTTACCTTTTCAAGGCACCTCCTCTGTGTTTTCCTTACTGGTTCTTACCATGTCCCACGTTGAACCAAGGATACGCATTTCTCCACAACCCCTTCAGCATTTATTGTTTGCAGAAGTTTTGCTGATGGCCATTCTGACTGGTGTGAGCTGATCGGATTTTTGTAACTTGGATTTGCATGTCTTTAATTATTCCTAATGTTCACTTTTCCACACCTTTTAAAATTTCTGTTAAGGAAAAAATGCAAAACACGGAGAGTGCAATTAACCTCTTGAAATTGTCTTCTTGAAAGGTTGCCCTCAAAATTGAATTTTTGGGTCAATTTTCGACCCCAGGTTTGTTTCTGAGGGTAGGTGTCATTCACAGGATTGTAATGAGTGTGAATATTTAGTGACCATTAGCACTGGGTTTAAAGCTGCTGTTGTGGGAAACGGCCACAAGGCGGCAGCATTTCTCCATTCCCCAATCTGGTTACTAGGGCAGCAGAGCCTTTCTGGAAGTCCTGTTCCTAGGTTGTAAATTAAAATGGAATGTGTCAGGAGAAACCCCCATAAGTTTCTGTTACATTACTTCTTGTTCGTTGTTTTAGTTTTTTTAATCGGGGTAATGATTAGAATATTGTTTGTCCTAGGTGTACACAATCTGGTTCATTTGTGCATAACATATATATATATATATATATATATATATTCCTGTACAGATCCACTTCCCATGTAAATTATTGCAGAGTGTTCCATAGACCTCCCTTGCTATATGGTCGTTCTTTTTGATATATGTATTTAATAGGTATTTGTACACGTATGGTAACCGTAATCTTAATTTTTCCATTCCCCCCCTTTCCTTTTAGATAAGCATAGTTTGTTTTCTAAGTCTGTGAGTGTCTTTCTCTGTGGAAATATGTTCATTTGTGTCCGTTGTTAGATAACGCCTATAAGTGATATCATAGGATATGTCTTTTGCTTTCCGACTTACCTCATGTTCTGTGATTATCTCTAGGCTCATCTGTGGTGCCTCAAAGAGCAGTGTTTCATTGTTTCCCATGGCAAATATTCCTTTTTGTACATGGACCACTTCTTTTTCCACTCATCTGGTGATGGGCATTTTGGTTGCTTCCGTGTCTTGGCTATTGTGAAAAGTCCTGCAGTGCAGCTGTTGAAGCCTGTGCCTTCTTGACTCTGGATTTCTCGGGTGAGAGGCTCAGCAGTGGGCCTGTTGAATGGAATGGTGGCTCAATTTTTTCATTTAAACGCAGCTCCTTTCTGTTCTCATTATTGGCTGTTACCACTTTACATCTCACCTGCAGCTAGAGGGTACACAGTTCTCTGAAACCCCTTCAGCATTTATTGTTTATAGACTTTTAGCTGATGGTGGTTGACACGTGTGAGTTGACACCTTTTTGGAGGTTAGATTTGCATGAGTCATATAATTCCTCATGTTGAGCTTTTATCCATTTTCCTCTTTTTTGAAAATGAGTGAGTCAAACTTACCCCTCCATACTATCTCCTTGAAAATTTGCCAGTTTTGAATTTGTTTGGCCATTCCCTACCTCCGCACAATTATTTAGGGCAGGTGTCCTTTACAGCCCTGAGTCCCTGTGAATGTTAAGTGACCATTAGCTGTGGGTTTAAAGCCACTCTTGTGGGAAACGGCCTCAAGGCGGCAGCATTTCTACATTTCCAACTCTGGGTTTTTGGGCAACAGAGCTTTCCTGGAGATCGTGTTAGTAAGCTGCAAATTAGAGTGGAATGTGCCAGCGCAAACCCCCAAGAGCTTATATCTCCTAAATTGTTGTTTGTTTTTTAAATTTAATTTTTATTAATTATCAGAGCAAATTTGATAAAAATGTAGATTCTCCTAGGTGTACCGTTTCTGGTTCATCCTATCAATGTATCTGTCTATTCCTCTTTGGATCCTTTCCCGTGGATGTCTTTATAGAGTGTTGAGTAGACCTGTCTGCGTATTCCATAGGTATTTCGTGATTCTATATTTCATAGGTATTAGTATATGTCTGTTAACCCCCATATCCTAATTCATACATTCCTTACTCCTTTCCATTTGGTTAAACATAATTTGGTCTTCTGAATCTATGCATGTCCTTCTCTTGGAAATTATTTCATGGGTATCAATTTTTAGGTAACACCTATAAGTGATGTCATAGGATGTCTGTCTTTCGGTTTCTTTCCTACTTCATGTTGGGTGATTATCTGTAGATGCTTCTATGGTGGTGCCAACGGCACTGTTCCATGCTTTTTCATGGCTAATATTCCATTGTGTACATGGACGACTTCTTCTTGGTGCATTTTTCTGTTGATGGACATTTTGGATTCTTCCAGGTCTTGGCTATGGTACATGTTGCTGCAGTGCAGGATTGCCAGCCTGTGTCTTTTTGATTCTGGTCTACTCAGGTGATAGGCCCATGAGTGGGCCCACCAGATCACATGGTAGCTCCATGTTTACCCTTAAACGCACCTCCATTCTGTTCTCACTACTGGCTGTTACCAGGTTACATCCCACCAGCAGCTAAAGGGTATGCAGTTCTCTAAAACCCCTTCAGCATTTACTCTTTGTAGACTGTTTTTGCTGATGATCATTCTGACGGCTGAGAGGTGAACGTTTTTGTACACTGGATCTGCATGTCTTTATTAATTCCTGATGTTCAGCCTTGTTCCATTCCCGATTTTGAACAAAAAAGAAAGACAGAAAAAGAAGCAGAAGCCAAATGTGCATAAATTATGCCTCTTGAAACTGTCGGTTTGAAATGTGGACGTCTTTTGAATTTTTTGGTCGATATACAACCCCAGGATTTGTTTTCAGGGCAGGTGTGATTTACAGGCCTTCAATTATTCTGAATATCCACTGACTATTAGCGCAGGGATTAAAGCTGCTGTTGTGTGAAACGCCCACAAGGTGGCAGCAGTTGTCCTTTACCATATCTGGTTACTAGGGCAACAGAGCCTCAATGGAAGTCGTGTTCTAGGTTGTAATTTAGAATGGAATGTGCCAGGAAAAAGCCCTTTATGTCTCACTACTTCTTGTTCGCATTTTTAATTTAATTTTTATTTTTATCAGAGCAAGTTTGATTACAATGTTTGGCTTGTTCTAGGTGTGCAAGATGTGGTTCTTTTACACATAAACATATGTCTATTCTTCCTGGGATCCTTTTCCATGTACGTGATGACAGAATGTTGAGTAGTCTTCTCTTGGTATTCCATAGGTGTTTGGTGATTCTATATTTCACCTGTGTTTGTATATGTCTGTTAACCCGAATATCCTAATGTATCCAATCCTCACAAATTTCCATTGGTGAACCATAAGTTTGTTTAATGAGTCTGTGGTTGCCCTTCTCTGTGGAGATATCTTCACTGGTATCAGTTTATAGGTAACACCTATAAGTGATATCATACGATATGTGTCTTTCGCTTTCTGACGTACGACAAGTTGTGTGGTTACGTCTAGACTCATCTACGGTGCTACAAATGGCATTGTGTCCTTTTTTTCCTTGGCTAATATTCCGTGTGTACATGTACCAGTTCTTCTTTGTCCACTCATCTGTTGATGGACTTTTTGGTTGCTTCCATGTCTTGGCTATTGTAATGCTGTGGCAATGCACATTTGCCTGCCTGTGTCTTTCCAATTCTGTGTCCTTAGGTTATAGGCCCAGGAGTGGGCCTGCTGGATCATATGGTAGCAAAATGTTTACCTTGTAAAGGCACCTCCATTCTCTTCTCATTAGTGGCTCTTACCAGGTTGCGTCCCACTTAAAGTTGAGGGGGTATGCACTACTCCACAGCAACTTCAGCATTTATTGTTTGTAGTTTTTTGCTGATGTCTATTCTGACTAGTGTGAGCTGATACCTCTTTGAGGCTGGATTTGCATGCGTCTCATAATCCCTTGAAATTGAGCTTTCTGGCATGTCCTTTTTTTCTTCAAACCGTGAGTACACCTTACCTCTTCAAATTGTTTTTGTGAAGTATGTGTGACATTAAGAAATAGTTTGGCCATTACCTCCCTCAAGACATTTTGAGGGCAGGTTTTATTTACAGCCCTCCAGTACTGGTGCCTATGAAGTGACCCTTAGCACAGGTTATAAAGGTGCTGTTGCAGGTAACGGCCAGAGGGCGGCAGCATTTCTGCTTTTCCCAATCTGGTAACTAGGGAAACAGACTTTCCTGGCAGTGGTGTTCCTCGGTTATAAATTAGAGTGGAATGTGCCCGGATAAACCCCCAAAGCTGATGTCTGCCTACATATGTTTGTTTTCTAAATTGAATTTATATTTTTTTATTGGAGTCATATTCTATTTTGTACATAGACCACTTCTTCTTTGTGCATTCCTCTGTTGATGGACATTTTCATAGCTTCCAGGTGTTGGCTATGGTAAATATTGCTAGAGTGCAGGATTGCCAGCCTGTGTCTCTTTTTTTTGTGGTATGTGGGCCTCACACTGCCGTGGCCCCTCCCATTGGAGAGCACAGGCTCCGGACGCGCAGGCCCAGCAGCCATAGCTCACGGGACAAGCCGCTCCACGGCATGTTGGATTTTCCCGCACCAGGGCATGAACCCGTGTCCCCTGCATTGGTGGCGGACTCTCAACCACTGCGCCACCAGTGAAGCCCAGCCTGTGTCTTTTTGATTCTCATCCTCTCAGGCGATAGGCCCAGCAGTGGGTATGCTTGATTGAATAGTAGCTCAGTATTTACCTTTTCAAGGCACCTCCTCTGTGTTTTCCTTACTGGTTCTTACCATGTCCCACGTTGAACCAAGGATACGCATTTCTCCACAACCCCTTCAGCATTTATTGTTTGCAGAAGTTTTGCTGATGGCCATTCTGACTGGTGTGAGCTGATCGGATTTTTGTAACTTGGATTTGCATGTCTTTAATTATTCCTAATGTTCACTTTTCCACACCTTTTAAAATTTCTGTTAAGGAAAAAATGCAAAACACGGAGAGTGCAATTAACCTCTTGAAATTGTCTTCTTGAAAGGTTGCCCTCAAAATTGAATTTTTGGGTCAATTTTCGACCCCAGGTTTGTTTCTGAGGGTAGGTGTCATTCACAGGATTGTAATGAGTGTGAATATTTAGTGACCATTAGCACTGGGTTTAAAGCTGCTGTTGTGGGAAACGGCCACAAGGCGGCAGCATTTCTCCATTCCCCAATCTGGTTACTAGGGCAGCAGAGCCTTTCTGGAAGTCCTGTTCCTAGGTTGTAAATTAAAATGGAATGTGTCAGGAGAAACCCCCATAAGTTTCTGTTACATTACTTCTTGTTCATTGTTTTAGTTTTTTTTTAATCGGGGTAATGATTAGAATATTGTTTGTCCTATGTACACAATCTGGTTCATTTGTGCATAACATATATATATATATATATATATATATATATATATATATATATATATATTCCTGTACAGATCCACTTCCCATGTAAATTGTTGCAGAGTGTTCCATAGACCTCCCTTGCTATATGGTCGTTCTTTTTGATATATGTATTTAATAGGTATTTGTACACGTATGGTAACCGTAATCTTAATTTTTCCATTCCCCCCCTTTCCTTTTAGATAAGCATAGTTTGTTTTCTAAGTCTGTGAGTGTCTTTCTCTGTGGAAATATGTTCATTTGTGTCCGTTGTTAGATAACGCCTATAAGTGATATCATAGGATATGTCTTTTGCTTTCCGACTTACCTCATGTTCTGTGATTATCTCTAGGCTCATCTGTGGTGCCTCAAAGAGCAGTGTTTCATTGTTTCCCATGGCAAATATTCCTTTTTGTACATGGACCACTTCTTTTTCCACTCATCTGGTGATGGGCATTTTGGTTGCTTCCGTGTCTTGGCTATTGTGAAAAGTCCTGCAGTGCAGCTGTTGAAGCCTGTGCCTTCTTGACTCTGGATTTCTCGGGTGAGAGGCTCAGCAGTGGGCCTGCTGAATGGAATGGTGGCTCAATTTTTTCATTTAAACGCAGCTCCTTTCTGTTCTAATTATTGGCTGTTACCACTTTACATCTCACCTGCAGCTAGAGGGTACACAGTTCTCTGAAACCCCTTCAGCATTTATTGTTTATAGACTTTTAGCTGATGGTGGTTGACACGTGTGAGTTGACACCTTTTTGGAGGTTAGATTTGCATGAGTCATATAATTCCTCATGTTGAGCTTTTATCCATTTTCCTCTTTTTTGAAAATGAGTGAGTCAAACTTACCCCTCCATACTATCTCCTTGAAAATTTGCCAGTTTTGAATTTGTTTGGCCATTCCCTACCTCCGCACAATTATTTAGGGCAGGTGTCCTTTACAGCCCTGAGTCCCTGTGAATGTTAAGTGACCATTAGCTGTGGGTTTAAAGCCGCTCTTGTGGGAAACGGCCTCAAGGCGGCAGCATTTCTACATTTCCAACTCTGGGTTTTTGGGCAACAGAGCTTTCCTGGAGATCGTGTTAGTAAGCTGCAAATTAGAGTGGAATGTGCCAGCGCAAACCCCCAAGAGCTTATATCTCCTAAATTGTTGTTTGTTTTTTAAATTTAATTTTTATTAATTATCAGAGCAAATTTGATAAAAATGTAGATTCTCCTAGGTGTACTGTTTCTGGTTCATCCTATCAATGTATCTGTCTATTCCTCTTTGGATCCTTTCCCGTGGATGTCTTTATAGAGTGTTGAGTAGACCTGTCTGCGTATTCCATAGGTATTTCGTGATTCTATATTTCATAGGTATTAGTATATGTCTGTTAACCCCCATATCCTAATTCATACATTCCTTACTCCTTTCCATTTGGTTAAACATAATTTGGTCTTCTGAATCTATGCATGTCCTTCTCTTGGAAATTATTTCATGGGTATCAATTTTTAGGTAACACCTATAAGTGATGTCATAGGATGTCTGTCTTTCGGTTTCTTTCCTACTTCATGTTGGGTGATTATCTGTAGATGCTTCTATGGTGGTGCCAACGGCACTGTTCCATGCTTTTTCATGGCTAATATTCCATTGTGTACATGGACGACTTCTTCTTGGTGCATTTTTCTGTTGATGGACATTTTGGATTCTTCCAGGTCTTGGCTATGGTACATGTTGCTGCAGTGCAGGATTGCCAGCCTGTGTCTTTTTGATTCTGGTCTACTCAGGTGATAGGCCCATGAGTGGGCCTACCAGATCACATGGTAGCTCCATGTTTACCCTTAAACGCACCTCCATTCTGTTCTCACTACTGGATGTTACCAGGTTACATCCCACCAGCAGCTAAAGGGTATGCAGTTCTCTAAAACCCCTTCAGCATTTACTCTTTGTAGACTGTTTTTGCTGATGATCATTCTGACAGCTGAGAGGTGAACGTTTTTGTACACTGGATCTGCATGTCTTTATTAATTCCTGATGTTCAGCCTTGTTCCATTCCCGATTTTGAACAAAAAAGAAAGACAGAAAAAGAAGCAGAAGCCAAATGTGCATAAATTATGCCTCTTGAAACTGTCGGTTTGAAATGTGGACGTCTTTTGAATTTTTTGGTCGATATACAACCCCAGGATTTGTTTTCAGGGCAGGTGTGATTTACAGGCCTTCAATTATTCTGAATATCCACTGACTATTAGCGCAGGGATTAAAGCGGCTGTTGTGTGAAACGCCCACAAGGTGGCAGCAGTTGTCCTTTACCATATCTGGTTACTAGGGCAACAGAGCCTCAATGGAAGTCGTGTTCTAGGTTGTAATTTAGAATGGAATGTGCCAGGAAAAAGCCCTTTATGTCTCACTACTTCTTGTTCGCATTTTTAATTTAATTTTTATTTTTATCACAGCAAGTTTGATTACAATGTTTGGCTTGTTCTAGGTGTGCAAGATGTGGTTCTTTTACACATAAACATATGTCTATTCTTCCTGGGATCCTTTTCCATGTACGTGATGACAGAATGTTGAGTAGTCTTCTCTTGGTATTCCATAGGTGTTTGGTGATTCTATATTTCACCTGTGTTTGTATATGTCTGTTAACCCGAATATCCTCATGTATCCAATCCTCACAAATTTCCATTGGTGAACCATAAGTTTGTTTAATGAGTCTGTGGTTGCCCTTCTCTGTGGAGATATCTTCACTGGTATCAGTTTATAGGTAACACCTATAAGTGATATCATACGATATGTGTCTTTCTCTTTCTGACGTACGACAAGTTGTGTGATTACGTCTAGACTCATCTACGGTGCTGCAAATGGCATTGTGTCCTTTTTTTCCTTGGCTAATATTCCGTGTGTACATGTACCAGTTCTTCTTTGTCCACTCATCTGTTGATGGACTTTTTGGTTGCTTCCATGTCTTGGCTATTGTAATGCTGCGGCAATGCACATTTGCCTGCCTGTGTCTTTCCAATTCTGTGTCCTTAGGTTATAGGCCCAGGAGTGGGCCTGCTGGATCATATGGTAGCAAAATGTTTACCTTGTAAAGGCACCTCCATTCTCTTCTCATTAGTGGCTCTTACCAGGTTACGTCCCACTTAAAGTTGAGGGGGTATGCACTACTCCACAACAACTTCAGCATTTATTGTTTGTAGTTTTTTTGCTGATGTTTATTCTGACTAGTGTGAGCTGATACCTCTTTGAGGCTGGATTTGCATGCGTCTCATAATCCCTTGAAATTGAGCTTTCTGGCATGTCCTTTTTTTCTTCAAACCGTGAGTACACCTTACCTCTTCAAATTGTTTTTGTGAAGTATGTGTGACATTAAGAAATAGTTTGGCCATTACCTCCCTCAAGACATTTTGAGGGCAGGTTTTATTTACAGCCCTCCAGTACTGGTGCCTATGAAGTGACCCTTAGCACAGGTTATAAAGGTGCTGATGCAGGTAACGGCCAGAGGGCGGCAGCATTTCTGCTTTTCCCAATCTGGTAACTAGGGAAACAGACTTTCCTGGCAGTGGTGTTCCTCGGTTATGAATTAGAGTGGAATGTGCCCGGATAAACCCCCAAAGCTGATGTCTGCCTACATATGTTTGTTTTCTAAATTGAATTTATATTTTTTTATTGGAGTCATATTCTATTTTGTACGTAGACCACTTCTTCTTTGTGCATTCCTCTGTTGATGGACATTTTCGTAGCTTCCAGGTGTTGGCTATGGTAAATATTGCTAGAGTGCAGGATTGCCAGCCTGTGTCTCTTTTTTTTGTGGTATGTGGGCCTCACACTGCCGTGGCCCCTCCCATTGGAGAGCACAGGCTCCGGACGCGCAGGCCCAGCAGCCATAGCTCACGGGACAAGCCGCTCCACGGCATGTTGGATTTTCCCGCACCGGGGCATGAACCCGTGTCCCCTGCATCGGTGGCGGACTCTCAACCAGTGCGCCACCAGTGAAGCCCAGCCTGTGTCTTTTTGATTCTCATCCTCTCAGGCGATAGGCCCAGCAGTGGGTATGCTTGATTGAATGGTAGCTCAGTATTTACCTTTTCAAGGCACCTCCTCTGTGTTTTCCTTACTGGTTCTTACCATGTCCCACGTTGAACCAAGGATACGCATTTCTCCACAACCCCTTCAGCATTTATTGTTTGCAGAAGTTTTGCTGATGGCCATTCTGACTGGTGTGAGCTGATCGGATTTTTGTAACTTGGATTTGCATGTCTTTAATTATTCCTAATGTTCACTTTTCCACACCTTTTAAAATTTCTGTTAAGGAAAAAATGCAAAACACGGAGAGTGCAATTAACCTCTTGAAATTGTCTTCTTGAAAGGTTGCCCTCAAAATTGAATTTTTGGGTCAATTTTCGACCCCAGGATTGTTTCTGAGGGTAGGTGTCATTCACAGGATTGTAATGAGTGTGAATATTTAGTGACCATTAGCACTGGGTTTAAAGCTGCTGTTGTGGGAAACGGCCACAAGGCGGCAGCATTTCTCCATTCCCCAATCTGGTTACTAGGGCAGCAGAGCCTTTCTGGAAGTCCTGTTCCTAGGTTGTAAATTAAAATGGAATGTGTCAGGAGAAACCCCCATAAGTTTCTGTTACATTACTTCTTGTTCGTTGTTTTAGTTTTTTTAATCGGGGTAATGATTAGAATATTGTTTGTCCTAGGTGTACACAATCTGGTTCATTTGTGCATAACATATATATATATATTCATGTACAGATCCACTTCCCATGTAAATTGTTGCAGAGTGTTCCATAGACCTCCCTTGCTATATGGTCGTTCTTTTTGATATATGTATTTAATAGGTATTTGTACACGTATGGTAACCGTAATCTTAATTTTTCCATTCCCCCCCTTTCCTTTTAGATAAGCATAGTTTGTTTTCTAAGTCTGTGAGTGTCTTTCTCTGTGGAAATATGTTCATTTGTGTCCGTTGTTAGATAACGCCTATAAGTGATATCATAGGATATGTCTTTTGCTTTCCGACTTACCTCATGTTCTGTGATTATCTCTAGGCTCATCTGTGGTGCCTCAAAGAGCAGTGTTTCATTGTTTCCCATGGCAAATATTCCTTTTTGTACATGGACCACTTCTTTTTCCACTCATCTGGTGATGGGCATTTTGGTTGCTTCCGTGTCTTGGCTATTGTGAAAAGTCCTGCAGTGCAGCTGTTGAAGCCTGTGCCTTCTTGACTCTGGATTTCTCGGGTGAGAGGCTCAGCAGTGGGCCTGCTGAATGGAATGGTGGCTCAATTTTTTCATTTAAACGCAGCTCCTTTCTGTTCTCATTATTGGCTGTTACCACTTTACATCTCACCTGCAGCTAGAGGGTACACAGTTCTCTGAAACCCCTTCAGCATTTATTGTTTATAGACTTTTAGCTGATGGTGGTTGACACGTGTGAGTTGACACCTTTTTGGAGGTTAGATTTGCATGAGTCATATAATTCCTCATGTTGAGCTTTTATCCATTTTCCTCTTTTTTGAAAATGAGTGAGTCAAACTTACCCCTCCATACTATCTCCTTGAAAATTTGCCAGTTTTGAATTTGTTTGGCCATTCCCTACCTCCGCACAATTATTTAGGGCAGGTGTCCTTTACAGCCCTGAGTCCCTGTGAATGTTAAGTGACCATTAGCTGTGGGTTTAAAGCCACTCTTGTGGGAAACGGCCTCAAGGCGGCAGCATTTCTACATTTCCAACTCTGGGTTTTTGGGCAACAGAGCTTTCCTGGAGATCGTGTTAGTAAGCTGCAAATTAGAGTGGAATGTGCCAGCGCAAACCCCCAAGAGCTTATATCTCCTAAATTGTTGTTTGTTTTTTAAATTTAATTTTTATTAATTATCAGAGCAAATTTGATAAAAATGTAGATTCTCCTAGGTGTACCGTTTCTGGTTCATCCTATCAATGTATCTGTCTATTCCTCTTTGGATCCTTTCCCGTGGATGTCTTTATAGAGTGTTGAGTAGACCTGTCTGCGTATTCCATAGGTATTTCGTGATTCTATATTTCATAGGTATTAGTATATGTCTGTTAACCCCCATATCCTAATTCATACATTCCTTACTCCTTTCCATTTGGTTAAACATAATTTGGTCTTCTGAATCTATGCATGTCCTTCTCTTGGAAATTATTTCATGGGTATCAATTTTTAGGTAACACCTATAAGTGATGTCATAGGATGTCTGTCTTTCGGTTTCTTTCCTACTTCATGTTGGGTGATTATCTGTAGATGCTTCTATGGTGGTGCCAACGGCACTGTTCCATGCTTTTTCATGGCTAATATTCCATTGTGTACATGGACGACTTCTTCTTGGTGCATTTTTCTGTTGATGGACATTTTGGATTCTTCCAGGTCTTGGCTATGGTACATGTTGCTGCAGTGCAGGATTGCCAGCCTGTGTCTTTTTGATTCTGGTCTACTCAGGTGATAGGCCCATGAGTGGGCCTACCAGATCACATGGTAGCTCCATGTTTACCCTTAAACGCACCTCCATTCTGTTCTCACTACTGGCTGTTACCAGGTTACATCCCACCAGCAGCTAAAGGGTATGCAGTTCTCTAAAACCCCTTCAGCATTTACTCTTTGTAGACTGTTTTTGCTGATGATCATTCTGACAGCTGAGAGGTGAACGTTTTTGTACACTGGATCTGCATGTCTTTATTAATTCCTGATGTTCAGCCTTGTTCCATTCCCGATTTTGAACAAAAAAGAAAGACAGAAAAAGAAGCAGAAGCCAAATGTGCATAAATTATGCCTCTTGAAACTGTCGGTTTGAAATGTGGACGTCTTTTGAATTTTTTGGTCGATATACAACCCCAGGATTTGTTTTCAGGGCAGGTGTGATTTACAGGCCTTCAATTATTCTGAATATCCACTGACTATTAGCGCAGGGATTAAAGCGGCTGTTGTGTGAAACGCCCACAAGGTGGCAGCAGTTGTCCTTTACCATATCTGGTTACTAGGGCAACAGAGCCTCAATGGAAGTCGTGTTCTAGGTTGTAATTTAGAATGGAATGTGCCAGGAAAAAGCCCTTTATGTCTCACTACTTCTTGTTCGCATTTTTAATTTAATTTTTATTTTTATCACAGCAAGTTTGATTACAATGTTTGGCTTGTTCTAGGTGTGCAAGATGTGGTTCTTTTACACATAAACATATGTCTATTCTTCCTGGGATCCTTTTCCATGTACGTGATGACAGAATGTTGAGTAGTCTTCTCTTGGTATTCCATAGGTGTTTGGTGATTCTATATTTCACCTGTGTTTGTATATGTCTGTTAACCCGAATATCCTCATGTATCCAATCCTCACAAATTTCCATTGGTGAACCATAAGTTTGTTTAATGAGTCTGTGGTTGCCCTTCTCTGTGGAGATATCTTCACTGGTATCAGTTTATAGGTAACACCTATAAGTGATATCATACGATATGTGTCTTTCTCTTTCTGACGTACGACAAGTTGTGTGATTACGTCTAGACTCATCTACGGTGCTGCAAATGGCATTGTGTCCTTTTTTTCCTTGGCTAATATTCCGTGTGTACATGTACCAGTTCTTCTTTGTCCACTCATCTGTTGATGGACTTTTTGGTTGCTTCCATGTCTTGGCTATTGTAATGCTGCGGCAATGCACATTTGCCTGCCTGTGTCTTTCCAATTCTGTGTCCTTAGGTTATAGGCCCAGGAGTGGGCCTGCTGGATCATATGGTAGCAAAATGTTTACCTTGTAAAGGCACCTCCATTCTCTTCTCATTAGTGGCTCTTACCAGGTTACGTCCCACTTAAAGTTGAGGGGGTATGCACTACTCCACAACAACTTCAGCATTTATTGTTTGTAGTTTTTTTGCTGATGTTTATTCTGACTAGTGTGAGCTGATACCTCTTTGAGGCTGGATTTGCATGCGTCTCATAATCCCTTGAAATTGAGCTTTCTGGCATGTCCTTTTTTTCTTCAAACCGTGAGTACACCTTACCTCTTCAAATTGTTTTTGTGAAGTATGTGTGACATTAAGAAATAGTTTGGCCATTACCTCCCTCAAGACATTTTGAGGGCAGGTTTTATTTACAGCCCTCCAGTACTGGTGCCTATGAAGTGACCCTTAGCACAGGTTTTAAAGGTGCTGTTGCAGGTAACGGCCAGAGGGTGGCAGCATTTCTGCTTTTCCCTATCTGGTAACTAGGGAAACAGACTTTCCTGGCAGTGGTGTTCCTCGGTTATAAATTAGAGTGGAATGTGCCCGGATAAACCCCCAAAGCTGATGTCTGCCTACATATGTTTGTTTTCTAAATTGAATTTATATTTTTTTATTGGAGTCATATTCTAGTTTGTACATAGACCACTTCTTCTTTGTGCATTCCTCTGTTGATGGACATTTTCATAGCTTCCAGGTGTTGGCTATGGTAAATATTGCTAGAGTGCAGGATTGCCAGCCTGTGTCTTTTTTTTGTGGTATGTGGGCCTCACACAGCCGTGGCCCCTCCCGTTGGAGAGCACAGGCTTCAGACGCGCAGGCCCAGCAGCCATAGCTCACGGGACAAGCCGCTCCACGGCATGTTGGATTTTCCCGCACCGGGCATGAACCCGTGTCCCCTGCATCGGTGGCAGACTCTCAACCACTGCGCCACCAGTGAAGCCCAGCCTGTGTCTTTTTGATTCTCATCCTCTCAGGCGATAGGCCCAGCAGTGGGTATGCTTGATTGAATGGTAGCTCAGTATTTACCTTTTCAAGGCACCTCCTCTGTGTTTTCCTTACTGGTTCTTACCATGTCCCACGTTGAACCAAGGATACGCATTTCTCCACAACCCCTTCAGCATTTATTGTTTGCAGAAGTTTTGCTGATGGCCTTTCTGACTGGTGTGAGCTGATCGGATTTTTGTAACTTGGATTTGCATGTCTTTAATTATTCCTAATGTTCACTTTTCCACACCTTTTAAAATTTCTGTTAAGGAAAAAATGCAAAACACGGAGAGTGCAGTTAACCTCTTGAAATTGTCTTCTTGAAAGGTTGCCCTCAAAATTGAATTTTTGGGTCAATTTTCGACCCCAGGTTTGTTTCTGAGGGTAGGTGTCATTCACAGGATTGTAATGAGTGTGAATATTTAGTGACCATTAGCACTGGGTTTAAAGCTGCTGTTGTGGGAAACGGCCACAAGGCGGCAGCATTTCTCCATTCCCCAATCTGGTTACTAGGGCAGCAGAGCCTTTCTGGAAGTCCTGTTCCTAGGTTGTAAATTAAAATGGAATGTGTCAGGAGAAACCCCCATAAGTTTCTGTTACATTACTTCTTGTTCGTTGTTTTAGTTTTTTTAATCGGGGTAATGATTAGAATATTGTTTGTCCTAGGTGTACACAATCTGGTTCATTTGTGCATAACATATATATATATATATATGTATATGTATATATATATATATATATATATATGTATTCATGTACAGATTCACTTCCCATGTAAATTGTTGCAGAGTGTTCCATAGACCTCCCTTGCTATATGGTCGTTCTTTTTGATATATGTATTTAATAGGTATTTGTACACTTATGGTAACCGTAATCTTAAGTTTTTCATTCCCCCCCTTTCCTTTTAGATAAGCATAGTTTGTTTTCTAAGTCTGTGAGTGTCTTTCTCTGTGGAAATATGTTCATTTGTGTCCGTTGTTAGATAACGCCTATAAGTGATATCATAGGATATGTCTTTTGCTTTCCGACTTACCTCATGTTCTGTGATTATCTCTAGGCTCATCTGTGGTGCCTCAAAGAGCAGTGTTTCATTGTTTCCCATGGCAAATATTCCTTTTTGTACATGGACCACTTCTTTTTCCACTCATCTGGTGATGGACATTTTGGTTGCTTCTGTGTCTTGGCTATTGTGAAAATTCCTGCAGTGCAGCTGTTGAAGCCTGTGCCTTCTTGACTCTGGATTTCTCGGGTGAGAGGCTCAGCAGTGGGCCTGCTGAATGGAATGGTGGCTCAATTTTTTCATTTAAACGCAGCTCCTTTCTGTTCTCATTATTGGCTGTTACCACTTTCCATCTCACCTGCAGCTAGAGGGTACACAGTTCTCTGAAACCCCTTCAGCATTTATTGTTTATAGACTTTTAGCTGATGGTGGTTGACACGTGTGAGTTGACACCTTTTTGGAGGTTAGATTTGCATGAGTCATATAATTCCTCATGTTGAGCTTTTATCCATTTTCCTCTTTTTTGAAAATGAGTGAGTCAAACTTACCCCTCCATACTATCTCCTTGAAAATTTGCCAGTTTTGAATTTGTTTGGCCATTCCCTACCTCCGCACAATTATTTAGGGCAGGTGTCCTTTACAGCCCTGAGTCCCTGTGAATGTTAAGTGACCATTAGCTGTGGGTTTAAAGCCGCTCTTGTGGGAAACGGCCTCAAGGCGGCAGCATTTCTACATTTCCAACTCTGGGTTTTTGGGCAACAGAGCTTTCCTGGAGATCGTGTTAGTAAGCTGCAAATTAGAGTGGAATGTGCCAGCGCAAACCCCCAAGAGCTTATATCTCCTAAATTGTTGTTTGTTTTTTAAATTTAATTTTTATTAATTATCAGAGCAAATTTGATAAAAATGTAGATTCTCCTAGGTGTACCGTTTCTGGTTCATCCTATCAATGTATCTGTCTATTCCTCTTTGGATCCTTTCCCGTGGATGTCTTTATAGAGTGTTGAGTAGACCTGTCTGCGTATTCCATAGGTATTTCGTGATTCTATATTTCATAGGTATTAGTATATGTCTGTTAACCCCCATATCCTAATTCATACATTCCTTACTCCTTTCCATTTGGTTAAACATAATTTGGTTTTCTGAATCTATGCATGTCCTTCTCTTGGAAATTATTTCATGGGTATCAATTTTTAGGTAACACCTATAAGTGATGTCATAGGATGTCTGTCTTTCGGTTTCTTTCCTACTTCATGTTGGGTGATTATCTGTAGATGCTTCTATGGTGGTGCCAACGGCACTGTTCCATGCTTTTTCATGGCTAATATTCCATTGTGTACATGGACGACTTCTTCTTGGTGCATTTTTCTGTTGATGGACATTTTGGATTCTTCCAGGTCTTGGCTATGGTACATGTTGCTGCAGTGCAGGATTGCCAGCCTGTGTCTTTTTGATTCTGGTCTACTCAGGTGATAGGCCCATGAGTGGGCCTACCAGATCACATGGTAGCTCCATGTTTACCCTTAAACGCACCTCCATTCTGTTCTCACTACTGGCTGTTACCAGGTTACATGCCACCAGCAGCTAAAGGGTATGCAGTTCTCTAAAACCCCTTCAGCATTTACTCTTTGTAGACTGTTTTTGCTGATGATCATTCTGACCGCTGAGAGGTGAACGTTTTTGTACACTGGAACTGCATGTCTTTATTAATTCCTGATGTTCAGCCTTGTTCCATTCCCGATTTTGAACAAAAAAGAAAGACAGAAAAAGAAGCAGAAGCCAAATGTGCATAAATTATGCCTCTTGAAACTGTCGGTTTGAAATGTGGACGTCTTTTGAATTTTTTGGTCGATATACAACCCCAGGATTTGTTTTCAGGGCAGGTGTGATTTACATGCCTTCAATTTATTCTGAATATCCACTGACTATTAGCGCTGGGATTAAAGCTGCTGTTGTGTGAAACGCCCACAAGGTGGCAGCAGTTGTCCTTTACCATATCTGGTTACTAGGGCAACAGAGCCTCAATGGAAGTCGTGTTCTAGGTTGTAATTTAGAATGGAATGTGCCAGGAAAAAGCCCTTTATGTCTCACTACTTCTTGTTCGCCTTTTTAATTTAATTTTTATTTTTTATCACAGCAAGTTTGATTACAATGTTTGGCTTGTTCTAGGTGTGCAAGATGTGGTTCTTTTACACATAAACATATGTCTATTCTTCCTGGGATCCTTTTCCATGTACTTGATGACAGAATGTTGAGTAGTCTTCTCTTGGTATTCCATAGGTGTTTGGTGATTCTATATTTCACCCGTGTTTGTATATGTCTGTTAACCCGAATATCCTAATGTACCCAATCCTCACAAATTTCCATTGGTGAACCATAAGTTTGTTTAATGAGTCTGTGGTTGCCCTTCTCTGTGGAAATATCTTCACTGGTATCAGTTTATAGGTAACACCTATAAGTGATATCATACGATATGTGTCTTTCTCTTTCTGACGTACGACAAGTTGTGTGATTACGTCTAGACTCATCTACGGTGCTGCAAATGGCATTGTGTCCTTTTTTTCCTTGGCTAATATTCCGTGTGTACATGTACCAGTTCTTCTTTGTCCACTCATCTGTTGATGGACTTTTTGGTCGCTTCCATGTCTTGGCTATTGTAATGCTGCGGCAATGCACATTTGCCTGCCTGTGTCTTTCCAATTCTGTGTCCTTAGGTTATAGGCCCAGGAGTGGGCCTGCTGGATCATATGGTAGCAAAATGTTTACCTTGTAAAGGCACCTCCATTCTGTTCTCATTAGTGGCTCTTACTAGGTTACGTCCCACTTAAATTTGAGGGGGTATGCACTACTCCACAACAACTTCAGCATTTATTGTTTGTAGTTTTTTTGCTGATGTTTATTCTGACTAGTGTGAGCTGATACCTCTTTGAGGCTGGATTTGCATGCGTCTCATAATCCCTTGAAATTGAGCTTTCTGGCATGTCCTTTTTTTCTTCAAACCGTGAGTACACCTTACCTCTTCAAATTGTTTTTGTGAAGTATGTGTGACATTAAGAAATAGTTTGGCCATTACCTCCCTCAAGACATTTTGAGGGCAGGTTTTATTTACAGCCCTCCAGTACTGGTGCCTATGAAGTGACCCTTAGCACAGGTTATAAAGGTGCTGATGCAGGTAACGGCCAGAGGGCGGCAGCATTTCTGCTTTTCCCAATCTGGTAACTAGGGAAACAGACTTTCCTGGCAGTGGTGTTCCTCGGTTATGAATTAGAGTGGAATGTGCCCGGATAAACCCCCAAAGCTGATGTCTGCCTACATATGTTTGTTTTCTAAATTGAATTTATATTTTTTTATTGGAGTCATATTCTATTTTGTACGTAGACCACTTCTTCTTTGTGCATTCCTCTGTTGATGGACATTTTCGTAGCTTCCAGGTGTTGGCTATGGTAAATATTGCTAGAGTGCAGGATTGCCAGCCTGTGTCTCTTTTTTTTGTGGTATGTGGGCCTCACACTGCCGTGGCCCCTCCCATTGGAGAGCACAGGCTCCGGACGCGCAGGCCCAGCAGCCATAGCTCACGGGACAAGCCGCTCCACGGCATGTTGGATTTTCCCGCACCGGGGCATGAACCCGTCTCCCCTGCATCGGTGGCGGACTCTCAACCACTGCGCCACCAGTGAAGCCCAGCCTGTTTCTTTTTTTTTTTTCTTTGTGCAGTATGCGGGCCTCTCACTGTTGTGGCCTCTCCCGTTGCGGAGCACAGGCTCTGGATGCGCAGGGCCAGCGGCCATGGCTCACGGGCCCAGCCGCTCCGCGGCATATGGTATCCTCCCAGACCGGGGCACGAACCCGTATCCCCTGCATCGGCAGGCGGACTCTTAACCACTGCGCCACCAGGGAGGCCCAGCCTGTGTCTTTTTGATTCTCATCCTCTCAGGCGATAGGCCCAGCAGTGGGTATGCTTGATTGAATGGTAGCTCAGTATTTACCTTTTCAAGGCACCTCCTCTGTGTTTTCCTTACTGGTTCTTACCATGTCCCACGTTGAACCAAGGATACGCATTTCTCCACAACCCCTTCAGCATTTATTGTTTGCAGAAGTTTTGCTGATGGCCATTCTGACTGGTGTGAGCTGATCGGATTTTTGTAACTTGGATTTGCATGTCTTTAATTATTCCTAATGTTCACTTTTCCACACCTTTTAAAATTTCTGTTAAGGAAAAAATGCAAAACACGGAGAGTGCAATTAACCTCTTGAAATTGTCTTCTTGAAAGGTTGCCCTCAAAATTGAATTTTTGGGTCAATTTTCGACCCCAGGTTTGTTTCTGAGGGTAGGTGTCATTCACAGGATTGTAATGAGTGTGAATATTTAGTGACCATTAGCACTGGGTTTAAAGCTGCTGTTGTGGGAAACGGCCACAAGGCGGCAGCATTTCTCCATTCCCCAATCTGGTTACTAGGGCAGCAGAGCCTTTCTGGAAGTCCTGTTCCTAGGTTGTAAATTAAAATGGAATGTGTCAGGAGAAACCCCCATAAGTTTCTGTTACATTACTTCTTGTTCGTTGTTTTAGTTTTTTTAATCGGGGTAATGATTAGAATATTGTTTGTCCTAGGTGTACACAATCTGGTTCATTTGTGCATAACATATATATATATATATAGATAGATATCTATATGTATATATATATATATATGTATTCATGTACAGAATCACTTCCCATGTAAATAGGTGCAGAGTGTTCCATAGACCTCCCTTGCTATATGGTCGTTCTTTTTGATATATGTATTTAATAGGTATTTGTACACGTATGGTAACCGTAATCTTAATTTTTCCATTCCCCCCCTTTCCTTTTAGATAAGCATAGTTTGTTTTCTAAGTCTGTGAGTGTCTTTCTCTGTGGAAATATGTTCATTTGTGTCCGTTGTTAGATAACGCCTATAAGTGATATCATAGGATATGTCTTTTGCTTTCCGACTTACCTCATGTTCTGTGATTATCTCTAGGCTCATCTGTGGTGCCTCAAAGAGCAGTGTTTCATTGTTTCCCATGGCAAATATTCCTTTTTGTACATGGACCACTTCTTTTTCCACTCATCTGGTGATGGGCATTTTGGTTGCTTCCGTGTCTTGGCTATTGTGAAAAGTCCTGCAGTGCAGCTGTTGAAGCCTGTGCCTTCTTGACTCTGGATTTCTCGGGTGAGAGGCTCAGCAGTGGGCCTGCTGAATGGAATGGTGGCTCAATTTTTTCATTTAAACGCAGCTCCTTTCTGTTCTCATTATTGGCTGTTACCACTTTACATCTCACCTGCAGCTAGAGGGTACACAGTTCTCTGAAACCCCTTCAGCATTTATTGTTTATAGACTTTTAGCTGATGGTGGTTGACACGTGTGAGTTGACACCGTTTTGGAGGTTAGATTTGCATGAGTCATATAATTCCTCATGTTGAGCTTTTATCCATTTTCCTCTTTTTTGAAAATGAGTGAGTCAAACTTACCCCTCCATACTATCTCCTTGAAAATTTGCCAGTTTTGAATTTGTTTGGCCATTCCCTACCTCCGCACAATTATTTAGGGCAGGTGTCCTTTACAGCCCTGAGTCCCTGTGAATGTTAAGTGACCATTAGCTGTGGGTTTAAAGCCGCTCTTGTGGGAAACGGCCTCAAGGCGGCAGCATTTCTACATTTCCAACTCTGGGTTTTTGGGCAACAGAGCTTTCCTGGAGATCGTGTTAGTAAGGTGCAAATTAGAGTGGAATGTGCCAGCGCAAACCCCCAAGAGCTTATATCTCCTAAATTGTTGTTTGTTTTTTAAATTTAATTTTTATTAATTATCAGAGCAAATTTGATAAAAATGTAGATTCTCCTAGGTGTACCGTTTCTGGTTCATCCTATCAATGTATCTGTCTATTCCTCTTTGGATCCTTTCCCGTGGATGTCTTTATAGAGTGTTGAGTAGACCTGTCTGCGTATTCCATAGGTATTTCGTGATTCTATATTTCATAGGTATTAGTATATGTCTGTTAACCCCCATATCCTAATTCATACATTCCTTACTCCTTTCCATTTGGTTAAACATAATTTGGTTTTCTGAATCTATGCATGTCCTTCTCTTGGAAATTATTTCATGGGTATCAATTTTTAGGTAACACCTATAAGTGATGTCATAGGATGTCTGTCTTTCGGTTTCTTTCCTACTTCATGTTGGGTGATTATCTGTAGATGCTTCTATGGTGGTGCCAACGGCACTGTTCCATGCTTTTTCATGGCTAATATTCCATTGTGTACATGGACGACTTCTTCTTGGTGCATTTTTCTGTTGATGGACATTTTGGATTCTTCCAGGTCTTGGCTATGGTACATGTTGCTGCAGTGCAGGATTGCCAGCCTGTGTCTTTTTGATTCTGGTCTACTCAGGTGATAGGCCCATGAGTGGGCCCACCAGATCACATGGTAGCTCCATGTTTACCCTTAAACGC
Organism: Mesoplodon densirostris; assembly: GCF_025265405.1. Classification (NCBI taxonomy): domain Eukaryota; kingdom Metazoa; phylum Chordata; class Mammalia; order Artiodactyla; family Ziphiidae; genus Mesoplodon; species Mesoplodon densirostris. Next base: position 35,884,885 of record NC_082667.1, read on the forward strand.
ACCTCCATTCTGTTCTCACTACTGGCTGTTACCAGGTTACATGCCACCAGCAGCTAAAGGGTATGCAGTTCTCTAAAACCCCTTCAGCATTTACTCTTTGTAGACTGTTTTTGCTGATGATCATTCTGACAGCTGAGAGGTGAACGTTTTTGTACACTGGATCTGCATGTCTTTATTAATTCCTGATGTTCAGCCTTGTTCCATTCCCGATTTTGAACAAAAAAGAAAGACAGAAAAAGAAGCAGAAGCCAAATGTGCATAAATTATGCCTCTTGAAACTGTCGGTTTGAAATGTGGACGTCTTTTGAATTTTTTGGTCGATATACAACCCCAGGATTTGTTTTCAGGGCAGGTGTGATTTACAGGCCTTCAATTATTCTGAATATCCACTGACTATTAGCGCAGGGATTAAAGCTGCTGTTGTGTGAAACGCCCACAAGGTGGCAGCAGTTGTCCTTTACCATATCTGGTTACTAGGGCAACAGAGCCTCAATGGAAGTCGTGTTCTAGGTTGTAATTTAGAATGGAATGTGCCAGGAAAAAGCCCTTTATGTCTCACTACTTCTTGTTCGCATTTTTAATTTAATTTTTATTTTTATCACAGCAAGTTTGATTACAATGTTTGGCTTGTTCTAGGTGTGCAAGATGTGGTTCTTTTACACATAAACATATGTCTATTCTTCCTGGGATCCTTTTCCATGTACGTGATGACAGAATGTTGAGTAGTCTTCTCTTGGTATTCCATAGGTGTTTGGTGATTCTATATTTCACCTTTGTTTGTATATGTCTGTTAACCCGAATATCCTAATGTATCCAATCCTCACAAATTTCCATTGGTGAACCATAAGTTTGTTTAATGAGTCTGTGGTTGCCCTTCTCTGTGGAGATATCTTCACTGGTATCAGTTTATAGGTAACACCTATAAGTGATATCATACGATATGTGTCTTTCTCTTTCTGACGTACGACAAGTTGTGTGATTACGTCTAGACTCATCTACGGTGCTGCAAATGGCATTGTGTCCTTTTTTTCCTTGGCTAATATTCCGTGTGTACATGTACCAGTTCTTCTTTGTCCACTCATCTGTTGATGGACTTTTTGGTTGCTTCCATGTCTTGGCTATTGTAATGCTGCGGCAATGCACATTTGCCTGCCTGTGTCTTTCCAATTCTGTGTCCTTAGGTTATAGGCCCAGGAGTGGGCCTGCTGGATCATATGGTAGCAAAATGTTTACCTTGTAAAGGCACCTCCATTCTCTTCTCATTAGTGGCTCTTACCAGGTTACGTCCCACTTAAAGTTGAGGGGGTATGCACTACTCCACAGCAACTTCAGCATTTATTGTTTGTAGTTTTTTGCTGATGTTTATTCTGACTAGTGTGAGCTGATACCTCTTTGAGGCTGGATTTGCATGCGTCTCATAATCCCTTGAAATTGAGCTTTCTGGCATGTCCTTTTTTTCTTCAAACCGTGAGTACACCTTACCTCTTCAAATTGTTTTTGTGAAGTATGTGTGACATTAAGAAATAGTTTGGCCATTACCTCCCTCAAGACATTTTGAGGGCAGGTTTTATTTACAGCCCTCCAGTACTGGTGCCTATGAAGTGACCCTTAGCACAGGTTATAAAGGTGCTGTTGCAGGTAACGGCCAGAGGGCGGCAGCATTTCTGCTTTTCCCAATCTGGTAACTAGGGAAACAGACTTTCCTGGCAGTGGTGTTCCTCGGTTATGAATTAGAGTGGAATGTGCCCGGATAAACCCCCAAAGCTGATGTCTGCCTACATATGTTTGTTTTCTAAATTGAATTTATATTTTTTTATTGGAGTCATATTCTATTTTGTACATAGACCACTTTTTCTTTGTGCATTCCTCTGTTGATGGACATTTTCGTAGCTTCCAGGTGTTGGCTATGGTAAATATTGCTAGAGTGCAGGATTGCCAGCCTGTGTCTCTTTTTTTTGTGGTATGTGGGCCTCACACTGCCGTGGCCCATCCCATTGGAGAGCACAGGCTCCGGACGCGCAGGCCCAGCAGCCATAGCTCACGGGACAATTCACTCCACGGCATGTTGGATTTTCCCACACCGGGGCATGAACCCGTGTCCCCTGCATCGGTGGCGGACTCTCAACCACTGCGCCACCAGTGAAGCCCAGCCTGTGTCTTTTTGATTCTCATCCTCTCAGGCGATAGGCCCAGCAGTGGGTATGCTTGATTGAATGGTAGCTCAGTATTTACCTTTTCAAGGCACCTCCTCTGTGTTTTCCTTACTGGTTCTTACCATGTCCCACGTTGAACCAAGGATACGCATTTCTCCACAACCCCTTCAGCATTTATTGTTTGCAGAAGTTTTGCTGATGGCCATTCTGACTGGTGTGAGCTGATCGGATTTTTGTAACTTGGATTTGCATGTCTTTAATTATTCCTAATGTTCACTTTTCCACACCTTTTAAAATTTCTGTTAAGGAAAAAATGCAAAACACGGAGAGTGCAATTAACCTCTTGAAATTGTCTTCTTGAAAGGTTGCCCTCAAAATTGAATTTTTGGGTCAATTTTCGACCCCAGGTTTGTTTCTGAGGGTAGGTGTCATTCACAGGATTGTAATGAGTGTGAATATTTAGTGACCATTAGCACTGGGTTTAAAGCTGCTGTTGTGGGAAACGGCCACAAGGCGGCAGCATTTCTCCATTCCCCAATTTGGTTACTAGGGCAGCAGAGCCTTTCTGGAAGTCCTGTTCCTAGGTTGTAAATTAAAATGGAATGTGTCAGGAGAAACCCCCATAAGTTTCTGTTACATTACTTCTTGTTCGTTGTTTTAGTTTTTTTAATCGGGGTAATGATTAGAATATTGTTTGTCCTAGGTGTACACAATCTGGTTCATTTGTGCATAACATATATATATATATATATATATATATATATATATATATATATATATATATATATATTCATGTACAGATCCACTTCCCATGTAAATTGTTGCAGAGTGTTCCATAGACCTCCCTTGCTATATGGTCGTTCTTTTTGATATATGTATTTAATAGGTATTTGTACACGTATGGTAACCGTAATCTTAATTTTTCCATTCCCCCCCTTTCCTTTTAGATAAGCATAGTTTGTTTTCTAAGTCTGTGAGTGTCTTTCTCTGTGGAAATATGTTCATTTGTGTCCGTTGTTAGATAACGCCTATAAGTGATATCATAGGATATGTCTTTTGCTTTCCGACTTACCTCATGTTCTGTGATTATCTCTAGGCTCATCTGTGGTGCCTCAAAGAGCAGTGTTTCATTGTTTCCCATGGCAAATATTCCTTTTTGTACATGGACCACTTCTTTTTCCACTCATCTGGTGATGGGCATTTTGGTTGCTTCCGTGTCTTGGCTATTGTGAAAAGTCCTGCAGTGCAGCTGTTGAAGCCTGTGCCTTCTTGACTCTGGATTTCTCGGGTGAGAGGCTCAGCAGTGGGCCTGCTGAATGGAATGGTGGCTCAATTTTTTCATTTAAACGCAGCTCCTTTCTGTTCTCATTATTGGCTGTTACCACTTTACATCTCACCTGCAGCTAGAGGGTACACAGTTCTCTGAAACCCCTTCAGCATTTATTGTTTATAGACTTTTAGCTGATGGTGGTTGACACGTGTGAGTTGACACCTTTTTGGAGGTTAGATTTGCATGAGTCATATAATTCCTCATGTTGAGCTTTTATCCATTTTCCTCTTTTTTGAAAATGAGTGAGTCAAACTTACCCCTCCATACTATCTCCTTGAAAATTTGCCAGTTTTGAATTTGTTTGGCCATTCCCTACCTCCGCACAATTATTTAGGGCAGGTGTCCTTTACAGCCCTGAGTCCCTGTGAATGTTAAGTGACCATTAGCTGTGGGTTTAAAGCCACTCTTGTGGGAAACGGCCTCAAGGCGGCAGCATTTCTACATTTCCAACTCTGGGTTTTTGGGCAACAGAGCTTTCCTGGAGATCGTGTTAGTAAGCTGCAAATTAGAGTGGAATGTGCCAGCGCAAACCCCCAAGAGCTTATATCTCCTAAATTGTTGTTTGTTTTTTAAATTTAATTTTTATTAATTATCAGAGCAAATTTGATAAAAATGTAGATTCTCCTAGGTGTACCGTTTCTGGTTCATCCTATCAATGTATCTGTCTATTCCTCTTTGGATCCTTTCCCGTGGATGTCTTTATAGAGTGTTGAGTAGACCTGTCTGCGTATTCCATAGGTATTTCGTGATTCTATATTTCATAGGTATTAGTATATGTCTGTTAACCCCCATATCCTAATTCATACATTCCTTACTCCTTTCCATTTGGTTAAACATAATTTGGTTTTCTGAATCTATGCATGTCCTTCTCTTGCAAATTATTTCATGGGTATCGATTTTTAGGTAACACCTATAAGTGATGTCATAGTATGTCTGTCTTTCGGTTTCTTTCCTACTTCATGTTGGGTGATTATCTGTAGATGCTTCTATGGTGGTGCCAACGGCACTGTTCCATGCTTTTTCATGGCTAATATTCCATTGTGTACATGGACGACTTCTTCTTGGTGCATTTTTCTGTTGATGGACATTTTGGATTCTTCCAGGTCTTGGCTATGGTACATGTTGCTGCAGTGCAGGATTGCCAGCCTGTGTCTTTTTGATTCTGGTCTACTCAGGTGATAGGCCCATGAGTGGGCCTACCAGATCACATGGTAGCTCCATGTTTACCCTTAAACGCACCTCCATTCTGTTCTCACTACTGGCTGTTACCAGGTTACATCCCACCAGCAGCTAAAGGGTATGCAGTTCTCTAAAACCCCTTCAGCATTTACTCTTTGTAGACTGTTTTTGCTGATGATCATTCTGACAGCTGAGAGGTGAACGTTTTTGTACACTGGATCTGCATGTCTTTATTAATTCCTGATGTTCAGCCTTGTTCCATTTCCGATTTTGAACAAAAAAGAAAGACAGAAAAAGAAGCAGAAGCCAAATGTGCATAAATTATGCCTCTTGAAACTGTCGGTTTGAAATGTGGACGTCTTTTGAATTTTTTGGTCGATATACAACCCCAGGATTTGTTTTCAGGGCAGGTGTGATTGACAGGCCTTCAATTATTCTGAATATCCACTGACTATTAGCGCAGGGATTAAAGCTGCTGTTGTGTGAAACGCCCACAAGGTGGCAGCAGTTGTCCTTTACCATATCTGGTTACTAGGGCAACAGAGCCTCAATGGAAGTCGTGTTCTAGGTTGTAATTTAGAATGGAATGTGCCAGGAAAAAGCCCTTTATGTCTCACTACTTTTTGTTCGCAATTTTTTTTTTTTTTTTTTTTTTTTTTGCTGTACGCGGGCCTCTCACTGCTGTGGCCTCTCCCGTTGCGGAGCACAGGCTCCGGACACACAGGCTCCGCGGCCATGGCTCGCGGGCCCAGCCGCTCCGCGGCATGTGGGATCTTCCGGGATCGGGGCACGAACCCGTGTCCCCTGCATCGGCAGGCGGACTCTCAACCACTGCGCCACCAGGGAAGCCCTTGTTCGCATTTTTACTTTAATTTTTATTTTTATCACAGCAAGTTTGACTACAATGTTTGGCTTGTTCTAGGTGTGCAAGATGTGGTTCTTTTACACATAAACATATGTCTATTCTTCCTGGGATCCTTTTCCATGTACGTGATGACAGAATGTTGAGTAGTCTTCTCTTGGTATTCCATAGGTGTTTGGTGATTCTATATTTCACCTGTGTTTGTATATGTCTGTTAACCCGAATATCCTCATGTATCCAATCCTCACAAATTTCCATTGGTGAACCATAAGTTTGTTTAATGAGTCTGTGGTTGCCCTTCTCTGTGGAGATATCTTCACTGGTATCAGTTTATAGGTAACACCTATAAGTGATATCATACGATATGTGTCTTTCTCTTTCTGACGTACGACAAGTTGTGTGATTACGTCTAGACTCATCTACGGTGCTGCAAATGGCATTGTGTCCTTTTTTTCCTTGGCTAATATTCCGTGTGTACATGTACCAGTTCTTCTTTGTCCACTCATCTGTTGATGGACGTTTTGGTTGCTTCCATGTCTTGGCTATTGTAATGCTGCGGCAATGCACATTTGCCTGCCTGTGTCTTTCCAATTCTGTGTCCTTAGGTTATAGGCCCAGGAGTGGGCCTGCTGGATCATATGGTAGCAAAATGTTTACCTTGTAAAGGCACCTCCATTCTCTTCTCATTAGTGGCTCTTACCAGGTTACGTCCCACTTAAAGTTGAGGGGGTATGCACTACTCCACAACAACTTCAGCATTTATTGTTTGTAGTTTTTTTGCTGATGTTTATTCTGACTAGTGTGAGCTGATACCTCTTTGAGGCTGGATTTGCATGCGTCTCATAATCCCTTGAAATTGAGCTTTCTGGCATGTCCTTTTTTTCTTCAAACCGTGAGTACACCTTACCTCTTCAAATTGTTTTTGTGAAGTATGTGTGACATTAAGAAATAGTTTGGCCATTACCTCCCTCAAGACATTTTGAGGGCAGGTTTTATTTACAGCCCTCCAGTACTGGTGCCTATGAAGTGACCCTTAGCACAGGTTATAAAGGTGCTGTTGCAGGTAACGGCCAGAGGGCGGCAGCATTTCTGCTTTTCCCAATCTGGTAACTAGGGAAACAGACTTTCCTGGCAGTGGTGTTCCTCGGTTATGAATTAGAGTGGAATGTGCCCGGATAAACCCCCAAAGCTGATGTCTGCCTACATATGTTTGTTTTCTAAATTGAATTTATATTTTTTTATTGGAGTCATATTCTATTTTGTACATAGACCACTTTTTCTTTGTGCATTCCTCTGTTGATGGACATTTTCGTAGCTTCCAGGTGTTGGCTATGGTAAATATTGCTAGAGTGCAGGATTGCCAGCCTGTGTCTCTTTTTTTTGTGGTATGTGGGCCTCACACTGCCGTGGCCCATCCCATTGGAGAGCACAGGCTCCGGACGCGCAGGCCCAGCAGCCATAGCTCACGGGACAAGCCGCTCCACGGCATGTTGGATTTTCCCGCACCGGGGCATGAACCCGTGTCCCCTGCATCGGTGGCGGACTCTCAACCAGTGCGCCACCAGTGAAGCCCAGCCTGTGTCTTTTTGATTCTCATCCTCTCAGGCGATAGGCCCAGCAGTGGGTATGCTTGATTGAATGGTAGCTCAGTATTTACCTTTTCAAGGCACCTCCTCTGTGTTTTCCTTACTGGTTCTTACCATGTCCCACGTTGAACCAAGGATACGCATTTCTCCACAACCCCTTCAGCATTTATTGTTTGCAGAAGATTTGCTGATGGCCATTCTGACTGGTGTGAGCTGATCGGATTTTTGTAACTTGGATTTGCATGTCTTTAATTATTCCTAATGTTCACTTTTCCACACCTTTTAAAATTTCTGTTAAGGAAAAAATGCAAAACACGGAGAGTGCAATTAACCTCTTGAAATTGTCTTCTTGAAAGGTTGCCCTCAAAATTGAATTTTTGGGTCAATTTTCGACCCCAGGTTTGTTTCTGAGGGTAGGTGTCATTCACAGGATTGTAATGAGTGTGAATATTTAGTGACCATTAGCACTGGGTTTAAAGCTGCTGTTGTGGGAAACGGCCACAAGGCGGCAGCATTTCTCCATTCCCCAATCTGGTTACTAGGGCAGCAGAGCCTTTCTGGAAGTCCTGTTCCTAGGTTGTAAATTAAAATGGAATGTGTCAGGAGAAACCCCCATAAGTTTCTGTTACATTACTTCTTGTTCGTTGTTTTAGTTTTTTTAATCGGGGTAATGATTAGAATATTGTTTGTCCTAGGTGTACACAATCTGGTTCATTTGTGCATAACATATATATATATATATAGATAGATATCTATATGTATATATATATATATATGTATTCATGTACAGAATCACTTCCCATGTAAATAGGTGCAGAGTGTTCCATAGACCTCCCTTGCTATATGGTCGTTCTTTTTGATATATGTATTTAATAGGTATTTGTACACGTATGGTAACCGTAATCTTAATTTTTCCATTCCCCCCCTTTCCTTTTAGATAAGCATAGTTTGTTTTCTAAGTCTGTGAGTGTCTTTCTCTGTGGAAATATGTTCATTTGTGTCCGTTGTTAGATAACGCCTATAAGTGATATCATAGGATATGTCTTTTGCTTTCCGACTTACCTCATGTTCTGTGATTATCTCTAGGCTCATCTGTGGTGCCTCAAAGAGCAGTGTTTCATTGTTTCCCATGGCAAATATTCCTTTTTGTACATGGACCACTTCTTTTTCCACTCATCTGGTGATGGGCATTTTGGTTGCTTCCGTGTCTTGGCTATTGTGAAAAGTCCTGCAGTGCAGCTGTTGAAGCCTGTGCCTTCTTGACTCTGGATTTCTCGGGTGAGAGGCTCAGCAGTGGGCCTGCTGAATGGAATGGTGGCTCAATTTTTTCATTTAAACGCAGCTCCTTTCTGTTCTCATTATTGGCTGTTACCACTTTACATCTCACCTGCAGCTAGAGGGTACACAGTTCTCTGAAACCCCTTCAGCATTTATTGTTTATAGACTTTTAGCTGATGGTGGTTGACACGTGTGAGTTGACACCGTTTTGGAGGTTAGATTTGCATGAGTCATATAATTCCTCATGTTGAGCTTTTATCCATTTTCCTCTTTTTTGAAAATGAGTGAGTCAAACTTACCCCTCCATACTATCTCCTTGAAAATTTGCCAGTTTTGAATTTGTTTGGCCATTCCCTACCTCCGCACAATTATTTAGGGCAGGTGTCCTTTACAGCCCTGAGTCCCTGTGAATGTTAAGTGACCATTAGCTGTGGGTTTAAAGCCGCTCTTGTGGGAAACGGCCTCAAGGCGGCAGCATTTCTACATTTCCAACTCTGGGTTTTTGGGCAACAGAGCTTTCCTGGAGATCGTGTTAGTAAGGTGCAAATTAGAGTGGAATGTGCCAGCGCAAACCCCCAAGAGCTTATATCTCCTAAATTGTTGTTTGTTTTTTAAATTTAATTTTTATTAATTATCAGAGCAAATTTGATAAAAATGTAGATTCTCCTAGGTGTACCGTTTCTGGTTCATCCTATCAATGTATCTGTCTATTCCTCTTTGGATCCTTTCCCGTGGATGTCTTTATAGAGTGTTGAGTAGACCTGTCTGCGTATTCCATAGGTATTTCGTGATTCTATATTTCATAGGTATTAGTATATGTCTGTTAACCCCCATATCCTAATTCATACATTCCTTACTCCTTTCCATTTGGTTAAACATAATTTGGTTTTCTGAATCTATGCATGTCCTTCTCTTGGAAATTATTTCATGGGTATCAATTTTTAGGTAACACCTATAAGTGATGTCATAGGATGTCTGTCTTTCGGTTTCTTTCCTACTTCATGTTGGGTGATTATCTGTAGATGCTTCTATGGTGGTGCCAACGGCACTGTTCCATGCTTTTTCATGGCTAATATTCCATTGTGTACATGGACGACTTCTTCTTGGTGCATTTTTCTGTTGATGGACATTTTGGATTCTTCCAGGTCTTGGCTATGGTACATGTTGCTGCAGTGCAGGATTGCCAGCCTGTGTCTTTTTGATTCTGGTCTACTCAGGTGATAGGCCCATGAGTGGGCCCACCAGATCACATGGTAGCTCCATGTTTACCCTTAAACGCACCTCCATTCTGTTCTCACTACTGGCTGTTACCAGGTTACATGCCACCAGCAGCTAAAGGGTATGCAGTTCTCTAAAACCCCTTCAGCATTTACTCTTTGTAGACTGTTTTTGCTGATGATCATTCTGACAGCTGAGAGGTGAACGTTTTTGTACACTGGATCTGCATGTCTTTATTAATTCCTGATGTTCAGCCTTGTTCCATTCCCGATTTTGAACAAAAAAGAAAGACAGAAAAAGAAGCAGAAGCCAAATGTGCATAAATTATGCCTCTTGAAACTGTCGGTTTGAAATGTGGACGTCTTTTGAATTTTTTGGTCGATATACAACCCCAGGATTTGTTTTCAGGGCAGGTGTGATTTACAGGCCTTCAATTATTCTGAATATCCACTGACTATTAGCGCAGGGATTAAAGCTGCTGTTGTGTGAAACGCCCACAAGGTGGCAGCAGTTGTCCTTTACCATATCTGGTTACTAGGGCAACAGAGCCTCAATGGAAGTCGTGTTCTAGGTTGTAATTTAGAATGGAATGTGCCAGGAAAAAGCCCTTTATGTCTCACTACTTCTTGTTCGCATTTTTAATTTAATTTTTATTTTTATCACAGCAAGTTTGATTACAATGTTTGGCTTGTTCTAGGTGTGCAAGATGTGGTTCTTTTACACATAAACATATGTCTATTCTTCCTGGGATCCTTTTCCATGTACGTGATGACAGAATGTTGAGTAGTCTTCTCTTGGTATTCCATAGGTGTTTGGTGATTCTATATTTCACCTTTGTTTGTATATGTCTGTTAACCCGAATATCCTAATGTATCCAATCCTCACAAATTTCCATTGGTGAACCATAAGTTTGTTTAATGAGTCTGTGGTTGCCCTTCTCTGTGGAGATATCTTCACTGGTATCAGTTTATAGGTAACACCTATAAGTGATATCATACGATATGTGTCTTTCTCTTTCTGACGTACGACAAGTTGTGTGATTACGTCTAGACTCATCTACGGTGCTGCAAATGGCATTGTGTCCTTTTTTTCCTTGGCTAATATTCCGTGTGTACATGTACCAGTTCTTCTTTGTCCACTCATCTGTTGATGGACTTTTTGGTTGCTTCCATGTCTTGGCTATTGTAATGCTGCGGCAATGCACATTTGCCTGCCTGTGTCTTTCCAATTCTGTGTCCTTAGGTTATAGGCCCAGGAGTGGGCCTGCTGGATCATATGGTAGCAAAATGTTTACCTTGTAAAGGCACCTCCATTCTCTTCTCATTAGTGGCTCTTACCAGGTTACGTCCCACTTAAAGTTGAGGGGGTATGCACTACTCCACAGCAACTTCAGCATTTATTGTTTGTAGTTTTTTGCTGATGTTTATTCTGACTAGTGTGAGCTGATACCTCTTTGAGGCTGGATTTGCATGCGTCTCATAATCCCTTGAAATTGAGCTTTCTGGCATGTCCTTTTTTTCTTCAAACCGTGAGTACACCTTACCTCTTCAAATTGTTTTTGTGAAGTATGTGTGACATTAAGAAATAGTTTGGCCATTACCTCCCTCAAGACATTTTGAGGGCAGGTTTTATTTACAGCCCTCCAGTACTGGTGCCTATGAAGTGACCCTTAGCACAGGTTATAAAGGTGCTGTTGCAGGTAACGGCCAGAGGGCGGCAGCATTTCTGCTTTTCCCAATCTGGTAACTAGGGAAACAGACTTTCCTGGCAGTGGTGTTCCTCGGTTATGAATTAGAGTGGAATGTGCCCGGATAAACCCCCAAAGCTGATGTCTGCCTACATATGTTTGTTTTCTAAATTGAATTTATATTTTTTTATTGGAGTCATATTCTATTTTGTACATAGACCACTTTTTCTTTGTGCATTCCTCTGTTGATGGACATTTTCGTAGCTTCCAGGTGTTGGCTATGGTAAATATTGCTAGAGTGCAGGATTGCCAGCCTGTGTCTCTTTTTTTTGTGGTATGTGGGCCTCACACTGCCGTGGCCCCTCCCATTGGAGAGCACAGGCTCCGGACGCGCAGGCCCAGCAGCCATAGCTCACGGGACAATTCACTCCACGGCATGTTGGATTTTCCCACACCGGGGCATGAACCCGTGTCCCCTGCATCGGTGGCGGACTCTCAACCACTGCGCCACCAGTGAAGCCCAGCCTGTGTCTTTTTGATTCTCATCCTCTCAGGCGATAGGCCCAGCAGTGGGTATGCTTGATTGAATGGTAGCTCAGTATTTACCTTTTCAAGGCACCTCCTCTGTGTTTTCCTTACTGGTTCTTACCATGTCCCACGTTGAACCAAGGATACGCATTTCTCCACAACCCCTTCAGCATTTATTGTTTGCAGAAGTTTTGCTGATGGCCATTCTGACTGGTGTGAGCTGATCGGATTTTTGTAACTTGGATTTGCATGTCTTTAATTATTCCTAATGTTCACTTTTCCACACCTTTTAAAATTTCTGTTAAGGAAAAAATGCAAAACACGGAGAGTGCAATTAACCTCTTGAAATTGTCTTCTTGAAAGGTTGCCCTCAAAATTGAATTTTTGGGTCAATTTTCGACCCCAGGTTTGTTTCTGAGGGTAGGTGTCATTCACAGGATTGTAATGAGTGTGAATATTTAGTGACCATTAGCACTGGGTTTAAAGCTGCTGTTGTGGGAAACGGCCACAAGGCGGCAGCATTTCTCCATTCCCCAATTTGGTTACTAGGGCAGCAGAGCCTTTCTGGAAGTCCTGTTCCTAGGTTGTAAATTAAAATGGAATGTGTCAGGAGAAACCCCCATAAGTTTCTGTTACATTACTTCTTGTTCGTTGTTTTAGTTTTTTTAATCGGGGTAATGATTAGAATATTGTTTGTCCTAGGTGTACACAATCTGGTTCATTTGTGCATAACATATATATATATATATATATATATATATATATATATATATATATATATATATATATATATATTCATGTACAGATCCACTTCCCATGTAAATTGTTGCAGAGTGTTCCATAGACCTCCCTTGCTATATGGTCGTTCTTTTTGATATATGTATTTAATAGGTATTTGTACACGTATGGTAACCGTAATCTTAATTTTTCCATTCCCCCCCTTTCCTTTTAGATAAGCATAGTTTGTTTTCTAAGTCTGTGAGTGTCTTTCTCTGTGGAAATATGTTCATTTGTGTCCGTTGTTAGATAACGCCTATAAGTGATATCATAGGATATGTCTTTTGCTTTCCGACTTACCTCATGTTCTGTGATTATCTCTAGGCTCATCTGTGGTGCCTCAAAGAGCAGTGTTTCATTGTTTCCCATGGCAAATATTCCTTTTTGTACATGGACCACTTCTTTTTCCACTCATCTGGTGATGGGCATTTTGGTTGCTTCCGTGTCTTGGCTATTGTGAAAAGTCCTGCAGTGCAGCTGTTGAAGCCTGTGCCTTCTTGACTCTGGATTTCTCGGGTGAGAGGCTCAGCAGTGGGCCTGCTGAATGGAATGGTGGCTCAATTTTTTCATTTAAACGCAGCTCCTTTCTGTTCTCATTATTGGCTGTTACCACTTTACATCTCACCTGCAGCTAGAGGGTACACAGTTCTCTGAAACCCCTTCAGCATTTATTGTTTATAGACTTTTAGCTGATGGTGGTTGACACGTGTGAGTTGACACCTTTTTGGAGGTTAGATTTGCATGAGTCATATAATTCCTCATGTTGAGCTTTTATCCATTTTCCTCTTTTTTGAAAATGAGTGAGTCAAACTTACCCCTCCATACTATCTCCTTGAAAATTTGCCAGTTTTGAATTTGTTTGGCCATTCCCTACCTCCGCACAATTATTTAGGGCAGGTGTCCTTTACAGCCCTGAGTCCCTGTGAATGTTAAGTGACCATTAGCTGTGGGTTTAAAGCCACTCTTGTGGGAAACGGCCTCAAGGCGGCAGCATTTCTACATTTCCAACTCTGGGTTTTTGGGCAACAGAGCTTTCCTGGAGATCGTGTTAGTAAGCTGCAAATTAGAGTGGAATGTGCCAGCGCAAACCCCCAAGAGCTTATATCTCCTAAATTGTTGTTTGTTTTTTAAATTTAATTTTTATTAATTATCAGAGCAAATTTGATAAAAATGTAGATTCTCCTAGGTGTACCGTTTCTGGTTCATCCTATCAATGTATCTGTCTATTCCTCTTTGGATCCTTTCCCGTGGATGTCTTTATAGAGTGTTGAGTAGACCTGTCTGCGTATTCCATAGGTATTTCGTGATTCTATATTTCATAGGTATTAGTATATGTCTGTTAACCCCCATATCCTAATTCATACATTCCTTACTCCTTTCCATTTGGTTAAACATAATTTGGTTTTCTGAATCTATGCATGTCCTTCTCTTGCAAATTATTTCATGGGTATCGATTTTTAGGTAACACCTATAAGTGATGTCATAGTATGTCTGTCTTTCGGTTTCTTTCCTACTTCATGTTGGGTGATTATCTGTAGATGCTTCTATGGTGGTGCCAACGGCACTGTTCCATGCTTTTTCATGGCTAATATTCCATTGTGTACATGGACGACTTCTTCTTGGTGCATTTTTCTGTTGATGGACATTTTGGATTCTTCCAGGTCTTGGCTATGGTACATGTTGCTGCAGTGCAGGATTGCCAGCCTGTGTCTTTTTGATTCTGGTCTACTCAGGTGATAGGCCCATGAGTGGGCCTACCAGATCACATGGTAGCTCCATGTTTACCCTTAAACGCACCTCCATTCTGTTCTCACTACTGGCTGTTACCAGGTTACATCCCACCAGCAGCTAAAGGGTATGCAGTTCTCTAAAACCCCTTCAGCATTTACTCTTTGTAGACTGTTTTTGCTGATGATCATTCTGACAGCTGAGAGGTGAACGTTTTTGTACACTGGATCTGCATGTCTTTATTAATTCCTGATGTTCAGCCTTGTTCCATTTCCGATTTTGAACAAAAAAGAAAGACAGAAAAAGAAGCAGAAGCCAAATGTGCATAAATTATGCCTCTTGAAACTGTCGGTTTGAAATGTGGACGTCTTTTGAATTTTTTGGTCGATATACAACCCCAGGATTTGTTTTCAGGGCAGGTGTGATTGACAGGCCTTCAATTATTCTGAATATCCACTGACTATTAGCGCAGGGATTAAAGCTGCTGTTGTGTGAAACGCCCACAAGGTGGCAGCAGTTGTCCTTTACCATATCTGGTTACTAGGGCAACAGAGCCTCAATGGAAGTCGTGTTCTAGGTTGTAATTTAGAATGGAATGTGCCAGGAAAAAGCCCTTTATGTCTCACTACTTTTTGTTCGCAATTTTTTTTTTTTTTTTTTTTTTTTTTGCTGTACGCGGGCCTCTCACTGCTGTGGCCTCTCCCGTTGCGGAGCACAGGCTCCGGACACACAGGCTCCGCGGCCATGGCTCGCGGGCCCAGCCGCTCCGCGGCATGTGGGATCTTCCGGGATCGGGGCACGAACCCGTGTCCCCTGCATCGGCAGGCGGACTCTCAACCACTGCGCCACCAGGGAAGCCCTTGTTCGCATTTTTACTTTAATTTTTATTTTTATCACAGCAAGTTTGACTACAATGTTTGGCTTGTTCTAGGTGTGCAAGATGTGGTTCTTTTACACATAAACATATGTCTATTCTTCCTGGGATCCTTTTCCATGTACGTGATGACAGAATGTTGAGTAGTCTTCTCTTGGTATTCCATAGGTGTTTGGTGATTCTATATTTCACCTGTGTTTGTATATGTCTGTTAACCCGAATATCCTCATGTATCCAATCCTCACAAATTTCCATTGGTGAACCATAAGTTTGTTTAATGAGTCTGTGGTTGCCCTTCTCTGTGGAGATATCTTCACTGGTATCAGTTTATAGGTAACACCTATAAGTGATATCATACGATATGTGTCTTTCTCTTTCTGACGTACGACAAGTTGTGTGATTACGTCTAGACTCATCTACGGTGCTGCAAATGGCATTGTGTCCTTTTTTTCCTTGGCTAATATTCCGTGTGTACATGTACCAGTTCTTCTTTGTCCACTCATCTGTTGATGGACGTTTTGGTTGCTTCCATGTCTTGGCTATTGTAATGCTGCGGCAATGCACATTTGCCTGCCTGTGTCTTTCCAATTCTGTGTCCTTAGGTTATAGGCCCAGGAGTGGGCCTGCTGGATCATATGGTAGCAAAATGTTTACCTTGTAAAGGCACCTCCATTCTCTTCTCATTAGTGGCTCTTACCAGGTTACGTCCCACTTAAAGTTGAGGGGGTATGCACTACTCCACAACAACTTCAGCATTTATTGTTTGTAGTTTTTTTGCTGATGTTTATTCTGACTAGTGTGAGCTGATACCTCTTTGAGGCTGGATTTGCATGCGTCTCATAATCCCTTGAAATTGAGCTTTCTGGCATGTCCTTTTTTTCTTCAAACCGTGAGTACACCTTACCTCTTCAAATTGTTTTTGTGAAGTATGTGTGACATTAAGAAATAGTTTGGCCATTACCTCCCTCAAGACATTTTGAGGGCAGGTTTTATTTACAGCCCTCCAGTACTGGTGCCTATGAAGTGACCCTTAGCACAGGTTATAAAGGTGCTGTTGCAGGTAACGGCCAGAGGGCGGCAGCATTTCTGCTTTTCCCAATCTGGTAACTAGGGAAACAGACTTTCCTGGCAGTGGTGTTCCTCGGTTATGAATTAGAGTGGAATGTGCCCGGATAAACCCCCAAAGCTGATGTCTGCCTACATATGTTTGTTTTCTAAATTGAATTTATATTTTTTTATTGGAGTCATATTCTATTTTGTACATAGACCACTTTTTCTTTGTGCATTCCTCTGTTGATGGACATTTTCGTAGCTTCCAGGTGTTGGCTATGGTAAATATTGCTAGAGTGCAGGATTGCCAGCCTGTGTCTCTTTTTTTTGTGGTATGTGGGCCTCACACTGCCGTGGCCCATCCCATTGGAGAGCACAGGCTCCGGACGCGCAGGCCCAGCAGCCATAGCTCACGGGACAAGCCGCTCCACGGCATGTTGGATTTTCCCGCACCGGGGCATGAACCCGTGTCCCCTGCATCGGTGGCGGACTCTCAACCAGTGCGCCACCAGTGAAGCCCAGCCTGTGTCTTTTTGATTCTCATCCTCTCAGGCGATAGGCCCAGCAGTGGGTATGCTTGATTGAATGGTAGCTCAGTATTTACCTTTTCAAGGCACCTCCTCTGTGTTTTCCTTACTGGTTCTTACCATGTCCCACGTTGAACCAAGGATACGCATTTCTCCACAACCCCTTCAGCATTTATTGTTTGCAGAAGATTTGCTGATGGCCATTCTGACTGGTGTGAGCTGATCGGATTTTTGTAACTTGGATTTGCATGTCTTTAATTATTCCTAATGTTCACTTTTCCACACCTTTTAAAATTTCTGTTAAGGAAAAAATGCAAAACACGGAGAGTGCAATTAACCTCTTGAAATTGTCTTCTTGAAAGGTTGCCCTCAAAATTGAATTTTTGGGTCAATTTTCGACCCCAGGTTTGTTTCTGAGGGTAGGTGTCATTCACAGGATTGTAATGAGTGTGAATATTTAGTGACCATTAGCACTGGGTTTAAAGCTGCTGTTGTGGGAAACGGCCACAAGGCGGCAGCATTTCTCCATTCCCCAATCTGGTTACTAGGGCAGCAGAGCCTTTCTGGAAGTCCTGTTCCTAGGTTGTAAATTAAAATGGAATGTGTCAGGAGAAACCCCCATAAGTTTCTGTTACATTACTTCTTGTTCGTTGTTTTAGTGTTTTTAATCGGGGTAATGATTAGAAAATTGTTTGTCCTAGGTGTACACAATCTGGTTCATTTGTGCATAACATATATATATATATATATATATATATATATATATATATATATTCATGTACAGATCCACTTCCCATGTAAATTGTTGCAGAGTGTTCCATAGACCTCCCTTGCTATATGGTCGTTCTTTTTGATATATGTATTTAATAGGTATTTGTACACGTATGGTAACCGTAATCTTAATTTTTCCATTCCCCCCCTTTCCTTTTAGATAAGCATAGTTTGTTTTCTAAGTCTGTGAGTGTCTTTCTCTGTGGAAATATGTTCATTTGTGTCCGTTGTTAGATAACGCCTATAAGTGATATCATAGGATATGTCTTTTGCTTTCCGACTTACCTCATGTTCTGTGATTATCTCTAGGCTCATCTGTGGTGCCTCAAAGAGCAGTGTTTCATTGTTTCCCATGGCAAATATTCCTTTTTGTACATGGACCACTTCTTTTTCCACTCATCTGGTGATGGGCATTTTGGTTGCTTCCATGTCTTGGCTATTGTGAAAAGTCCTGCAGTGCAGCTGTTGAAGCCTGTGCCTTCTTGACTCTGGATTTCTCGGGTGAGAGGCTCAGCAGTGGGCCTGCTGAATGGAATGGTGTCTCAATTTTTTCATTTAAACGCATCTCCTTTCTGTTCTCATTATTGGCTGTTACCACTTTACATCTCACCTGCAGCTAGAGGGTACACAGTTCTCTGAAACCCCTTCAGCATTTATTGTTTATAGACTTTTAGCTGATGGTGGTTGACACGTGTGAGTTGACACCTTTTTGGAGGTTAGATTTGCATGAGTCATATAATTCCTCATGTTGAGCTTTTATCCATTTTCCTCTTTTTTGAAAATGAGTGAGTCAACTTACCCCTCCATACTATCTCCTTGAAAATTTGCCAGTTTTGAATTTGTTTGGCCATTCCCTACCTCCGCACAATTATTTAGGGCAGGTGTCCTTTACAGCCCTGAGTCCCTGTGAATGTTAAGTGACCATTAGCTGTGGGTTTAAAGCCACTCTTGTGGGAAACGGCCTCAAGGCGGCAGCATTTCTACATTTCCAACTCTGGGTTTTTGGGCAACAGAGCTTTCCTGGAGATCGTGTTAGTAAGCTGCAAATTAGAGTGGAATGTGCCAGCGCAAACCCCCAAGAGCTTATATCTCCTAAATTGTTGTTTGTTTTTTAAATTTAATTTTTATTAATTATCAGAGCAAATTTGATAAAAATGTAGATTCTCCTAGGTGTACCGTTTCTGGTTCATCCTATCAATGTATCTGTCTATTCCTCTTTGGATCCTTTCCCGTGGATGTCTTTATAGAGTGTTGAGTAGACCTGTCTGCGTATTCCATAGGTATTTCGTGATTCTATATTTCATAGGTAGTAGTATATGTCTGTTAACCCCCATATCCTAATTCATACATTCCTTACTCCTTTCCATTTGGTTAAACATAATTTGGTCTTCTGAATCTATGCATGTCCTTCTCTTGGAAATTATTTCATGGGTATCAATTTTTAGGTAACACCTATAAGTGATGTCATAGGATGTCTGTCTTTCGGTTTCTTTCCTACTTCATGTTGGGTGATTATCTGTAGATGCTTCTATGGTGGTGCCAACGGCACTGTTCCATGCTTTTTCATGGCTAATATTCCATTGTGTACATGGACGACTTCTTCTTGGTGCATTTTTCTGTTGATGGACATTTTGGATTCTTCCAGGTCTTGACTATGGTACATGTTGCTGCAGTGCAGGATTGCCAGCCTGTGTCTTTTTGATTCTGGTCTACTCAGGTGATAGGCCCATGAGTGGGCCCACCAGATCACATGGTAGCTCCATGTTTACCCTTAAACGCACCTCCATTCTGTTCTCACTACTGGCTGTTACCAGGTTACATCCCACCAGCAGCTAAAGGGTATGCAGTTCTCTAAAACCCCTTCAGCATTTACTCTTTGTAGACTGTTTTTGCTGATGATCATTCTGACGGCTGAGAGGTGAACGTTTTTGTACACTGGATCTGCATGTCTTTATTAATTCCTGATGTTCAGCCTTGTTCCATTCCCGATTTTGAACAAAAAAGAAAGACAGAAAAAGAAGCAGAAGCCAAATGTGCATAAATTATGCCTCTTGAAACTGTCGGTTTGAAATGTGGACGTCTTTTGAATTTTTTGGTCGATATACAACCCCAGGATTTGTTTTCAGGGCAGGTGTGATTTACAGGCCTTCAATTATTCTGAATATCCACTGACTATTAGCGCAGGGATTAAAGCTGCTGTTGTGTGAAACGCCCACAAGGTGGCAGCAGTTGTCCTTTACCATATCTGGTTACTAGGGCAACAGAGCCTCAATGGAAGTCGTGTTCTAGGTTGTAATTTAGAATGGAATGTGCCAGGAAAAAGCCCTTTATGTCTCACTACTTCTTGTTCGCATTTTTAATTTAATTTTTATTTTTATCACAGCAAGTTTGATTACAATGTTTGGCTTGTTCTAGGTGTGCAAGATGTGGTTCTTTTACACATAAACATATGTCTATTCTTCCTGGGATCCTTTTCCATGTACGTGATGACAGAATGTTGAGTAGTCTTCTCTTGGTATTCCATAGGTGTTTGGTGATTCTATATTTCACCTGTGTTTGTATATGTCTGTTAACCCGAATATCCTAATGTATCCAATCCTCACAAATTTCCATTGGTGAACCATAAGTTTGTTTAATGAGTCTGTGGTTGCCCTTCTCTGTGGAGATATCTTCACTGGTATCAGTTTATAGGTAACACCTATAAGTGATATCATACGATATGTGTCTTTCTCTTTCTGACGTACGACAAGTTGTGTGATTACGTCTAGACTCATCTACGGTGCTGCAAATGGCATTGTGTCCTTTTTTTCCTTGGCTAATATTCCGTGTGTACATGTACCAGTTCTTCTTTGTCCACTCATCTGTTGATGGACGTTTTGGTTGCTTCCATGTCTTGGCTATTGTAATGCTGCGGCAATGCACATTTGCCTGCCTGTGTCTTTCCAATTCTGTGTCCTTAGGTTATAGGCCCAGGAGTGGGCCTGCTGGATCATATGGTAGCAAAATGTTTACCTTGTAAAGGCACCTCCATTCTCTTCTCATTAGTGGCTCTTACCAGGTTACGTCCCACTTAAAGTTGAGGGGGTATGCACTACTCCACAACAACTTCAGCATTTATTGTTTGTAGTTTTTTTGCTGATGTTTATTCTGACTAGTGTGAGCTGATACCTCTTTGAGGCTGGATTTGCATGCGTCTCATAATCCCTTGAAATTGAGCTTTCTGGCATGTCCTTTTTTTCTTCAAACCGTGAGTACACCTTACCTCTTCAAATTGTTTTTGTGAAGTATGTGTGACATTAAGAAATAGTTTGGCCATTACCTCCCTCAAGACATTTTGAGGGCAGGTTTTATTTACAGCCCTCCAGTACTGGTGCCTATGAAGTGACCCTTAGCACAGGTTATAAAGGTGCTGTTGCAGGTAACGGCCAGAGGGCGGCAGCATTTCTGCTTTTCCCAATCTGGTAACTAGGGAAACAGACTTTCCTGGCAGTGGTGTTCCTCGGTTATGAATTAGAGTGGAATGTGCCCGGATAAACCCCCAAAGCTGATGTCTGCCTACATATGTTTGTTTTCTAAATTGAATTTATATTTTTTTATTGGAGTCATATTCTATTTTGTACATAGACCACTTCTTCTTTGTGCATTCCTCTGTTGATGGACATTTTCGTAGCTTCCAGGTGTTGGCTATGGTAAATATTGCTAGAGTGCAGGATTGCCAGCCTGTGTCTCTTTTTTTTGTGGTATGTGGGCCTCACACTGCCGTGGCCCCTCCCATTGGAGAGCACAGGCTCCGGATGCGCAGGCCCAGCAGCCATAGCTCACGGGACAAGCCGCTCCACGGCATGTTGGATTTTCCCGCACCGGGGCATGAACCCGTGTCCCCTGCATCGGTGGCGGACTCTCAACCAGTGCGCCACCAGTGAAGCCCAGCCTGTGTCTTTTTGATTCTCATCCTCTCAGGCGATAGGCCCAGCAGTGGGTATGCTTGATTGAATGGTAGCTCAGTATTTACCTTTTCAAGGCACCTCCTCTGTGTTTTCCTTACTGGTTCTTACCATGTCCCACGTTGAACCAAGGATACGCATTTCTCCACAACCCCTTCAGCATTTATTGTTTGCAGAAGTTTTGCTGATGGCCATTCTGACTGGTGTGAGCTGATCGGATTTTTGTAACTTGGATTTGCATGTCTTTAATTATTCCTAATGTTCACTTTTCCACACCTTTTAAAATTTCTGTTAAGGAAAAAATGCAAAACACGGAGAGTGCAATTAACCTCTTGAAATTGTCTTCTTGAAAGGTTGCCCTCAAAATTGAATTTTTGGGTCAATTTTCGACCCCAGGTTTGTTTCTGAGGGTAGGTGTCATTCACAGGATTGTAATGAGTGTGAATATTTAGTGACCATTAGCACTGGGTTTAAAGCTGCTGTTGTGGGAAACGGCCACAAGGCGGCAGCATTTCTCCATTCCCCAATCTGGTTACTAGGGCAGCAGAGCCTTTCTGGAAGTCCTGTTCCTAGGTTGTAAATTAAAATGGAATGTGTCAGGAGAAACCCCCATAAGTTTCTGTTACATTACTTCTTGTTCATTGTTTTAGTTTTTTTAATCGGGGTAATGATTAGAATATTGTTTGTCCTAGGTGTACACAATCTGGTTCATTTGTGCATAACATATATATATATATATATATATATATATATATATATATATTCATGTACAGATCCACTTCCCATGTAAATTGTTGCAGAGTGTTCCATAGACCTCCCTTGCTATATGGTCGTTCTTTTTGATATATGTATTTAATAGGTATTTGTACACGTATGGTAACCGTAATCTTAATTTTTCCATTCCCCCCCTTTCCTTTTAGATAAGCATAGTTTGTTTTCTAAGTCTGTGAGTGTCTTTCTCTGTGGAAATATGTTCATTTGTGTCCGTTGTTAGATAACGCCTATAAGTGATATCATAGGATATGTCTTTTGCTTTCCGACTTACCTCATGTTCTGTGATTATCTCTAGGCTCATCTGTGGTGCCTCAAAGAGCAGTGTTTCATTGTTTCCCATGGCAAATATTCCTTTTTGTACATGGACCACTTCTTTTTCCACTCATCTGGTGATGGGCATTTTGGTTGCTTCCGTGTCTTGGCTATTGTGAAAAGTCCTGCAGTGCAGCTGTTGAAGCCTGTGCCTTCTTGACTCTGGATTTCTCGGGTGAGAGGCTCAGCAGTGGGCCTGCTGAATGGAATGGTGTCTCAATTTTTTCATTTAAACGCAGCTCCTTTCTGTTCTCATTATTGGCTGTTACCACTTTCCATGTCACCTGCAGCTAGAGGGTACACAGTTCTCTGAAACCCCTTCAGCATTTATTGTTTATAGACTTTTAGCTGATGGTGGTTGACACGTGTGAGTTGACACCTTTTTGGAGGTTAGATTTGCATGAGTCATATAATTCCTCATGTTGAGCTTTTATCCATTTTCCTCTTTTTTGAAAATGAGTGAGTCAAACTTACCCCTCCATACTATCTCCTTGAAAATTTGCCAGTTTTGAATTTGTTTGGCCATTCCCTACCTCCGCACAATTATTTAGGGCAGGTGTCCTTTACAGCCCTGAGTCCCTGTGAATGTTAAGTGACCATTAGCTGTGGGTTTAAAGCCACTCTTGTGGGAAATGGCCTCAAGGCGGCAGCATTTCTACATTTCCAACTCTGGGTTTTTGGGCAACAGAGCTTTCCTGGAGATCGTGTTAGTAAGCTGCAAATTAGAGTGGAATGTGCCAGCGCAAACCCCCAAGAGCTTATATCTCCTAAATTGTTGTTTGTTTTTTAAATTTAATTTTTATTAATTATCAGAGCAAATTTGATAAAAATGTAGATTCTCCTAGGTGTACCGTTTCTGGTTCATCCTATCAATGTATCTGTCTATTCCTCTTTGGATCCTTTCCCGTGGATGTCTTTATAGAGTGTTGAGTAGACCTGTCTGCGTATTCCATAGGTATTTCGTGATTCTATATTTCATAGGTATTAGTATATGTCTGTTAACCCCCATATCCTAATTCATACATTCCTTACTCCTTTCCATTTGGTTAAACATAATTTGGTTTTCTGAATCTATGCATGTCCTTCTCTTGGAAATTATTTCATGGGTATCAATTTTTAGGTAACACCTATAAGTGATGTCATAGGATGTCTGTCTTTCGGTTTCTTTCCTACTTCATGTTGGGTGATTATCTGTAGATGCTTCTATGGTGGTGCCAACGGCACTGTTCCATGCTTTTTCATGGCTAATATTCCATTGTGTACATGGACGACTTCTTCTTGGTGCATTTTTCTGTTGATGGACATTTTGGATTCTTCCAGGTCTTGGCTATGGTACATGTTGCTGCAGTGCAGGATTGCCAGCCTGTGTCTTTTTGATTCTGGTCTACTCAGGTGATAGGCCCATGAGTGGGCCCACCAGATCACATGGTAGCTCCATGTTTACCCTTAAACGCACCTCCATTCTGTTCTCACTACTGGCTGTTACCAGGTTACATCCCACCAGCAGCTAAAGGGTATGCAGTTCTCTAAAACCCCTTCAGCATTTACTCTTTGTAGACTGTTTTTGCTGATGATCATTCTGACAGCTGAGAGGTGAACGTTTTTGTACACTGGATCTGCATGTCTTTATTAATTCCTGATGTTCAGCCTTGTTCCATTCCCGATTTTGAACAAAAAAGAAAGACAGAAAAAGAAGCAGAAGCCAAATGTGCATAAATTATGCCTCTTGAAACTGTCGGTTTGAAATGTGGACGTCTTTTGAATTTTTTGGTCGATATACAACCCCAGGATTTGTTTTCAGGGCAGGTGTGATTTACAGGCCTTCAATTATTCTGAATATCCACTGACTATTAGCGCAGGGATTAAAGCTGCTGTTGTGTGAAACGCCCACAAGGTGGCAGCAGTTGTCCTTTACCATATTTGGTTACTAGGGCAACAGAGCCTCAATGGAAGTCGTGTTCTAGGTTGTAATTTAGAATGGAATGTGCCAGGAAAAAGCCCTTTATGTCTCACTACTTCTTGTTCGCATTTTTAATTTAATTTTTATTTTTATCACAGCAAGTTTGATTACAATGTTTGGCTTGTTCTAGGTGTGCAAGATGTGGTTCTTTTACACATAAACATATGTCTATTCTTCCTGGGATCCTTTTCCATGTACGTGATGACAGAATGTTGAGTAGTCTTCTCTTGGTATTCCATAGGTGTTTGGTGATTCTATATTTCACCTGTGTTTGTATATGTCTGTTAACCCGAATATCCTCATGTATCCAATCCTCACAAATTTCCATTGGTGAACCATAAGTTTGTTTAATGAGTCTGTGGTTGCCCTTCTCTGTGGAGATATCTTCACTGGTATCAGTTTATAGGTAACACCTATAAGTGATATCATACGATATGTGTCTTTCTCTTTCTGACGTACGACAAGTTGTGTGATTACGTCTAGACTCATCTACGGTGCTGCAAATGGCATTGTGTCCTTTTTTTCCTTGGCTAATATTCCGTGTGTACATGTACAAGTTCTTCTTTGTCCACTCATCTGTTGATGGACTTTTTGGTTGCTTCCATGTCTTGGCTATTGTAATGCTGCGGCAATGCACATTTGCCTGCCTGTGTCTTTCCAATTCTGTGTCCTTAGGTTATAGGCCCAGGAGTGGGCCTGCTGGATCATATGGTAGCAAAATGTTTACCTTGTAAAGGCACCTCCATTCTCTTCTCATTAGTGGCTCTTACCAGGTTGCATCCCACTTAAAGTTGAGGGGGTATGCACTACTCCACAGCAACTTCAGCATTTATTGTTTGTAGTTTTTTGCTGATGTCTATTCTGACTAGTGTGAGCTGATACCTCTTTGAGGCTGGATTTGCATGCGTCTCATAATCCCTTGAAATTGAGCTTTCTGGCATGTCCTTTTTTTCTTCAAACCGTGAGTACACCTTACCTCTTCAAATTGTTTTTGTGAAGTATGTGTGACATTAAGAAATAGTTTGGCCATTACCTCCCTCAAGACATTTTGAGGGCAGGTTTTATTTACAGCCCTCCAGTACTGGTGCCTATGAAGTGACCCTTAGCACAGGTTATAAAGGTGCTGTTGCAGGTAACGGCCAGAGGGCGGCAGCATTTCTGCTTTTCCCAATCTGGTAACTAGGGAAACAGACTTTCCTGGCAGTGGTGTTCCTCGGTTATGAATTAGAGTGGAATGTGCCCGGATAAACCCCCAAAGCTGATGTCTGCCTACATATGTTTGTTTTCTAAATTGAATTTATATTTTTTTATTGGAGTCATATTCTATTTTGTACATAGACCACTTCTTCTTTGTGCATTCCTCTGTTGATGGACATTTTCGTAGCTTCCAGGTGTTGGCTATGGTAAATATTGCTAGAGTGCAGGATTGCCAGCCTGTGTCTCTTTTTTTTGTGGTATGTGGGCCTCACACTGCCGTGGCCCCTCCCATTGGAGAGCACAGGCTCCGGATGCGCAGGCCCAGCAGCCATAGCTCACGGGACAAGCCGCTCCACGGCATGTTGGATTTTCCCGCACCGGGGCATGAACCCGTGTCCCCTGCATCGGTGGCGGACTCTCAACCAGTGCGCCACCAGTGAAGCCCAGCCTGTGTCTTTTTGATTCTCATCCTCTCAGGCGATAGGCCCAGCAGTGGGTATGCTTGATTGAATGGTAGCTCAGTATTTACCTTTTCAAGGCACCTCCTCTGTGTTTTCCTTACTGGTTCTTACCATGTCCCACGTTGAACCAAGGATACGCATTTCTCCACAACCCCTTCAGCATTTATTGTTTGCAGAAGTTTTGCTGATGGCCATTCTGACTGGTGTGAGCTGATCGGATTTTTGTAACTTGGATTTGCATGTCTTTAATTATTCCTAATGTTCACTTTTCCACACCTTTTAAAATTTCTGTTAAGGAAAAAATGCAAAACACGGAGAGTGCAATTAACCTCTTGAAATTGTCTTCTTGAAAGGTTGCCCTCAAAATTGAATTTTTGGGTCAATTTTCGACCCCAGGTTTGTTTCTGAGGGTAGGTGTCATTCACAGGATTGTAATGAGTGTGAATATTTAGTGACCATTAGCACTGGGTTTAAAGCTGCTGTTGTGGGAAACGGCCACAAGGCGGCAGCATTTCTCCATTCCCCAATCTGGTTACTAGGGCAGCAGAGCCTTTCTGGAAGTCCTGTTCCTAGGTTGTAAATTAAAATGGAATGTGTCAGGAGAAACCCCCATAAGTTTCTGTTACATTACTTCTTGTTCGTTGTTTTAGTTTTTTTAATCGGGGTAATGATTAGAATATTGTTTGTCCTAGGTGTACACAATCTGGTTCATTTGTGCATAACATATATATATATATATATATATATATATATATATATATATATATTCATGTACAGATCCACTTCCCATGTAAATTGTTGCAGAGTGTTCCATAGACCTCCCTTGCTATATGGTCGTTCTTTTTGATATATGTATTTAATAGGTATTTGTACACGTATGGTAACCGTAATCTTAATTTTTCCATTCCCCCCCTTTCCTTTTAGATAAGCATAGTTTGTTTTCTAAGTCTGTGAGTGTCTTTCTCTGTGGAAATATGTTCATTTGTGTCCGTTGTTAGATAACGCCTATAAGTGATATCATAGGATATGTCTTTTGCTTTCCGACTTACCTCATGTTCTGTGATTATCTCTAGGCTCATCTGTGGTGCCTCAAAGAGCAGTGTTTCATTGTTTCCCATGGCAAATATTCCTTTTTGTACATGGACCACTTCTTTTTCCACTCATCTGGTGATGGGCATTTTGGTTGCTTCCGTGTCTTGGCTATTGTGAAAAGTCCTGCAGTGCAGCTGTTGAA
This sequence comes from Mesoplodon densirostris, assembly GCF_025265405.1. Lineage (NCBI taxonomy): Eukaryota > Metazoa > Chordata > Mammalia > Artiodactyla > Ziphiidae > Mesoplodon > Mesoplodon densirostris. The sequence goes on from NC_082667.1 coordinate 35,912,315, forward strand.
GCCTGTGCCTTCTTGACTCTGGATTTCTCGGGTGAGAGGCTCAGCAGTGGGCCTGCTGAATGGAATGGTGGCTCAATTTTTTCATTTAAACGCAGCTCCTTTCTGTTCTCATTATTGGCTGTTACCACTTTCCATCTCACCTGCAGCTAGAGGGTACACAGTTCTCTGAAACCCCTTCAGCATTTATTGTTTATAGACTTTTAGCTGATGGTGGTTGACACGTGTGAGTTGACACCTTTTTGGAGGTTAGATTTGCATGAGTCATATAATTCCTCATGTTGAGCTTTTATCCATTTTCCTCTTTTTTGAAAATGAGTGAGTCAAACTTACCCCTCCATACTATCTCCTTGAAAATTTGCCAGTTTTGAATTTGTTTGGCCATTCCCTACCTCCGCACAATTATTTAGGGCAGGTGTCCTTTACAGCCCTGAGTCCCTGTGAATGTTAAGTGACCATTAGCTGTGGGTTTAAAGCCACTCTTGTGGGAAATGGCCTCAAGGCGGCAGCATTTCTACATTTCCAACTCTGGGTTTTTGGGCAACAGAGCTTTCCTGGAGATCGTGTTAGTAAGCTGCAAATTAGAGTGGAATGTGCCAGCGCAAACCCCCAAGAGCTTATATCTCCTAAATTGTTGTTTGTTTTTTAAATTTAATTTTTATTAATTATCAGAGCAAATTTGATAAAAATGTAGATTCTCCTAGGTGTACCGTTTCTGGTTCATCCTATCAATGTATCTGTCTATTCCTCTTTGGATCCTTTCCCGTGGATGTCTTTATAGAGTGTTGAGTAGACCTGTCTGCGTATTCCATAGGTATTTCGTGATTCTATATTTCATAGGTATTAGTATATGTCTGTTAACCCCCATATCCTAATTCATACATTCCTTACTCCTTTCCATTTGGTTAAACATAATTTGGTTTTCTGAATCTATGCATGTCCTTCTCTTGGAAATTATTTCATGGGTATCAATTTTTAGGTAACACCTATAAGTGATGTCATAGGATGTCTGTCTTTCGGTTTCTTTCCTACTTCATGTTGGGTGATTATCTGTAGATGCTTCTATGGTGGTGCCAACGGCACTGTTCCATGCTTTTTCATGGCTAATATTCCATTGTGTACATGGACGACTTCTTCTTGGTGCATTTTTCTGTTGATGGACATTTTGGATTCTTCCAGGTCTTGGCTATGGTACATGTTGCTGCAGTGCAGGATTGCCAGCCTGTGTCTTTTTGATTCTGGTCTACTCAGGTGATAGGCCCATGAGTGGGCCCACCAGATCACATGGTAGCTCCATGTTTACCCTTAAACGCACCTCCATTCTGTTCTCACTACTGGCTGTTACCAGGTTACATCCCACCAGCAGCTAAAGGGTATGCAGTTCTCTAAAACCCCTTCAGCATTTACTCTTTGTAGACTGTTTTTGCTGATGATCATTCTGACAGCTGAGAGGTGAACGTTTTTGTACACTGGATCTGCATGTCTTTATTAATTCCTGATGTTCAGCCTTGTTCCATTCCCGATTTTGAACAAAAAAGAAAGACAGAAAAAGAAGCAGAAGCCAAATGTGCATAAATTATGCCTCTTGAAACTGTCGGTTTGAAATGTGGACGTCTTTTGAATTTTTTGGTCGATATACAACCCCAGGATTTGTTTTCAGGGCAGGTGTGATTTACAGGCCTTCAATTATTCTGAATATCCACTGACTATTAGCGCAGGGATTAAAGCTGCTGTTGTGTGAAACGCCCACAAGGTGGCAGCAGTTGTCCTTTACCATATCTGGTTACTAGGGCAACAGAGCCTCAATGGAAGTCGTGTTCTAGGTTGTAATTTAGAATGGAATGTGCCAGGAAAAAGCCCTTTATGTCTCACTACTTCTTGTTCGCATTTTTAATTTAATTTTTATTTTTATCACAGCAAGTTTGATTACAATGTTTGGCTTGTTCTAGGTGTGCAAGATGTGGTTCTTTTACACATAAACATATGTCTATTCTTCCTGGGATCCTTTTCCATGTACGTGATGACAGAATGTTGAGTAGTCTTCTCTTGGTATTCCATAGGTGTTTGGTGATTCTATATTTCACCTGTGTTTGTATATGTCTGTTAACCCGAATATCCTCATGTATCCAATCCTCACAAATTTCCATTGGTGAACCATAAGTTTGTTTAATGAGTCTGTGGTTGCCCTTCTCTGTGGAGATATCTTCACTGGTATCAGTTTATAGGTAACACCTATAAGTGATATCATACGATATGTGTCTTTCTCTTTCTGACGTACGACAAGTTGTGTGATTACGTCTAGACTCATCTACGGTGCTGCAAATGGCATTGTGTCCTTTTTTTCCTTGGCTAATATTCCGTGTGTACATGTACAAGTTCTTCTTTGTCCACTCATCTGTTGATGGACTTTTTGGTTGCTTCCATGTCTTGGCTATTGTAATGCTGCGGCAATGCACATTTGCCTGCCTGTGTCTTTCCAATTCTGTGTCCTTAGGTTATAGGCCCAGGAGTGGGCCTGCTGGATCATATGGTAGCAAAATGTTTACCTTGTAAAGGCACCTCCATTCTCTTCTCATTAGTGGCTCTTACCAGGTTGCATCCCACTTAAAGTTGAGGGGGTATGCACTACTCCACAGCAACTTCAGCATTTATTGTTTGTAGTTTTTTGCTGATGTCTATTCTGACTAGTGTGAGCTGATACCTCTTTGAGGCTGGATTTGCATGCGTCTCATAATCCCTTGAAATTGAGCTTTCTGGCATGTCCTTTTTTTCTTCAAACCGTGAGTACACCTTACCTCTTCAAATTGTTTTTGTGAAGTATGTGTGACATTAAGAAATAGTTTGGCCATTACCTCCCTCAAGACATTTTGAGGGCAGGTTTTATTTACAGCCCTCCAGTACTGGTGCCTATGAAGTGACCCTTAGCACAGGTTATAAAGGTGCTGTTGCAGGTAACGGCCAGAGGGCGGCAGCATTTCTGCTTTTCCCAATCTGGTAACTAGGGAAACAGACTTTCCTGGCAGTGGTGTTCCTCGGTTATGAATTAGAGTGGAATGTGCCCGGATAAACCCCCAAAGCTGATGTCTGCCTACATATGTTTGTTTTCTAAATTGAATTTATATTTTTTTATTGGAGTCATATTCTATTTTGTACATAGACCACTTCTTCTTTGTGCATTCCTCTGTTGATGGACATTTTCGTAGCTTCCAGGTGTTGGCTATGGTAAATATTGCTAGAGTGCAGGATTGCCAGCCTGTGTCTCTTTTTTTTGTGGTATGTGGGCCTCACACTGCCGTGGCCCCTCCCATTGGAGAGCACAGGCTCCGGATGCGCAGGCCCAGCAGCCATAGCTCACGGGACAAGCCGCTCCACGGCATGTTGGATTTTCCCGCACCGGGGCATGAACCCGTGTCCCCTGCATCGGTGGCGGACTCTCAACCAGTGCGCCACCAGTGAAGCCCAGCCTGTGTCTTTTTGATTCTCATCCTCTCAGGCGATAGGCCCAGCAGTGGGTATGCTTGATTGAATGGTAGCTCAGTATTTACCTTTTCAAGGCACCTCCTCTGTGTTTTCCTTACTGGTTCTTACCATGTCCCACGTTGAACCAAGGATACGCATTTCTCCACAACCCCTTCAGCATTTATTGTTTGCAGAAGTTTTGCTGATGGCCATTCTGACTGGTGTGAGCTGATCGGATTTTTGTAACTTGGATTTGCATGTCTTTAATTATTCCTAATGTTCACTTTTCCACACCTTTTAAAATTTCTGTTAAGGAAAAAATGCAAAACACGGAGAGTGCAATTAACCTCTTGAAATTGTCTTCTTGAAAGGTTGCCCTCAAAATTGAATTTTTGGGTCAATTTTCGACCCCAGGTTTGTTTCTGAGGGTAGGTGTCATTCACAGGATTGTAATGAGTGTGAATATTTAGTGACCATTAGCACTGGGTTTAAAGCTGCTGTTGTGGGAAACGGCCACAAGGCGGCAGCATTTCTCCATTCCCCAATCTGGTTACTAGGGCAGCAGAGCCTTTCTGGAAGTCCTGTTCCTAGGTTGTAAATTAAAATGGAATGTGTCAGGAGAAACCCCCATAAGTTTCTGTTACATTACTTCTTGTTCGTTGTTTTAGTTTTTTTAATCGGGGTAATGATTAGAATATTGTTTGTCCTAGGTGTACACAATCTGGTTCATTTGTGCATAACATATATATATATATTCATGTACAGATCCACTTCCCATGTAAATTGTTGCAGAGTGTTCCATAGACCTCCCTTGCTATATGGTCGTTCTTTTTGATATATGTATTTAATAGGTATTTGTACACGTATGGTAACCGTAATCTTAATTTTTCCATTCCCCCCCTTTCCTTTTAGATAAGCATAGTTTGTTTTCTAAGTCTGTGAGTGTCTTTCTCTGTGGAAATATGTTCATTTGTGTCCGTTGTTAGATAACGCCTATAAGTGATATCATAGGATATGTCTTTTGCTTTCCGACTTACCTCATGTTCTGTGATTATCTCTAGGCTCATCTGTGGTGCCTCAAAGAGCAGTGTTTCATTGTTTCCCATGGCAAATATTCCTTTTTGTACATGGACCACTTCTTTTTCCACTCATCTGGTGATGGGCATTTTGGTTGCTTCCGTGTCTTGGCTATTGTGAAAAGTCCTGCAGTGCAGCTGTTGAAGCCTGTGCCTTCTTGACTCTGGATTTCTCGGGTGAGAGGCTCAGCAGTGGGCCTGCTGAATGGAATGGTGGCTCAATTTTTTCATTTAAACGCAGCTCCTTTCTGTTCTCATTATTGGCTGTTACCACTTTCCATCTCACCTGCAGCTAGAGGGTACACAGTTCTCTGAAACCCCTTCAGCATTTATTGTTTATAGACTTTTAGCTGATGGTGGTTGACACGTGTGAGTTGACACCTTTTTGGAGGTTAGATTTGCATGAGTCATATAATTCCTCATGTTGAGCTTTTATCCATTTTCCTCTTTTTTGAAAATGAGTGAGTCAAACTTACCCCTCCATACTATCTCCTTGAAAATTTGCCAGTTTTGAATTTGTTTGGCCATTCCCTACCTCCGCACAATTATTTAGGGCAGGTGTCCTTTACAGCCCTGAGTCCCTGTGAATGTTAAGTGACCATTAGCTGTGGGTTTAAAGCCACTCTTGTGGGAAACGGCCTCAAGGCGGCAGCATTTCTACATTTCCAACTCTGGGTTTTTGGGCAACAGAGCTTTCCTGGAGATCGTGTTAGTAAGCTGCAAATTAGAGTGGAATGTGCCAGCGCAAACCCCCAAGAGCTTATATCTCCTAAATTGTTGTTTGTTTTTTAAATTTAATTTTTATTAATTATCAGAGCAAATTTGATAAAAATGTAGATTCTCCTAGGTGTACCGTTTCTGGTTCATCCTATCAATGTATCTGTCTATTCCTCTTTGGATCCTTTCCCGTGGATGTCTTTATAGAGTGTTGAGTAGACCTGTCTGCGTATTCCATAGGTATTTCGTGATTCTATATTTCATAGGTATTAGTATATGTCTGTTAACCCCCATATCCTAATTCATACATTCCTTACTCCTTTCCATTTGGTTAAACATAATTTGGTCTTCTGAATCTATGCATGTCCTTCTCTTGGAAATTATTTCATGGGTATCAATTTTTAGGTAACACCTATAAGTGATGTCATAGGATGTCTGTCTTTCGGTTTCTTTCCTACTTCATGTTGGGTGATTATCTGTAGATGCTTCTATGGTGGTGCCAACGGCACTGTTCCATGCTTTTTCATGGCTAATATTCCATTGTGTACATGGACGACTTCTTCTTGGTGCATTTTTCTGTTGATGGACATTTTGGATTCTTCCAGGTCTTGGCTATGGTACATGTTGCTGCAGTGCAGGATTGCCAGCCTGTGTCTTTTTGATTCTGGTCTACTCAGGTTATAGGCCCATGAGTGGGCCTACCAGATCACATGGTAGCTCCATGTTTACCCTTAAACGCACCTCCATTCTGTTCTCACTACTGGCTGTTACCAGGTTACATCCCACCAGCAGCTAAAGGGTATGCAGTTCTCTAAAACCCCTTCAGCATTTACTCTTTGTAGACTGTTTTTGCTGATGATCATTCTGACAGCTGAGAGGTGAACGTTTTTGTACACTGGATCTGCATGTCTTTATTAATTCCTGATGTTCAGCCTTGTTCCATTCCCGATTTTGAACAAAAAAGAAAGACAGAAAAAGAAGCAGAAGCCAAATGTGCATAAATTATGCCTCTTGAAACTGTCGGTTTGAAATGTGGACGTCTTTTGAATTTTTTGGTCGATATACAACCCCAGGATTTGTTTTCAGGGCAGGTGTGATTTACAGGCCTTCAATTATTCTGAATATCCACTGGCTATTAGCGCAGGGATTAAAGCGGCTGTTGTGTGAAACGCCCACAAGGTGGCAGCAGTTGTCCTTTACCATATCTGGTTACTAGGGCAACAGAGCCTCAATGGAAGTCATGTTCTAGGTTGTAATTTAGAATGGAATGTGCCAGGAAAAAGCCCTTTATGTCTCACTACTTCTTGTTTGCATTTTTAATTTAATTTTTATTTTTATCACAGCAAGTTTGATTACAATGTTTGGCTTGTTCTAGGTGTGCAAGATGTGGTTCTTTTACACATAAACATATGTCTATTCTTCCTGGGATCCTTTTCCATGTACGTGATGACAGAATGTTGAGTAGTCTTCTCTTGGTATTCCATAGGTGTTTGGTGATTCTATATTTCACCTGTGTTTGTATATGTCTGTTAACCCGAATATCCTCATGTATCCAATCCTCACAAATTTCCATTGGTGAACCATAAGTTTGTTTAATGAGTCTGTGGTTGCCCTTCTCTGTGGAGATATCTTCACTGGTATCAGTTTATAGGTAACACCTATAAGTGATATCATACGATATGTGTCTTTCTCTTTCTGACGTACGACAAGTTGTGTGATTACGTCTAGACTCATCTACGGTGCTGCAAATGGCATTGTGTCCTTTTTTTCCTTCGCTAATATTCCGTGTGTACATGTACCAGTTCTTCTTTGTCCACTCATCTGTTGATGGACTTTTTGGTTGCTTCCATGTCTTGGCTATTGTAATGCTGCGGCAATGCACATTTGCCTGCCTGTGTCTTTCCAATTCTGTGTCCTTAGGTTATAGGCCCAGGAGTGGGCCTGCTGGATCATATGGTAGCAAAATGTTTACCTTGTAAAGGCACCTCCATTCTCTTCTCATTAGTGGCTCTTACCAGGTTACGTCCCACTTAAATTTGAGGGGGTATGCACTACTCCACAACAACTTCAGCATTTATCGTTTGTAGTTTTTTTGCTGATGTTTATTCTGACTAGTGTGAGCTGATACCTCTTTGAGGCTGGATTTGCATGCGTCTCATAATCCCTTGAAATTGAGCTTTCTGGCATGTCCTTTTTTTCTTCAAACCGTGAGTACACCTTACCTCTTCAAATTGTTTTTGTGAAGTATGTGTGACATTAAGAAATAGTTTGGCCATTACCTCCCTCAAGACATTTTGAGGGCAGGTTTTATTTACAGCCCTCCAGTACTGGTGCCTATGAAGTGACCCTTAGCACAGGTTATAAAGGTGCTGTTGCAGGTAACGGCCAGAGGGCGGCAGCATTTCTGCTTTTCCCAATCTGGTAACTAGGGAAACAGACTTTCCTGGCAGTGGTGTTCCTCGGTTATAAATTAGAGTGGAATGTGCCCGGATAAACCCCCAAAGCTGATGTCTGCCTACATATGTTTGTTTTCTAAATTGAATTTATATTTTTTTATTGGAGTCATATTCTATTTTGTACATAGACCACTTCTTCTTTGTGCATTCCTCTGTTGATGGACATTTTCATAGCTTCCAGGTGTTGGCTATGGTAAATATTGCTAGAGTGCAGGATTGCCAGCCTGTGTCTCTTTTTTTTGTGGTATGTGGGCCTCACACTGCCGTGGCCCCTCCCATTGGAGAGCACAGGCTCCGGACGCGCAGGCCCAGCAGCCATAGCTCACGGGACAAGCCGCTCCACTGCATGTTGGATTTTCCCGCACCAGGGCATGAACCCGTGTCCCCTGCATTGGTGGCGGACTCTCAACCAGTGCGCCACCAGTGAAGCCCAGCCTGTGTCTTTTTGATTCTCATCCTCTCAGGCGATAGGCCCAGCAGTGGGTATGCTTGATTGAATGGTAGCTCAGTATTTACCTTTTCAAGGCACCTCCTCTGTGTTTTCCTTACTGGTTCTTACCATGTCCCACGTTGAACCAAGGATACGCATTTCTCCACAACCCCTTCAGCATTTATTGTTTGCAGAAGTTTTGCTGATGGCCATTCTGACTGGTGTGAGCTGATCGGATTTTTGTAACTTGGATTTGCATGTCTTTAATTATTCCTAATGTTCACTTTTCCACACCTTTTAAAATTTCTGTTAAGGAAAAAATGCAAAACACGGAGAGTGCAATTAACCTCTTGAAATTGTCTTCTTGAAAGGTTGCCCTCAAAATTGAATTTTTGGGTCAATTTTCGACCCCAGGTTTGTTTCTGAGGGTAGGTGTCATTCACAGGATTGTAATGAGTGTGAATATTTAGTGACCATTAGCACTGGGTTTAAAGCTGCTGTTGTGGGAAACGGCCACAAGGCGGCAGCATTTCTCCATTCCCCAATCTGGTTACTAGGGCAGCAGAGCCTTTCTGGAAGTCCTGTTCCTAGGTTGTAAATTAAAATGGAATGTGTCAGGAGAAACCCCCATAAGTTTCTGTTACATTACTTCTTGTTCGTTGTTTTAGTTTTTTTAATCGGGGTAATGATTAGAATATTGTTTGTCCTAGGTGTACACAATCTGGTTCATTTGTGCATAACATATATATATATATATATATATATATATATATATATATATATATATATATATATATATATATATATTCATGTACAGATCCACTTCCCATGTAAATTGTTGCAGAGTGTTCCATAGACCTCCCTTGCTATATGGTCGTTCTTTTTGATATATGTATTTAATAGGTATTTGTACACGTATGGTAACCGTAATCTTAATTTTTCCATTCCCCCCCTTTCCTTTTAGATAAGCATAGTTTGTTTTCTAAGTCTGTGAGTGTCTTTCTCTGTGGAAATATGTTCATTTGTGTCCGTTGTTAGATAACGCCTATAAGTGATATCATAGGATATGTCTTTTGCTTTCCGACTTACCTCATGTTCTGTGATTATCTCTAGGCTCATCTGTGGTGCCTCAAAGAGCAGTGTTTCATTGTTTCCCATGGCAAATATTCCTTTTTGTACATGGACCACTTCTTTTTCCACTCATCTGGTGATGGGCATTTTGGTTGCTTCCGTGTCTTGGCTATTGTGAAAAGTCCTGCAGTGCAGCTGTTGAAGCCTGTGCCTTCTTGACTCTGGATTTCTCGGGTGAGAGGCTCAGCAGTGGGCCTGCTGAATGGAATGGTGGCTCAATTTTTTCATTTAAACGCAGCTCCTTTCTGTTCTCATTATTGGCTGTTACCACTTTCCATCTCACCTGCAGCTAGAGGGTACACAGTTCTCTGAAACCCCTTCAGCATTTATTGTTTATAGACTTTTAGCTGATGGTGGTTGACACGTGTGAGTTGACACCTTTTTGGAGGTTAGATTTGCATGAGTCATATAATTCCTCATGTTGAGCTTTTATCCATTTTCCTCTTTTTTGAAAATGAGTGAGTCAAACTTACCCCTCCATACTATCTCCTTGAAAATTTGCCAGTTTTGAATTTGTTTGGCCATTCCCTACCTCCGCACAATTATTTAGGGCAGGTGTCCTTTACAGCCCTGAGTCCCTGTGAATGTTAAGTGACCATTAGCTGTGGGTTTAAAGCCACTCTTGTGGGAAACGGCCTCAAGGCGGCAGCATTTCTACATTTCCAACTCTGGGTTTTTGGGCAACAGAGCTTTCCTGGAGATCGTGTTAGTAAGCTGCAAATTAGAGTGGAATGTGCCAGCGCAAACCCCCAAGAGCTTATATCTCCTAAATTGTTGTTTGTTTTTTAAATTTAATTTTTATTAATTATCAGAGCAAATTTGATAAAAATGTAGATTCTCCTAGGTGTACCGTTTCTGGTTCATCCTATCAATGTATCTGTCTATTCCTCTTTGGATCCTTTCCCGTGGATGTCTTTATAGAGTGTTGAGTAGACCTGTCTGCGTATTCCATAGGTATTTCGTGATTCTATATTTCATAGGTAGTAGTATATGTCTGTTAACCCCCATATCCTAATTCATACATTCCTTACTCCTTTCCATTTGGTTAAACATAATTTGGTCTTCTGAATCTATGCATGTCCTTCTCTTGGAAATTATTTCATGGGTATCAATTTTTAGGTAACACCTATAAGTGATGTCATAGGATGTCTGTCTTTCGGTTTCTTTCCTACTTCATGTTGGGTGATTATCTGTAGATGCTTCTATGGTGGTGCCAACGGCACTGTTCCATGCTTTTTCATGGCTAATATTCCATTGTGTACATGGACGACTTCTTCTTGGTGCATTTTTCTGTTGATGGACATTTTGGATTCTTCCAGGTCTTGGCTATGGTACATGTTGCTGCAGTGCAGGATTGCCAGCCTGTGTCTTTTTGATTCTGGTCTACTCAGGTTATAGGCCCATGAGTGGGCCTACCAGATCACATGGTAGCTCCATGTTTACCCTTAAACGCACCTCCATTCTGTTCTCACTACTGGCTGTTACCAGGTTACATCCCACCAGCAGCTAAAGGGTATGCAGTTCTCTAAAACCCCTTCAGCATTTACTCTTTGTAGACTGTTTTTGCTGATGATCATTCTGACAGCTGAGAGGTGAACGTTTTTGTACACTGGATCTGCATGTCTTTATTAATTCCTGATGTTCAGCCTTGTTCCATTCCCGATTTTGAACAAAAAAGAAAGACAGAAAAAGAAGCAGAAGCCAAATGTGCATAAATTATGCCTCTTGAAACTGTCGGTTTGAAATGTGGACGTCTTTTGAATTTTTTGGTCGATATACAACCCCAGGATTTGTTTTCAGGGCAGGTGTGATTTACAGGCCTTCAATTATTCTGAATATCCACTGACTATTAGCGCAGGGATTAAAGCGGCTGTTGTGTGAAACGCCCACAAGGTGGCAGCAGTTGTCCTTTACCATATCTGGTTACTAGGGCAACAGAGCCTCAATGGAAGTCGTGTTCTAGGTTGTAATTTAGAATGGAATGTGCCAGGAAAAAGCCCTTTATGTCTCACTACTTCTTGTTCGCATTTTTAATTTAATTTTTATTTTTATCACAGCAAGTTTGATTACAATGTTTGGCTTGTTCTAGGTGTGCAAGATGTGGTTCTTTTACACATAAACATATGTCTATTCTTCCTGGGATCCTTTTCCATGTACGTGATGACAGAATGTTGAGTAGTCTTCTCTTGGTATTCCATAGGTGTTTGGTGATTCTATATTTCACCTGTGTTTGTATATGTCTGTTAACCCGAATATCCTCATGTATCCAATCCTCACAAATTTCCATTGGTGAACCATAAGTTTGTTTAATGAGTCTGTGGTTGCCCTTCTCTGTGGAGATATCTTCACTGGTATCAGTTTATAGGTAACACCTATAAGTGATATCATACGATATGTGTCTTTCTCTTTCTAACGTACGACAAGTTGTGTGATTACGTCTAGACTCATCTACGGTGCTGCAAATGGCATTGTGTCCTTTTTTTCCTTGGCTAATATTCCGTGTGTACATGTACCAGTTCTTCTTTGTCCACTCATCTGTTGATGGACTTTTTGGTTGCTTCCATGTCTTGGCTATTGTAATGCTGCGGCAATGCACATTTGCCTGCCTGTGTCTTTCCAATTCTGTGTCCTTAGGTTATAGGCCCAGGAGTGGGCCTGCTGGATCATATGGTAGCAAAATGTTTACCTTGTAAAGGCACCTCCATTCTCTTCTCATTAGTGGCTCTTACCAGGTTACGTCCCACTTAAAGTTGAGGGGGTATGCACTACTCCACAACAACTTCAGCATTTATTGTTTGTAGTTTTTTTGCTGATGTTTATTCTGACTAGTGTGAGCTGATACCTCTTTGAGGCTGGATTTGCATGCGTCTCATAATCCCTTGAAATTGAGCTTTCTGGCATGTCCTTTTTTTCTTCAAACCGTGAGTACACCTTACCTCTTCAAATTGTTTTTGTGAAGTATGTGTGACATTAAGAAATAGTTTGGCCATTACCTCCCTCAAGACATTTTGAGGGCAGGTTTTATTTACAGCCCTCCAGTACTGGTGCCTATGAAGTGACCCTTAGCACAGGTTATAAAGGTGCTGATGCAGGTAACGGCCAGAGGGCGGCAGCATTTCTGCTTTTCCCAATCTGGTAACTAGGGAAACAGACTTTCCTGGCAGTGGTGTTCCTCGGTTATGAATTAGAGTGGAATGTGCCCGGATAAACCCCCAAAGCTGATGTCTGCCTACATATGTTTGTTTTCTAAATTGAATTTATATTTTTTTATTGGAGTCATATTCTATTTTGTACGTAGACCACTTCTTCTTTGTGCATTCCTCTGTTGATGGACATTTTCGTAGCTTCCAGGTGTTGGCTATGGTAAATATTGCTAGAGTGCAGGATTGCCAGCCTGTGTCTCTTTTTTTTGTGGTATGTGGGCCTCACACTGCCGTGGCCCCTCCCATTGGAGAGCATAGGCTCCGGACGCGCAGGCCCAGCAGCCATAGCTCACGGGACAAGCCGCTCCACGGCATGTTGGATTTTCCCGCACCGGGGCATGAACCCGTGTCCCCTGCATCGGTGGCGGACTCTCAACCAGTGCGCCACCAGTGAAGCCCAGCCTGTGTCTTTTTGATTCTCATCCTCTCAGGCGATAGGCCCAGCAGTGGGTATGCTTGATTGAATGGTAGCTCAGTATTTACCTTTTCAAGGCACCTCCTCTGTGTTTTCCTTACTGGTTCTTACCATGTCCCACGTTGAACCAAGGATACGCATTTCTCCACAACCCCTTCAGCATTTATTGTTTGCAGAAGTTTTGCTGATGGCCATTCTGACTGGTGTGAGCTGATCGGATTTTTGTAACTTGGATTTGCATGTCTTTAATTATTCCTAATGTTCACTTTTCCACACCTTTTAAAATTTCTGTTAAGGAAAAAATGCAAAACACGGAGAGTGCAATTAACCTCTTGAAATTGTCTTCTTGAAAGGTTGCCCTCAAAATTGAATTTTTGGGTCAATTTTCGACCCCAGGTTTGTTTCTGAGGGTAGGTGTCATTCACAGGATTGTAATGAGTGTGAATATTTAGTGACCATTAGCACTGGGTTTAAAGCTGCTGTTGTGGGAAACGGGCACAAGGCGGCAGCATTTCTCCATTCCCCAATCTGGTTACTAGGGCAGCAGAGCCTTTCTGGAAGTCCTGTTCCTAGGTTGTAAATTAAAATGGAATGTGTCAGGAGAAACCCCCATAAGTTTCTGTTACATTACTTCTTGTTCGTTGTTTTAGTTTTTTTAATCGGGGTAATGATTAGAATATTGTTTGTCCTAGGTGTACACAATCTGGTTCATTTGTGCATAACATATATATATATATTCATGTACAGATCCACTTCCCATGTAAATTGTTGCAGAGTGTTCCATAGACCTCCCTTGCTATATGGTCGTTCTTTTTGATATATGTATTTAATAGGTATTTGTACACGTATGGTAACCGTAATCTTAATTTTTCCATTCCCCCCCTTTCCTTTTAGATAAGCATAGTTTGTTTTCTAAGTCTGTGAGTGTCTTTCTCTGTGGAAATATGTTCATTTGTGTCCGTTGTTAGATAACGCCTATAAGTGATATCATAGGATATGTCTTTTGCTTTCCGACTTACCTCATGTTCTGTGATTATCTCTAGGCTCATCTGTGGTGCCTCAAAGAGCAGTGTTTCATTGTTTCCCATGGCAAATATTCCTTTTTGTACATGGACCACTTCTTTTTCCACTCATCTGGTGATGGGCATTTTGGTTGCTTCCGTGTCTTGGCTATTGTGAAAAGTCCTGCAGTGCAGCTGTTGAAGCCTGTGCCTTCTTGACTCTGGATTTCTCGGGTGAGAGGCTCAGCAGTGGGCCTGCTGAATGGAATGGTGGCTCAATTTTTTCATTTAAACGCAGCTCCTTTCTGTTCTCATTATTGGCTGTTACCACTTTCCATCTCACCTGCAGCTAGAGGGTACACAGTTCTCTGAAACCCCTTCAGCATTTATTGTTTATAGACTTTTAGCTGATGGTGGTTGACACGTGTGAGTTGACACCTTTTTGGAGGTTAGATTTGCATGAGTCATATAATTCCTCATGTTGAGCTTTTATCCATTTTCCTCTTTTTTGAAAATGAGTGAGTCAAACTTACCCCTCCATACTATCTCCTTGAAAATTTGCCAGTTTTGAATTTGTTTGGCCATTCCCTACCTCCGCACAATTATTTAGGGCAGGTGTCCTTTACAGCCCTGAGTCCCTGTGAATGTTAAGTGACCATTAGCTGTGGGTTTAAAGCCACTCTTGTGGGAAACGGCCTCAAGGCGGCAGCATTTCTACATTTCCAACTCTGGGTTTTTGGGCAACAGAGCTTTCCTGGAGATCGTGTTAGTAAGCTGCAAATTAGAGTGGAATGTGCCAGCGCAAACCCCCAAGAGCTTATATCTCCTAAATTGTTGTTTGTTTTTTAAATTTAATTTTTATTAATTATCAGAGCAAATTTGATAAAAATGTAGATTCTCCTAGGTGTACCGTTTCTGGTTCATCCTATCAATGTATCTGTCTATTCCTCTTTGGATCCTTTCCCGTGGATGTCTTTATAGAGTGTTGAGTAGACCTGTCTGCGTATTCCATAGGTATTTCGTGATTCTATATTTCATAGGTATTAGTATATGTCTGTTAACCCCCATATCCTAATTCATACATTCCTTACTCCTTTCCATTTGGTTAAACATAATTTGGTCTTCTGAATCTATGCATGTCCTTCTCTTGGAAATTATTTCATGGGTATCAATTTTTAGGTAACACCTATAAGTGATGTCATAGGATGTCTGTCTTTCGGTTTCTTTCCTACTTCATGTTGGGTGATTATCTGTAGATGCTTCTATGGTGGTGCCAACGGCACTGTTCCATGCTTTTTCATGGCTAATATTCCATTGTGTACATGGACGACTTCTTCTTGGTGCATTTTTCTGTTGATGGACATTTTGGATTCTTCCAGGTCTTGACTATGGTACATGTTGCTGCAGTGCAGGATTGCCAGCCTGTGTCTTTTTGATTCTGGTCTACTCAGGTGATAGGCCCATGAGTGGGCCCACCAGATCACATGGTAGCTCCATGTTTACCCTTAAACGCACCTCCATTCTGTTCTCACTACTGGCTGTTACCAGGTTACATCCCACCAGCAGCTAAAGGGTATGCAGTTCTCTAAAACCCCTTCAGCATTTACTTTTTGTAGACTGTTTTTGCTGATGATCATTCTGACGGCTGAGAGGTGAACGTTTTTGTACACTGGATCTGCATGTCTTTATTAATTCCTGATGTTCAGCCTTGTTCCATTCCCGATTTTGAACAAAAAAGAAAGACAGAAAAAGAAGCAGAAGCCAAATGTGCATAAATTATGCCTCTTGAAACTGTCGGTTTGAAATGTGGACGTCTTTTGAATTTTTTGGTCGATATACAACCCCAGGATTTGTTTTCAGGGCAGGTGTGATTTACAGGCCTTCAATTATTCTGAATATCCACTGACTATTAGCGCAGGGATTAAAGCTGCTGTTGTGTGAAACGCCCACAAGGTGGCAGCAGTTGTCCTTTACCATATCTGGTTACTAGGGCAACAGAGCCTCAATGGAAGTCGTGTTCTAGGTTGTAATTTAGAATGGAATGTGCCAGGAAAAAGCCCTTTATGTCTCACTACTTCTTGTTCGCATTTTTAATTTAATTTTTATTTTTATCACAGCAAGTTTGATTACAATGTTTGGCTTGTTCTAGGTGTGCAAGATGTGGTTCTTTTACACATAAACATATGTCTATTCTTCCTGGGATCCTTTTCCATGTACGTGATGACAGAATGTTGAGTAGTCTTCTCTTGGTATTCCATAGGTGTTTGGTGATTCTATATTTCACCTGTGTTTGTATATGTCTGTTAACCCGAATATCCTCATGTATCCAATCCTCACAAATTTCCATTGGTGAACCATAAGTTTGTTTAATGAGTCTGTGGTTGCCCTTCTCTGTGGAGATATCTTCACTGGTATCAGTTTATAGGTAACACCTATAAGTGATATCATACGATATGTGTCTTTCTCTTTCTGACGTACGACAAGTTGTGTGATTACGTCTAGACTCATCTACGGTGCTGCAAATGGCATTGTGTCCTTTTTTTCCTTGGCTAATATTCCGTGTGTACATGTACCAGTTCTTCTTTGTCCACTCATCTGTTGATGGACTTTTTGGTTGCTTCCATGTCTTGGCTATTGTAATGCTGCGGCAATGCACATTTGCCTGCCTGTGTCTTTCCAATTCTGTGTCCTTAGGTTATAGGCCCAGGAGTGGGCCTGCTGGATCATATGGTAGCAAAATGTTTACCTTGTAAAGGCACCTCCATTCTCTTCTCATTAGTGGCTCTTACCAGGTTGCGTCCCACTTAAAGTTGAGGGGGTATGCACTACTCCACAGCAACTTCAGCATTTATTGTTTGTAGTTTTTTGCTGATGTCTATTCTGACTAGTGTGAGCTGATACCTCTTTGAGGCTGGATTTGCATGCGTCTCATAATCCCTTGAAATTGAGCTTTCTGGCATGTCCTTTTTTTCTTCAAACCGTGAGTACACCTTACCTCTTCAAATTGTTTTTGTGAAGTATGTGTGACATTAAGAAATAGTTTGGCCATTACCTCCCTCAAGACATTTTGAGGGCAGGTTTTATTTACAGCCCTCCAGTACTGGTGCCTATGAAGTGACCCTTAGCACAGGTTATAAAGGTGCTGTTGCAGGTAACGGCCAGAGGGCGGCAGCATTTCTGCTTTTCCCAATCTGGTAACTAGGGAAACAGACTTTCCTGGCAGTGGTGTTCCTCGGTTATAAATTAGAGTGGAATGTGCCCGGATAAACCCCCAAAGCTGATGTCTGCCTACATATGTTTGTTTTCTAAATTGAATTTATATTTTTTTATTGGAGTCATATTCTATTTTGTACATAGACCACTTCTTCTTTGTGCATTCCTCTGTTGATGGACATTTTCATAGCTTCCAGGTGTTGGCTATGGTAAATATTGCTAGAGTGCAGGATTGCCAGCCTGTGTCTCTTTTTTTTGTGGTATGTGGGCCTCACACTGCCGTGGCCCCTCCCATTGGAGAGCACAGGCTCCGGACGCGCAGGCCCAGCAGCCATAGCTCACGGGACAAGCCGCTCCACGGCATGTTGGATTTTCCCGCACCAGGGCATGAACCCGTGTCCCCTGCATTGGTGGCGGACTCTCAACCACTGCGCCACCAGTGAAGCCCAGCCTGTGTCTTTTTGATTCTCATCCTCTCAGGCGATAGGCCCAGCAGTGGGTATGCTTGATTGAATGGTAGCTCAGTATTTACCTTTTCAAGGCACCTCCTCTGTGTTTTCCTTACTGGTTCTTACCATGTCCCACGTTGAACCAAGGATACGCATTTCTCCACAACCCCTTCAGCATTTATTGTTTGCAGAAGTTTTGCTGATGGCCATTCTGACTGGTGTGAGCTGATCGGATTTTTGTAACTTGGATTTGCATGTCTTTAATTATTCCTAATGTTCACTTTTCCACACCTTTTAAAATTTCTGTTAAGGAAAAAATGCAAAACACGGAGAGTGCAATTAACCTCTTGAAATTGTCTTCTTGAAAGGTTGCCCTCAAAATTGAATTTTTGGGTCAATTTTCGACCCCAGGTTTGTTTCTGAGGGTAGGTGTCATTCACAGGATTGTAATGAGTGTGAATATTTAGTGACCATTAGCACTGGGTTTAAAGCTGCTGTTGTGGGAAACGGCCACAAGGCGGCAGCATTTCTCCATTCCCCAATCTGGTTACTAGGGCAGCAGAGCCTTTCTGGAAGTCCTGTTCCTAGGTTGTAAATTAAAATGGAATGTGTCAGGAGAAACCCCCATAAGTTTCTGTTACATTACTTCTTGTTCATTGTTTTAGTTTTTTTTTAATCGGGGTAATGATTAGAATATTGTTTGTCCTAGGTGTACACAATCTGGTTCATTTGTGCATAACATATATATATATATATATATATATATATATATATATATATATATATATATATATATTCCTGTACAGATCCACTTCCCATGTAAATTGTTGCAGAGTGTTCCATAGACCTCCCTTGCTATATGGTCGTTCTTTTTGATATATGTATTTAATAGGTATTTGTACACGTATGGTAACCGTAATCTTAATTTTTCCATTCCCCCCCTTTCCTTTTAGATAAGCATAGTTTGTTTTCTAAGTCTGTGAGTGTCTTTCTCTGTGGAAATATGTTCATTTGTGTCCGTTGTTAGATAACGCCTATAAGTGATATCATAGGATATGTCTTTTGCTTTCCGACTTACCTCATGTTCTGTGATTATCTCTAGGCTCATCTGTGGTGCCTCAAAGAGCAGTGTTTCATTGTTTCCCATGGCAAATATTCCTTTTTGTACATGGACCACTTCTTTTTCCACTCATCTGGTGATGGGCATTTTGGTTGCTTCCGTGTCTTGGCTATTGTGAAAAGTCCTGTAGTGCAGCTGTTGAAGCCTGTGCCTTCTTGACTCTGGATTTCTCGGGTGAGAGGCTCAGCAGTGGGCCTGCTGAATGGAATGGTGGCTCAATTTTTTCATTTAAACGCAGCTCCTTTCTGTTCTCATTATTGGCTGTTACCACTTTCCATCTCACCTGCAGCTAGAGGGTACACAGTTCTCTGAAACCCCTTCAGCATTTATTGTTTATAGACTTTTAGCTGATGGTGGTTGACACGTGTGAGTTGATACCTTTTTGGAGGTTAGATTTGCATGAGTCATATAATTCCTCATGTTGAGCTTTTATCCATTTTCCTCTTTTTTGAAAATGAGTGAGTCAAACTTACCCCTCCATACTATCTCCTTGAAAATTTGCCAGTTTTGAATTTGTTTGGCCATTCCCTACCTCCGCACAATTATTTAGGGCAGGTGTCCTTTACAGCCCTGAGTCCCTGTGAATGTTAAGTGACCATTAGCTGTGGGTTTAAAGCCGCTCTTGTGGGAAACGGCCTCAAGGCGGCAGCATTTCTACATTTCCAACTCTGGGTTTTTGGGCAACAGAGCTTTCCTGGAGATCGTGTTAGTAAGCTGCAAATTAGAGTGGAATGTGCCAGCGCAAACCCCCAAGAGCTTATATCTCCTAAATTGTTGTTTGTTTTTTAAATTTAATTTTTATTAATTATCAGAGCAAATTTGATAAAAATGTAGATTCTCCTAGGTGTACCGTTTCTGGTTCATCCTATCAATGTATCTGTCTATTCCTCTTTGGATCCTTTCCCGTGGATGTCTTTATAGAGTGTTGAGTAGACCTGTCTGCGTATTCCATAGGTATTTCGTGATTCTATATTTCATAGGTATTAGTATATGTCTGTTAACCCCCATATCCTAATTCATACATTCCTTACTCCTTTCCATTTGGTTAAACATAATTTGGTCTTCTGAATCTATGCATGTCCTTCTCTTGGAAATTATTTCATGGGTATCAATTTTTAGGTAACACCTATAAGTGATGTCATAGGATGTCTGTCTTTCGGTTTCTTTCCTACTTCATGTTGGGTGATTATCTGTAGATGCTTCTATGGTGGTGCCAACGGCACTGTTCCATGCTTTTTCATGGCTAATATTCCATTGTGTACATGGACGACTTCTTCTTGGTGCATTTTTCTGTTGATGGACATTTTGGATTCTTCCAGGTCTTGGCTATGGTACATGTTGCTGCAGTGCAGGATTGCCAGCCTGTGTCTTTTTGATTCTGGTCTACTCAGGTGATAGGCCCATGAGTGGGCCTACCAGATCACATGGTAGCTCCATGTTTACCCTTAAACGCACCTCCATTCTGTTCTCACTACTGGCTGTTACCAGGTTACATCCCACCAGCAGCTAAAGGGTATGCAGTTCTCTAAAACCCCTTCAGCATTTACTCTTTGTAGACTGTTTTTGCTGATGATCATTCTGACAGCTGAGAGGTGAACGTTTTTGTACACTGGATCTGCATGTCTTTATTAATTCCTGATGTTCAGCCTTGTTCCATTCCCGATTTTGAACAAAAAAGAAAGACAGAAAAAGAAGCAGAAGCCAAATGTGCATAAATTATGCCTCTTGAAACTGTCGGTTTGAAATGTGGACGTCTTTTGAATTTTTTGGTCGATATACAACCCCAGGATTTGTTTTCAGGGCAGGTGTGATTTACAGGCCTTCAATTATTCTGAATATCCACTGACTATTAGCGCAGGGATTAAAGCGGCTGTTGTGTGAAACGCCCACAAGGTGGCAGCAGTTGTCCTTTACCATATCTGGTTACTAGGGCAACAGAGCCTCAATGGAAGTCATGTTCTAGGTTGTAATTTAGAATGGAATGTGCCAGGAAAAAGCCCTTTATGTCTCACTACTTCTTGTTTGCATTTTTAATTTAATTTTTATTTTTATCACAGCAAGTTTGATTACAATGTTTGGCTTGTTCTAGGTGTGCAAGATGTGGTTCTTTTACACATAAACATATGTCTATTCTTCCTGGGATCCTTTTCCATGTACGTGATGACAGAATGTTGAGTAGTCTTCTCTTGGTATTCCATAGGTGTTTGGTGATTCTATATTTCACCTGTGTTTGTATATGTCTGTTAACCCGAATATCCTCATGTATCCAATCCTCACAAATTTCCATTGGTGAACCATAAGTTTGTTTAATGAGTCTGTGGTTGCCCTTCTCTGTGGAGATATCTTCACTGGTATCAGTTTATAGGTAACACCTATAAGTGATATCATACGATATGTGTCTTTCTCTTTCTGACGTACGACAAGTTGTGTGATTACGTCTAGACTCATCTAGGGTGCTGCAAATGGCATTGTGTCCTTTTTTTCCTTGGCTAATATTCCGTGTGTACATGTACCAGTTCTTCTTTGTCCACTCATCTGTTGATGGACTTTTTGGTTGCTTCCATGTCTTGGCTATTGTAATGCTGCGGCAATGCACATTTGCCTGCCTGTGTCTTTCCAATTCTGTGTCCTTAGGTTATAGGCCCAGGAGTGGGCCTGCTGGATCATATGGTAGCAAAATGTTTACCTTGTAAAGGCACCTCCATTCTCTTCTCATTAGTGGCTCTTACCAGGTTACGTCCCACTTAAAGTTGAGGGGGTATGCACTACTCCACAACAACTTCAGCATTTATTGTTTGTAGTTTTTTTGCTGATGTTTATTCTGACTAGTGTGAGCTGATACCTCTTTGAGGCTGGATTTGCATGCGTCTCATAATCCCTTGAAATTGAGCTTTCTGGCATGTCCTTTTTTTCTTCAAACCGTGAGTACACCTTACCTCTTCAAATTGTTTTTGTGAAGTATGTGTGACATTAAGAAATAGTTTGGCCATTACCTCCCTCAAGACATTTTGAGGGCAGGTTTTATTTACAGCCCTCCAGTACTGGTGCCTATGAAGTGACCCTTAGCACAGGTTATAAAGGTGCTGATGCAGGTAACGGCCAGAGGGCGGCAGCATTTCTGCTTTTCCCAATCTGGTAACTAGGGAAACAGACTTTCCTGGCAGTGGTGTTCCTCGGTTATGAATTAGAGTGGAATGTGCCCGGATAAACCCCCAAAGCTGATGTCTGCCTACATATGTTTGTTTTCTAAATTGAATTTATATTTTTTTATTGGAGTCATATTCTATTTTGTACGTAGACCACTTCTTCTTTGTGCATTCCTCTGTTGATGGACATTTTCGTAGCTTCCAGGTGTTGGCTATGGTAAATATTGCTAGAGTGCAGGATTGCCAGCCTGTGTCTCTTTTTTTTGTGGTATGTGGGCCTCACACTGCCGTGGCCCCTCCCATTGGAGAGCACAGGCTCCGGACGCGCAGGCCCAGCAGCCATAGCTCACGGGACAAGCCGCTCCACGGCATGTTGGATTTTCCCGCACCGGGGCATGAACCCGTGTCCCCTGCATCGGTGGCGGACTCTCAACCAGTGCGCCACCAGTGAAGCCCAGCCTGTGTCTTTTTGATTCTCATCCTCTCAGGCGATAGGCCCAGCAGTGGGTATGCTTGATTGAATGGTAGCTCAGTATTTACCTTTTCAAGGCACCTCCTCTGTGTTTTCCTTACTGGTTCTTACCATGTCCCACGTTGAACCAAGGATACGCATTTCTCCACAACCCCTTCAGCATTTATTGTTTGCAGAAGTTTTGCTGATGGCCATTCTGACTGGTGTGAGCTGATCGGATTTTTGTAACTTGGATTTGCATGTCTTTAATTATTCCTAATGTTCACTTTTCCACACCTTTTAAAATTTCTGTTAAGGAAAAAATGCAAAACACGGAGAGTGCAATTAACCTCTTGAAATTGTCTTCTTGAAAGGTTGCCCTCAAAATTGAATTTTGGGGTCAATTTTCGACCCCAGGTTTGTTTCTGAGGGTAGGTGTCATTCACAGGATTGTAATGAGTGTGAATATTTAGTGACCATTAGCACTGGGTTTAAAGCTGCTGTTGTGGGAAACGGCCACAAGGCGGCAGCATTTCTCCATTCCCCAATCTGGTTACTAGGGCAGCAGAGCCTTTCTGGAAGTCCTGTTCCTAGGTTGTAAATTAAAATGGAATGTGTCAGGAGAAACCCCCATAAGTTTCTGTTACATTACTTCTTGTTCATTGTTTTAGTTTTTTTAATCGGGGTAATGATTAGAATATTGTTTGTCCTAGGTGTACACAATCTGGTTCATTTGTGCATAACATATATATATATATATATATATATATATATATATTCATGTACAGATCCACTTCCCATGTAAATTGTTGCAGAGTGTTCCATAGACCTCCCTTGCTATATGGTCGTTCTTTTTGATATATGTATTTAATAGGTATTTGTACACGTATGGTAACCGTAATCTTAATTTTTCCATTCCCCCCCTTTCCTTTTAGATAAGCATAGTTTGTTTTCTAAGTCTGTGAGTGTCTTTCTCTGTGGAAATATGTTCATTTGTGTCCGTTGTTAGATAACGCCTATAAGTGATATCATAGGATATGTCTTTTGCTTTCCGACTTACCTCATGTTCTGTGATTATCTCTAGGCTCATCTGTGGTGCCTCAAAGAGCAGTGTTTCATTGTTTCCCATGGCAAATATTCCTTTTTGTACATGGACCACTTCTTTTTCCACTCATCTGGTGATGGGCATTTTGGTTGCTTCCGTGTCTTGGCTATTGTGAAAAGTCCTGCAGTGCAGCTGTTGAAGCCTGTGCCTTCTTGACTCTGGATTTCTCGGGTGAGAGGCTCAGCAGTGGGCCTGCTGAATGGAATGGTGGCTCAATTTTTTCATTTAAACGCAGCTCCTTTCTGTTCTCATTATTGGCTGTTACCACTTTCCATCTCACCTGCAGCTAGAGGGTACACAGTTCTCTGAAACCCCTTCAGCATTTATTGTTTATAGACTTTTAGCTGATGGTGGTTGACACGTGTGAGTTGACACCTTTTTGGAGGTTAGATTTGCATGAGTCATATAATTCCTCATGTTGAGCTTTTATCCATTTTCCTCTTTTTTGAAAATGAGTGAGTCAAACTTACCCCTCCATACTATCTCCTTGAAAATTTGCCAGTTTTGAATTTGTTTGGCCATTCCCTACCTCCGCACAATTATTTAGGGCAGGTGTCCTTTACAGCCCTGAGTCCCTGTGAATGTTAAGTGACCATTAGCTGTGGGTTTAAAGCCACTCTTGTGGGAAACGGCCTCAAGGCGGCAGCATTTCTACATTTCCAACTCTGGGTTTTTGGGCAACAGAGCTTTCCTGGAGATCGTGTTAGTAAGCTGCAAATTAGAGTGGAATGTGCCAGCGCAAACCCCCAAGAGCTTATATCTCCTAAATTGTTGTTTGTTTTTTAAATTTAATTTTTATTAATTATCAGAGCAAATTTGATAAAAATGTAGATTCTCCTAGGTGTACCGTTTCTGGTTCATCCTATCAATGTATCTGTCTATTCCTCTTTGGATCCTTTCCCGTGGATGTCTTTATAGAGTGTTGAGTAGACCTGTCTGCGTATTCCATAGGTATTTCGTGATTCTATATTTCATAGGTATTAGTATATGTCTGTTAACCCCCATATCCTAATTCATACATTCCTTACTCCTTTCCATTTGGTTAAACATAATTTGGTTTTCTGAATCTATGCATGTCCTTCTCTTGGAAATTATTTCATGGGTATCAATTTTTAGGTAACACCTATAAGTGATGTCATAGGATGTCTGTCTTTCGGTTTCTTTCCTACTTCATGTTGGGTGATTATCTGTAGATGCTTCTATGGTGGTGCCAACGGCACTGTTCCATGCTTTTTCATGGCTAATATTCCATTGTGTACATGGACGACTTCTTCTTGGTGCATTTTTCTGTTGATGGACATTTTGGATTCTTCCAGGTCTTGGCTATGGTACATGTTGCTGCAGTGCAGGATTGCCAGCCTGTGTCTTTTTGATTCTGGTCTACTCAGGTGATAGGCCCATGAGTGGGCCTACCAGATCACATGGTAGCTCCATGTTTACCCTTAAACGCACCTCCATTCTGTTCTCACTACTGGCTGTTACCAGGTTACATCCCACCAGCAGCTAAAGGGTATGCAGTTCTCTAAAACCCCTTCAGCATTTACTCTTTGTAGACTGTTTTTGCTGATGATCATTCTGACAGCTGAGAGGTGAACGTTTTTGTACACTGGATCTGCATGTCTTTATTAATTCCTGATGTTCAGCCTTGTTCCATTCCCGATTTTGAACAAAAAAGAAAGACAGAAAAAGAAGCAGAAGCCAAATGTGCATAAATTATGCCTCTTGAAACTGTCGGTTTGAAATGTGGACGTCTTTTGAATTTTTTGGTCGATATACAACCCCAGGATTTGTTTTCAGGGCAGGTGTGATTTACAGGCCTTCAATTATTCTGAATATCCACTGACTATTAGCGCAGGGATTAAAGCTGCTGTTGTGTGAAACGCCCACAAGGTGGCAGCAGTTGTCCTTTACCATATCTGGTTACTAGGGCAACAGAGCCTCAATGGAAGTCGTGTTCTAGGTTGTAATTTAGAATGGAATGTGCCAGGAAAAAGCCCTTTATGTCTCACTACTTCTTGTTCGCATTTTTAATTTAATTTTTATTTTTATCACAGCAAGTTTGATTACAATGTTTGGCTTGTTCTAGGTGTGCAAGATGTGGTTCTTTTACACATAAACATATGTCTATTCTTCCTGGGATCCTTTTCCATGTACGTGATGACAGAATGTTGAGTAGTCTTCTCTTGGTATTCCATAGGTGTTTGGTGATTCTATATTTCACCTGTGTTTGTATATGTCTGTTAACCCGAATATCCTCATGTATCCAATCCTCACAAATTTCCATTGGTGAACCATAAGTTTGTTTAATGAGTCTGTGGTTGCCCTTCTCTGTGGAGATATCTTCACTGGTATGAGTTTATAGGTAACACCTATAAGTGATATCATACGATATGTGTCTTTCTCTTTCTGACGTACGACAAGTTGTGTGATTACGTCTAGACTCATCTACGGTGCTGCAAATGGCATTGTGTCCTTTTTTTCCTTGGCTAATATTCCGTGTGTACATGTACCAGTTCTTCTTTGTCCACTCATCTGTTGATGGACTTTTTGGTTGCTTCCATGTCTTGGCTATTGTAATGCTGCGGCAATGCACATTTGCCTGCCTGTGTCTTTCCAATTCTGTGTCCTTAGGTTATAGGCCCAGGAGTGGGCCTGCTGGATCATATGGTAGCAAAATGTTTACCTTGTAAAGGCACCTCCATTCTCTTCTCATTAGTGGCTCTTACCAGGTTACGTCCCACTTAAAGTTGAGGGGGTATGCACTACTCCACAACAACTTCAGCATTTATTGTTTGTAGTTTTTTTGCTGATGTTTATTCTGACTAGTGTGAGCTGATACCTCTTTGAGGCTGGATTTGCATGCGTCTCATAATCCCTTGAAATTGAGCTTTCTGGCATGTCCTTTTTTTCTTCAAACCGTGAGTACACCTTACCTCTTCAAATTGTTTTTGTGAAGTATGTGTGACATTAAGAAATAGTTTGGCCATTACCTCCCTCAAGACATTTTGAGGGCAGGTTTTATTTACAGCCCTCCAGTACTGGTGCCTATGAAGTGACCCTTAGCACAGGTTATAAAGGTGCTGATGCAGGTAACGGCCAGAGGGCGGCAGCATTTCTGCTTTTCCCAATCTGGTAACTAGGGAAACAGACTTTCCTGGCAGTGGTGTTCCTCGGTTATGAATTAGAGTGGAATGTGCCCGGATAAACCCCCAAAGCTGATGTCTGCCTACATATGTTTGTTTTCTAAATTGAATTTATATTTTTTTATTGGAGTCATATTCTATTTTGTACGTAGACCACTTCTTCTTTGTGCATTCCTCTGTTGATGGACATTTTCGTAGCTTCCAGGTGTTGGCTATGGTAAATATTGCTAGAGTGCAGGATTGCCAGCCTGTGTCTCTTTTTTTTGTGGTATGTGGGCCTCACACTGCCGTGGCCCCTCCCATTGGAGAGCACAGGCTCTGGACGCGCAGGCCCAGCAGCCATAGCTCACGGGACAAGCCGCTCCACGGCATGTTGGATTTTCCCGCACCGGGGCATGAACCCGTGTCCCCTGCATCGGTGGCGGACTCTCAACCAGTGCGCCACCAGTGAAGCCCAGCCTGTGTCTTTTTGATTCTCATCCTCTCAGGCGATAGGCCCAGCAGTGGGTATGCTTGATTGAATGGTAGCTCAGTATTTACCTTTTCAAGGCACCTCCTCTGTGTTTTCCTTACTGGTTCTTACCATGTCCCACGTTGAACCAAGGATACGCATTTCTCCACAACCCCTTCAGCATTTATTGTTTGCAGAAGTTTTGCTGATGGCCATTCTGACTGGTGTGAGCTGATCGGATTTTTGTAACTTGGATTTGCATGTCTTTAATTATTCCTAATGTTCACTTTTCCACACCTTTTAAAATTTCTGTTAAGGAAAAAATGCAAAACACGGAGAGTGCAATTAACCTCTTGAAATTGTCTTCTTGAAAGGTTGCCCTCAAAATTGAATTTTGGGGTCAATTTTCGACCCCAGGTTTGTTTCTGAGGGTAGGTGTCATTCACAGGATTGTAATGAGTGTGAATATTTAGTGACCATTAGCACTGGGTTTAAAGCTGCTGTTGTGGGAAACGGCCACAAGGCGGCAGCATTTCTCCATTCCCCAATCTGGTTACTAGGGCAGCAGAGCCTTTCTGGAAGTCCTGTTCCTAGGTTGTAAATTAAAATGGAATGTGTCAGGAGAAACCCCCATAAGTTTCTGTTACATTACTTCTTGTTCATTGTTTTAGTTTTTTTAATCGGGGTAATGATTAGAATATTGTTTGTCCTAGGTGTACACAATCTGGTTCATTTGTGCATAACATATATATATATATATATATATATATATATATTCATGTACAGATCCACTTCCCATGTAAATTGTTGCAGAGTGTTCCATAGACCTCCCTTGCTATATGGTCGTTCTTTTTGATATATGTATTTAATAGGTATTTGTACACGTATGGTAACCGTAATCTTAATTTTTCCATTCCCCCCCTTTCCTTTTAGATAAGCATAGTTTGTTTTCTAAGTCTGTGAGTGTCTTTCTCTGTGGAAATATGTTCATTTGTGTCCGTTGTTAGATAACGCCTATAAGTGATATCATAGGATATGTCTTTTGCTTTCCGACTTACCTCATGTTCTGTGATTATCTCTAGGCTCATCTGTGGTGCCTCAAAGAGCAGTGTTTCATTGTTTCCCATGGCAAATATTCCTTTTTGTACATGGACCACTTCTTTTTCCACTCATCTGGTGATGGGCATTTTGGTTGCTTCCGTGTCTTGGCTATTGTGAAAAGTCCTGCAGTGCAGCTGTTGAAGCCTGTGCCTTCTTGACTCTGGATTTCTCGGGTGAGAGGCTCAGCAGTGGGCCTGCTGAATGGAATGGTGGCTCAATTTTTTCATTTAAACGCAGCTCCTTTCTGTTCTCATTATTGGCTGTTACCACTTTCCATCTCACCTGCAGCTAGAGGGTACACAGTTCTCTGAAACCCCTTCAGCATTTATTGTTTATAGACTTTTAGCTGATGGTGGTTGACACGTGTGAGTTGACACCTTTTTGGAGGTTAGATTTGCATGAGTCATATAATTCCTCATGTTGAGCTTTTATCCATTTTCCTCTTTTTTGAAAATGAGTGAGTCAAACTTACCCCTCCATACTATCTCCTTGAAAATTTGCCAGTTTTGAATTTGTTTGGCCATTCCCTACCTCCGCACAATTATTTAGGGCAGGTGTCCTTTACAGCCCTGAGTCCCTGTGAATGTTAAGTGACCATTAGCTGTGGGTTTAAAGCCACTCTTGTGGGAAACGGCCTCAAGGCGGCAGCATTTCTACATTTCCAACTCTGGGTTTTGGGGCAACAGAGCTTTCCTGGAGATCGTGTTAGTAAGCTGCAAATTAGAGTGGAATGTGCCAGCGCAAACCCCCAAGAGCTTATATCTCCTAAATTGTTGTTTGTTTTTTAAATTTAATTTTTATTAATTATCAGAGCAAATTTGATAAAAATGTAGATTCTCCTAGGTGTACCGTTTCTGGTTCATCCTATCAATGTATCTGTCTATTCCTCTTTGGATCCTTTCCCGTGGATGTCTTTATAGAGTGTTGAGTAGACCTGTCTGCGTATTCCATAGGTATTTCGTGATTCTATATTTCATAGGTATTAGTATATGTCTGTTAACCCCCATATCCTAATTCATACATTCCTTACTCCTTTCCATTTGGTTAAACATAATTTGGTTTTCTGAATCTATGCATGTCCTTCTCTTGGAAATTATTTCATGGGTATCAATTCTTAGGTAACACCTATAAGTGATGTCATAGGATGTCTGTCTTTCGGTTTCTTTCCTACTTCATGTTGGGTGATTATCTGTAGATGCTTCTATGGTGGTGCCAACGGCACTGTTCCATGCTTTTTCATGGCTAATATTCCATTGTGTACATGGACGACTTCTTCTTGGTGCATTTTTCTGTTGATGGACATTTTGGATTCTTCCAGGTCTTGGCTATGGTACATGTTGCTGCAGTGCAGGATTGCCAGCCTGTGTCTTTTTGATTCTGGTCTACTCAGGTGATAGGCCCATGAGTGGGCCTACCAGATCACATGGTAGCTCCATGTTTACCCTTAAACGCACCTCCATTCTGTTCTCACTACTGGCTGTTACCAGGTTACATCCCACCAGCAGCTAAAGGGTATGCAGTTCTCTAAAACCCCTTCAGCATTTACTCTTTGTAGACTGTTTTTGCTGATGATCATTCTGACAGCTGAGAGGTGAACGTTTTTGTACACTGGATCTGCATGTCTTTATTAATTCCTGATGTTCAGCCTTGTTCCATTCCCGATTTTGAACAAAAAAGAAAGACAGAAAAAGAAGCAGAAGCCAAATGTGCATAAATTATGCCTCTTGAAACTGTCGGTTTGAAATGTGGACGTCTTTTGAATTTTTTGGTCGATATACAACCCCAGGATTTGTTTTCAGGGCAGGTGTGATTTACAGGCCTTCAATTATTCTGAATATCCACTGACTATTAGCGCAGGGATTAAAGCGGCTGTTGTGTGAAACGCCCACAAGGTGGCAGCAGTTGTCCTTTACCATATCTGGTTACTAGGGCAACAGAGCCTCAATGGAAGTCGTGTTCTAGGTTGTAATTTAGAATGGAATGTGCCAGGAAAAAGCCCTTTATGTCTCACTACTTCTTGTTCGCATTTTTAATTTAATTTTTATTTTTATCACAGCAAGTTTGATTACAATGTTTGGCTTGTTCTAGGTGTGCAAGATGTGGTTCTTTTACACATAAACATATGTCTATTCTTCCTGGGATCCTTTTCCATGTACGTGATGACAGAATGTTGAGTAGTCTTCTCTTGGTATTCCATAGGTGTTTGGTGATTCTATATTTCACCTGTGTTTGTATATGTCTGTTAACCCGAATATCCTCATGTATCCAATCCTCACAAATTTCCATTGGTGAACCATAAGTTTGTTTAATGAGTCTGTGGTTGCCCTTCTCTGTGGAGATATCTTCACTGGTATCAGTTTATAGGTAACACCTATAAGTGATATCATACGATATGTGTCTTTCTCTTTCTGACGTACGACAAGTTGTGTGATTACGTCTAGACTCATCTAGGGTGCTGCAAATGGCATTGTGTCCTTTTTTTCCTTGGCTAATATTCCGTGTGTACATGTACCAGTTCTTCTTTGTCCACTCATCTGTTGATGGACTTTTTGGTTGCTTCCATGTCTTGGCTATTGTAATGCTGCGGCAATGCACATTTGCCTGCCTGTGTCTTTCCAATTCTGTGTCCTTAGGTTATAGGCCCAGGAGTGGGCCTGCTGGATCATATGGTAGCAAAATGTTTACCTTGTAAAGGCACCTCCATTCTCTTCTCATTAGTGGCTCTTACCAGGTTACGTCCCACTTAAAGTTGAGGGGGTATGCACTACTCCACAACAACTTCAGCATTTATTGTTTGTAGTTTTTTTGCTGATGTTTATTCTGACTAGTGTGAGCTGATACCTCTTTGAGGCTGGATTTGCATGCGTCTCATAATCCCTTGAAATTGAGCTTTCTGGCATGTCCTTTTTTTCTTCAAACCGTGAGTACACCTTACCTCTTCAAATTGTTTTTGTGAAGTATGTGTGACATTAAGAAATAGTTTGGCCATTACCTCCCTCAAGACATTTTGAGGGCAGGTTTTATTTACAGCCCTCCAGTACTGGTGCCTATGAAGTGACCCTTAGCACAGGTTATAAAGGTGCTGATGCAGGTAACGGCCAGAGGGCGGCAGCATTTCTGCTTTTCCCAATCTGGTAACTAGGGAAACAGACTTTCCTGGCAGTGGTGTTCCTCGGTTATGAATTAGAGTGGAATGTGCCCGGATAAACCCCCAAAGCTGATGTCTGCCTACATATGTTTGTTTTCTAAATTGAATTTATATTTTTTTATTGGAGTCATATTCTATTTTGTACGTAGACCACTTCTTCTTTGTGCATTCCTCTGTTGATGGACATTTTCGTAGCTTCCAGGTGTTGGCTATGGTAAATATTGCTAGAGTGCAGGATTGCCAGCCTGTGTCTCTTTTTTTTGTGGTATGTGGGCCTCACACTGCCGTGGCCCCTCCCATTGGAGAGCACAGGCTCTGGACGCGCAGGCCCAGCAGCCATAGCTCACGGGACAAGCCGCTCCACGGCATGTTGGATTTTCCCGCACCGGGGCATGAACCCGTGTCCCCTGCATCGGTGGCGGACTCTCAACCAGTGCGCCACCAGTGAAGCCCAGCCTGTGTCTTTTTGATTCTCATCCTCTCAGGCGATAGGCCCAGCAGTGGGTATGCTTGATTGAATGGTAGCTCAGTATTTACCTTTTCAAGGCACCTCCTCTGTGTTTTCCTTACTGGTTCTTACCATGTCCCACGTTGAACCAAGGATACGCATTTCTCCACAACCCCTTCAGCATTTATTGTTTGCAGAAGTTTTGCTGATGGCCATTCTGACTGGTGTGAGCTGATCGGATTTTTGTAACTTGGATTTGCATGTCTTTAATTATTCCTAATGTTCACTTTTCCACACCTTTTAAAATTTCTGTTAAGGAAAAAATGCAAAACATGGAGAGTGCAATTAACCTCTTGAAATTGTCTTCTTGAAAGGTTGCCCTCAAAATTGAATTTTGGGGTCAATTTTCGACCCCAGGTTTGTTTCTGAGGGTAGGTGTCATTCACAGGATTGTAATGAGTGTGAATATTTAGTGACCATTAGCACTGGGTTTAAAGCTGCTGTTGTGGGAAACGGCCACAAGGCGGCAGCATTTCTCCATTCCCCAATCTGGTTACTAGGGCAGCAGAGCCTTTCTGGAAGTCCTGTTCCTAGGTTGTAAATTAAAATGGAATGTGTCAGGAGAAACCCCCATAAGTTTCTGTTACATTACTTCTTGTTCATTGTTTTAGTTTTTTTAATCGGGGTAATGATTAGAATATTGTTTGTCCTAGGTGTACACAATCTGGTTCATTTGTGCATAACATATATATATATATATATATATATATATATATATATATATATATATTCATGTACAGATCCACTTCCCATGTAAATTGTTGCAGAGTGTTCCATAGACCTCCCTTGCTATATGGTCGTTCTTTTTGATATATGTATTTAATAGGTATTTGTACACGTATGGTAACCGTAATCTTAATTTTTCCATTCCCCCCCTTTCCTTTTAGATAAGCATAGTTTGTTTTCTAAGTCTGTGAGTGTCTTTCTCTGTGGAAATATGTTCATTTGTGTCCGTTGTTAGATAACGCCTATAAGTGATATCATAGGATATGTCTTTTGCTTTCCGACTTACCTCATGTTCTGTGATTATCTCTAGGCTCATCTGTGGTGCCTCAAAGAGCAGTGTTTCATTGTTTCCCATGGCAAATATTCCTTTTTGTACATGGACCACTTCTTTTTCCACTCATCTGGTGATGGGCATTTTGGTTGCTTCCGTGTCTTGGCTATTGTGAAAAGTCCTGCAGTGCAGCTGTTGAAGCCTGTGCCTTCTTGACTCTGGATTTCTCGGGTGAGAGGCTCAGCAGTGGGCCTGCTGAATGGAATGGTGGCTCAATTTTTTCATTTAAACGCAGCTCCTTTCTGTTCTCATTATTGGCTGTTACCACTTTCCATCTCACCTGCAGCTAGAGGGTACACAGTTCTCTGAAACCCCTTCAGCATTTATTGTTTATAGACTTTTAGCTGATGGTGGTTGACACGTGTGAGTTGACACCTTTTTGGAGGTTAGATTTGCATGAGTCATATAATTCCTCATGTTGAGCTTTTATCCATTTTCCTCTTTTTTGAAAATGAGTGAGTCAAACTTACCCCTCCATACTATCTCCTTGAAAATTTGCCAGTTTTGAATTTGTTTGGCCATTCCCTACCTCCGCACAATTATTTAGGGCAGGTGTCCTTTACAGCCCTGAGTCCCTGTGAATGTTAAGTGACCATTAGCTGTGGGTTTAAAGCCACTCTTGTGGGAAACGGCCTCAAGGCGGCAGCATTTCTACATTTCCAACTCTGGGTTTTTGGGCAACAGAGCTTTCCTGGAGATCGTGTTAGTAAGCTGCAAATTAGAGTGGAATGTGCCAGCGCAAACCCCCAAGAGCTTATATCTCCTAAATTGTTGTTTGTTTTTTAAATTTAATTTTTATTAATTATCAGAGCAAATTTGATAAAAATGTAGATTCTCCTAGGTGTACCGTTTCTGGTTCATCCTATCAATGTATCTGTCTATTCCTCTTTGGATCCTTTCCCGTGGATGTCTTTATAGAGTGTTGAGTAGACCTGTCTGCGTATTCCATAGGTATTTCGTGATTCTATATTTCATAGGTATTAGTATATGTCTGTTAACCCCCATATCCTAATTCATACATTCCTTACTCCTTTCCATTTGGTTAAACATAATTTGGTTTTCTGAATCTATGCATGTCCTTCTCTTGGAAATTATTTCATGGGTATCAATTTTTAGGTAACACCTATAAGTGATGTCATAGGATGTCTGTCTTTCGGTTTCTTTCCTACTTCATGTTGGGTGATTATCTGTAGATGCTTCTATGGTGGTGCCAACGGCACTGTTCCATGCTTTTTCATGGCTAATATTCCATTGTGTACATGGACGACTTCTTCTTGGTGCATTTTTCTGTTGATGGACATTTTGGATTCTTCCAGGTCTTGGCTATGGTACATGTTGCTGCAGTGCAGGATTGCCAGCCTGTGTCTTTTTGATTCTGGTCTACTCAGGTGATAGGCCCATGAGTGGGCCTACCAGATCACATGGTAGCTCCATGTTTACCCTTAAACGCACCTCCATTCTGTTCTCACTACTGGCTGTTACCAGGTTACATCCCACCAGCAGCTAAAGGGTATGCAGTTCTCTAAAACCCCTTCAGCATTTACTCTTTGTAGACTGTTTTTGCTGATGATCATTCTGACAGCTGAGAGGTGAACGTTTTTGTACACTGGATCTGCATGTCTTTATTAATTCCTGATGTTCAGCCTTGTTCCATTCCCGATTTTGAACAAAAAAGAAAGACAGAAAAAGAAGCAGAAGCCAAATGTGCATAAATTATGCCTCTTGAAACTGTCGGTTTGAAATGTGGACGTCTTTTGAATTTTTTGGTCGATATACAACCCCAGGATTTGTTTTCAGGGCAGGTGTGATTTACAGGCCTTCAATTATTCTGAATATCCACTGACTATTAGCGCAGGGATTAAAGCTGCTGTTGTGTGAAACGCCCACAAGGTGGCAGCAGTTGTCCTTTACCATATCTGGTTACTAGGGCAACAGAGCCTCAATGGAAGTCGTGTTCTAGGTTGTAATTTAGAATGGAATGTGCCAGGAAAAAGCCCTTTA
This sequence comes from Mesoplodon densirostris, assembly GCF_025265405.1. NCBI lineage: Eukaryota > Metazoa > Chordata > Mammalia > Artiodactyla > Ziphiidae > Mesoplodon > Mesoplodon densirostris. The sequence goes on from NC_082667.1 coordinate 35,947,093, forward strand.
TGTCTCACTACTTCTTGTTCGCATTTTTAATTTAATTTTTATTTTTATCACAGCAAGTTTGATTACAATGTTTGGCTTGTTCTAGGTGTGCAAGATGTGGTTCTTTTACACATAAACATATGTCTATTCTTCCTGGGATCCTTTTCCATGTACGTGATGACAGAATGTTGAGTAGTCTTCTCTTGGTATTCCATAGGTGTTTGGTGATTCTATATTTCACCTGTGTTTGTATATGTCTGTTAACCCGAATATCCTCATGTATCCAATCCTCACAAATTTCCATTGGTGAACCATAAGTTTGTTTAATGAGTCTGTGGTTGCCCTTCTCTGTGGAGATATCTTCACTGGTATCAGTTTATAGGTAACACCTATAAGTGATATCATACGATATGTGTCTTTCTCTTTCTGACGTACGACAAGTTGTGTGATTACGTCTAGACTCATCTAGGGTGCTGCAAATGGCATTGTGTCCTTTTTTTCCTTGGCTAATATTCCGTGTGTACATGTACCAGTTCTTCTTTGTCCACTCATCTGTTGATGGACTTTTTGGTTGCTTCCATGTCTTGGCTATTGTAATGCTGCGGCAATGCACATTTGCCTGCCTGTGTCTTTCCAATTCTGTGTCCTTAGGTTATAGGCCCAGGAGTGGGCCTGCTGGATCATATGGTAGCAAAATGTTTACCTTGTAAAGGCACCTCCATTCTCTTCTCATTAGTGGCTCTTACCAGGTTACGTCCCACTTAAAGTTGAGGGGGTATGCACTACTCCACAACAACTTCAGCATTTATTGTTTGTAGTTTTTTTGCTGATGTTTATTCTGACTAGTGTGAGCTGATACCTCTTTGAGGCTGGATTTGCATGCGTCTCATAATCCCTTGAAATTGAGCTTTCTGGCATGTCCTTTTTTTCTTCAAACCGTGAGTACACCTTACCTCTTCAAATTGTTTTTGTGAAGTATGTGTGACATTAAGAAATAGTTTGGCCATTACCTCCCTCAAGACATTTTGAGGGCAGGTTTTATTTACAGCCCTCCAGTACTGGTGCCTATGAAGTGACCCTTAGCACAGGTTATAAAGGTGCTGATGCAGGTAACGGCCAGAGGGCGGCAGCATTTCTGCTTTTCCCAATCTGGTAACTAGGGAAACAGACTTTCCTGGCAGTGGTGTTCCTCGGTTATGAATTAGAGTGGAATGTGCCCGGATAAACCCCCAAAGCTGATGTCTGCCTACATATGTTTGTTTTCTAAATTGAATTTATATTTTTTTATTGGAGTCATATTCTATTTTGTACGTAGACCACTTCTTCTTTGTGCATTCCTCTGTTGATGGACATTTTCGTAGCTTCCAGGTGTTGGCTATGGTAAATATTGCTAGAGTGCAGGATTGCCAGCCTGTGTCTCTTTTTTTTGTGGTATGTGGGCCTCACACTGCCGTGGCCCCTCCCATTGGAGAGCACAGGCTCTGGACGCGCAGGCCCAGCAGCCATAGCTCACGGGACAAGCCGCTCCACGGCATGTTGGATTTTCCCGCACCGGGGCATGAACCCGTGTCCCCTGCATCGGTGGCGGACTCTCAACCAGTGCGCCACCAGTGAAGCCCAGCCTGTGTCTTTTTGATTCTCATCCTCTCAGGCGATAGGCCCAGCAGTGGGTATGCTTGATTGAATGGTAGCTCAGTATTTACCTTTTCAAGGCACCTCCTCTGTGTTTTCCTTACTGGTTCTTACCATGTCCCACGTTGAACCAAGGATACGCATTTCTCCACAACCCCTTCAGCATTTATTGTTTGCAGAAGTTTTGCTGATGGCCATTCTGACTGGTGTGAGCTGATCGGATTTTTGTAACTTGGATTTGCATGTCTTTAATTATTCCTAATGTTCACTTTTCCACACCTTTTAAAATTTCTGTTAAGGAAAAAATGCAAAACACGGAGAGTGCAATTAACCTCTTGAAATTGTCTTCTTGAAAGGTTGCCCTCAAAATTGAATTTTGGGGTCAATTTTCGACCCCAGGTTTGTTTCTGAGGGTAGGTGTCATTCACAGGATTGTAATGAGTGTGAATATTTAGTGACCATTAGCACTGGGTTTAAAGCTGCTGTTGTGGGAAACGGCCACAAGGCGGCAGCATTTCTCCATTCCCCAATCTGGTTACTAGGGCAGCAGAGCCTTTCTGGAAGTCCTGTTCCTAGGTTGTAAATTAAAATGGAATGTGTCAGGAGAAACCCCCATAAGTTTCTGTTACATTACTTCTTGTTCATTGTTTTAGTTTTTTTAATCGGGGTAATGATTAGAATATTGTTTGTCCTAGGTGTACACAATCTGGTTCATTTGTGCATAACATATATATATATATATATATATATATATATATATATATATATATTCATGTACAGATCCACTTCCCATGTAAATTGTTGCAGAGTGTTCCATAGACCTCCCTTGCTATATGGTCGTTCTTTTTGATATATATATTTAATAGGTATTTGTACACGTATGGTAACCGTAATCTTAATTTTTCCATTCCCCCCCTTTCCTTTTAGATAAGCATAGTTTGTTTTCTAAGTCTGTGAGTGTCTTTCTCTGTGGAAATATGTTCATTTGTGTCCGTTGTTAGATAACGCCTATAAGTGATATCATAGGATATGTCTTTTGCTTTCCGACTTACCTCATGTTCTGTGATTATCTCTAGGCTCATCTGTGGTGCCTCAAAGAGCAGTGTTTCATTGTTTCCCATGGCAAATATTCCTTTTTGTACATGGACCACTTCTTTTTCCACTCATCTGGTGATGGGCATTTTGGTTGCTTCCGTGTCTTGGCTATTGTGAAAAGTCCTGCAGTGCAGCTGTTGAAGCCTGTGCCTTCTTGACTCTGGATTTCTCGGGTGAGAGGCTCAGCAGTGGGCCTGCTGAATGGAATGGTGGCTCAATTTTTTCATTTAAACGCAGCTCCTTTCTGTTCTCATTATTGGCTGTTACCACTTTCCATCTCACCTGCAGCTAGAGGGTACACAGTTCTCTGAAACCCCTTCAGCATTTATTGTTTATAGACTTTTAGCTGATGGTGGTTGACACGTGTGAGTTGACACCTTTTTGGAGGTTAGATTTGCATGAGTCATATAATTCCTCATGTTGAGCTTTTATCCATTTTCCTCTTTTTTGAAAATGAGTGAGTCAAACTTACCCCTCCATACTATCTCCTTGAAAATTTGCCAGTTTTGAATTTGTTTGGCCATTCCCTACCTCCGCACAATTATTTAGGGCAGGTGTCCTTTACAGCCCTGAGTCCCTGTGAATGTTAAGTGACCATTAGCTGTGGGTTTAAAGCCGCTCTTGTGGGAAACGGCCTCAAGGCGGCAGCATTTCTACATTTCCAACTCTGGGTTTTGGGGCAACAGAGCTTTCCTGGAGATCGTGTTAGTAAGCTGCAAATTAGAGTGGAATGTGCCAGCGCAAACCCCCAAGAGCTTATATCTCCTAAATTGTTGTTTGTTTTTTAAATTTAATTTTTATTAATTATCAGAGCAAATTTGATAAAAATGTAGATTCTCCTAGGTGTACCGTTTCTGGTTCATCCTATCAATGTATCTGTCTATTCCTCTTTGGATCCTTTCCCGTGGATGTCTTTATAGAGTGTTGAGTAGACCTGTCTGCGTATTCCATAGGTATTTCGTGATTCTATATTTCATAGGTATTAGTATATGTCTGTTAACCCCCATATCCTAATTCATACATTCCTTACTCCTTTCCATTTGGTTAAACATAATTTGGTTTTCTGAATCTATGCATGTCCTTCTCTTGGAAATTATTTCATGGGTATCAATTCTTAGGTAACACCTATAAGTGATGTCATAGGATGTCTGTCTTTCGGTTTCTTTCCTACTTCATGTTGGGTGATTATCTGTAGATGCTTCTATGGTGGTGCCAACGGCACTGTTCCATGCTTTTTCATGGCTAATATTCCATTGTGTACATGGACGACTTCTTCTTGGTGCATTTTTCTGTTGATGGACATTTTGGATTCTTCCAGGTCTTGGCTATGGTACATGTTGCTGCAGTGCAGGATTGCCAGCCTGTGTCTTTTTGATTCTGGTCTACTCAGGTGATAGGCCCATGAGTGGGCCTACCAGATCACATGGTAGCTCCATGTTTACCCTTAAACGCACCTCCATTCTGTTCTCACTACTGGCTGTTACCAGGTTACATCCCACCAGCAGCTAAAGGGTATGCAGTTCTCTAAAACCCCTTCAGCATTTACTCTTTGTAGACTGTTTTTGCTGATGATCATTCTGACAGCTGAGAGGTGAACGTTTTTGTACACTGGATCTGCATGTCTTTATTAATTCCTGATGTTCAGCCTTGTTCCATTCCCGATTTTGAACAAAAAAGAAAGACAGAAAAAGAAGCAGAAGCCAAATGTGCATAAATTATGCCTCTTGAAACTGTCGGTTTGAAATGTGGACGTCTTTTGAATTTTTTGGTCGATATACAACCCCAGGATTTGTTTTCAGGGCAGGTGTGATTTACAGGCCTTCAATTATTCTGAATATCCACTGACTATTAGCGCAGGGATTAAAGCGGCTGTTGTGTGAAACGCCCACAAGGTGGCAGCAGTTGTCCTTTACCATATCTGGTTACTAGGGCAACAGAGCCTCAATGGAAGTCGTGTTCTAGGTTGTAATTTAGAATGGAATGTGCCAGGAAAAAGCCCTTTATGTCTCACTACTTCTTGTTCGCATTTTTAATTTAATTTTTATTTTTATCACAGCAAGTTTGATTACAATGTTTGGCTTGTTCTAGGTGTGCAAGATGTGGTTCTTTTACACATAAACATATGTCTATTCTTCCTGGGATCCTTTTCCATGTACGTGATGACAGAATGTTGAGTAGTCTTCTCTTGGTATTCCATAGGTGTTTGGTGATTCTATATTTCACCTGTGTTTGTATATGTCTGTTAACCCGAATATCCTCATGTATCCAATCCTCACAAATTTCCATTGGTGAACCATAAGTTTGTTTAATGAGTCTGTGGTTGCCCTTCTCTGTGGAGATATCTTCACTGGTATCAGTTTATAGGTAACACCTATAAGTGATATCATACGATATGTGTCTTTCTCTTTCTGACGTACGACAAGTTGTGTGATTACGTCTAGACTCATCTAGGGTGCTGCAAATGGCATTGTGTCCTTTTTTTCCTTGGCTAATATTCCGTGTGTACATGTACCAGTTCTTCTTTGTCCACTCATCTGTTGATGGACTTTTTGGTTGCTTCCATGTCTTGGCTATTGTAATGCTGCGGCAATGCACATTTGCCTGCCTGTGTCTTTCCAATTCTGTGTCCTTAGGTTATAGGCCCAGGAGTGGGCCTGCTGGATCATATGGTAGCAAAATGTTTACCTTGTAAAGGCACCTCCATTCTCTTCTCATTAGTGGCTCTTACCAGGTTACGTCCCACTTAAAGTTGAGGGGGTATGCACTACTCCACAACAACTTCAGCATTTATTGTTTGTAGTTTTTTTGCTGATGTTTATTCTGACTAGTGTGAGCTGATACCTCTTTGAGGCTGGATTTGCATGCGTCTCATAATCCCTTGAAATTGAGCTTTCTGGCATGTCCTTTTTTTCTTCAAACCGTGAGTACACCTTACCTCTTCAAATTGTTTTTGTGAAGTATGTGTGACATTAAGAAATAGTTTGGCCATTACCTCCCTCAAGACATTTTGAGGGCAGGTTTTATTTACAGCCCTCCAGTACTGGTGCCTATGAAGTGACCCTTAGCACAGGTTATAAAGGTGCTGATGCAGGTAACGGCCAGAGGGCGGCAGCATTTCTGCTTTTCCCAATCTGGTAACTAGGGAAACAGACTTTCCTGGCAGTGGTGTTCCTCGGTTATGAATTAGAGTGGAATGTGCCCGGATAAACCCCCAAAGCTGATGTCTGCCTACATATGTTTGTTTTCTAAATTGAATTTATATTTTTTTATTGGAGTCATATTCTATTTTGTACGTAGACCACTTCTTCTTTGTGCATTCCTCTGTTGATGGACATTTTCGTAGCTTCCAGGTGTTGGCTATGGTAAATATTGCTAGAGTGCAGGATTGCCAGCCTGTGTCTCTTTTTTTTGTGGTATGTGGGCCTCACACTGCCGTGGCCCCTCCCATTGGAGAGCACAGGCTCTGGACGCGCAGGCCCAGCAGCCATAGCTCACGGGACAAGCCGCTCCACGGCATGTTGGATTTTCCCGCACCGGGGCATGAACCCGTGTCCCCTGCATCGGTGGCGGACTCTCAACCAGTGCGCCACCAGTGAAGCCCAGCCTGTGTCTTTTTGATTCTCATCCTCTCAGGCGATAGGCCCAGCAGTGGGTATGCTTGATTGAATGGTAGCTCAGTATTTACCTTTTCAAGGCACCTCCTCTGTGTTTTCCTTACTGGTTCTTACCATGTCCCACGTTGAACCAAGGATACGCATTTCTCCACAACCCCTTCAGCATTTATTGTTTGCAGAAGTTTTGCTGATGGCCATTCTGACTGGTGTGAGCTGATCGGATTTTTGTAACTTGGATTTGCATGTCTTTAATTATTCCTAATGTTCACTTTTCCACACCTTTTAAAATTTCTGTTAAGGAAAAAATGCAAAACACGGAGAGTGCAATTAACCTCTTGAAATTGTCTTCTTGAAAGGTTGCCCTCAAAATTGAATTTTGGGGTCAATTTTCGACCCCAGGTTTGTTTCTGAGGGTAGGTGTCATTCACAGGATTGTAATGAGTGTGAATATTTAGTGACCATTAGCACTGGGTTTAAAGCTGCTGTTGTGGGAAACGGCCACAAGGCGGCAGCATTTCTCCATTCCCCAATCTGGTTACTAGGGCAGCAGAGCCTTTCTGGAAGTCCTGTTCCTAGGTTGTAAATTAAAATGGAATGTGTCAGGAGAAACCCCCATAAGTTTCTGTTACATTACTTCTTGTTCATTGTTTTAGTTTTTTTAATCGGGGTAATGATTAGAATATTGTTTGTCCTAGGTGTACACAATCTGGTTCATTTGTGCATAACATATATATATATATATATATATATATATATATATATATATTCATGTACAGATCCACTTCCCATGTAAATTGTTGCAGAGTGTTCCATAGACCTCCCTTGCTATATGGTCGTTCTTTTTGATATATGTATTTAATAGGTATTTGTACACGTATGGTAACCGTAATCTTAATTTTTCCATTCCCCCCCTTTCCTTTTAGATAAGCATAGTTTGTTTTCTAAGTCTGTGAGTGTCTTTCTCTGTGGAAATATGTTCATTTGTGTCCGTTGTTAGATAACGCCTATAAGTGATATCATAGGATATGTCTTTTGCTTTCCGACTTACCTCATGTTCTGTGATTATCTCTAGGCTCATCTGTGGTGCCTCAAAGAGCAGTGTTTCATTGTTTCCCATGGCAAATATTCCTTTTTGTACATGGACCACTTCTTTTTCCACTCATCTGGTGATGGGCATTTTGGTTGCTTCCGTGTCTTGGCTATTGTGAAAAGTCCTGCAGTGCAGCTGTTGAAGCCTGTGCCTTCTTGACTCTGGATTTCTCGGGTGAGAGGCTCAGCAGTGGGCCTGCTGAATGGAATGGTGGCTCAATTTTTTCATTTAAACGCAGCTCCTTTCTGTTCTCATTATTGGCTGTTACCACTTTCCATCTCACCTGCAGCTAGAGGGTACACAGTTCTCTGAAACCCCTTCAGCATTTATTGTTTATAGACTTTTAGCTGATGGTGGTTGACACGTGTGAGTTGACACCTTTTTGGAGGTTAGATTTGCATGAGTCATATAATTCCTCATGTTGAGCTTTTATCCATTTTCCTCTTTTTTGAAAATGAGTGAGTCAAACTTACCCCTCCATACTATCTCCTTGAAAATTTGCCAGTTTTGAATTTGTTTGGCCATTCCCTACCTCCGCACAATTATTTAGGGCAGGTGTCCTTTACAGCCCTGAGTCCCTGTGAATGTTAAGTGACCATTAGCTGTGGGTTTAAAGCCACTCTTGTGGGAAACGGCCTCAAGGCGGCAGCATTTCTACATTTCCAACTCTGGGTTTTTGGGCAACAGAGCTTTCCTGGAGATCGTGTTAGTAAGCTGCAAATTAGAGTGGAATGTGCCAGCGCAAACCCCCAAGAGCTTATATCTCCTAAATTGTTGTTTGTTTTTTAAATTTAATTTTTATTAATTATCAGAGCAAATTTGATAAAAATGTAGATTCTCCTAGGTGTACCGTTTCTGGTTCATCCTATCAATGTATCTGTCTATTCCTCTTTGGATCCTTTCCCGTGGATGTCTTTATAGAGTGTTGAGTAGACCTGTCTGCGTATTCCATAGGTATTTCGTGATTCTATATTTCATAGGTATTAGTATATGTCTGTTAACCCCCATATCCTAATTCATACATTCCTTACTCCTTTCCATTTGGTTAAACATAATTTGGTTTTGTGAATCTATGCATGTCCTTCTCTTGGAAATTATTTCATGGGTATCAATTTTTAGGTAACACCTATAAGTGATGTCATAGGATGTCTGTCTTTCGGTTTCTTTCCTACTTCATGTTGGGTGATTATCTGTAGATGCTTCTATGGTGGTGCCAACGGCACTGTTCCATGCTTTTTCATGGCTAATATTCCATTGTGTACATGGACGACTTCTTCTTGGTGCATTTTTCTGTTGATGGACATTTTGGATTCTTCCAGGTCTTGGCTATGGTACATGTTGCTGCAGTGCAGGATTGCCAGCCTGTGTCTTTTTGATTCTGGTCTACTCAGGTGATAGGCCCATGAGTGGGCCTACCAGATCACATGGTAGCTCCATGTTTACCCTTAAACGCACCTCCATTCTGTTCTCACTACTGGCTGTTACCAGGTTACATCCCACCAGCAGCTAAAGGGTATGCAGTTCTCTAAAACCCCTTCAGCATTTACTCTTTGTAGACTGTTTTTGCTGATGATCATTCTGACAGCTGAGAGGTGAACGTTTTTGTACACTGGATCTGCATGTCTTTATTAATTCCTGATGTTCAGCCTTGTTCCATTCCCGATTTTGAACAAAAAAGAAAGACAGAAAAAGAAGCAGAAGCCAAATGTGCATAAATTATGCCTCTTGAAACTGTCGGTTTGAAATGTGGACGTCTTTTGAATTTTTTGGTCGATATACAACCCCAGGATTTGTTTTCAGGGCAGGTGTGATTTACAGGCCTTCAATTATTCTGAATATCCACTGACTATTAGCGCAGGGATTAAAGCGGCTGTTGTGTGAAACGCCCACAAGGTGGCAGCAGTTGTCCTTTACCATATCTGGTTACTAGGGCAACAGAGCCTCAATGGAAGTCGTGTTCTAGGTTGTAATTTAGAATGGAATGTGCCAGGAAAAAGCCCTTTATGTCTCACTACTTCTTGTTCGCATTTTTAATTTAATTTTTATTTTTATCACAGCAAGTTTGATTACAATGTTTGGCTTGTTCTAGGTGTGCAAGATGTGGTTCTTTTACACATAAACATATGTCTATTCTTCCTGGGATCCTTTTCCATGTACGTGATGACAGAATGTTGAGTAGTCTTCTCTTGGTATTCCATAGGTGTTTGGTGATTCTATATTTCACCTGTGTTTGTATATGTCTGTTAACCCGAATATCCTCATGTATCCAATCCTCACAAATTTCCATTGGTGAACCATAAGTTTGTTTAATGAGTCTGTGGTTGCCCTTCTCTGTGGAGATATCTTCACTGGTATCAGTTTATAGGTAACACCTATAAGTGATATCATACGATATGTGTCTTTCTCTTTCTGACGTACGACAAGTTGTGTGATTACGTCTAGACTCATCTACGGTGCTGCAAATGGCATTGTGTCCTTTTTTTCCTTGGCTAATATTCCGTGTGTACATGTACCAGTTCTTCTTTGTCCACTCATCTGTTGATGGACTTTTTGGTTGCTTCCATGTCTTGGCTATTGTAATGCTGCGGCAATACACATTTGCCTGCCTGTGTCTTTCCAATTCTGTGTCCTTAGGTTATAGGCCCAGGAGTGGGCCTGCTGGATCATATGGTAGCAAAATGTTTACCTTGTAAAGGCACCTCCATTCTCTTCTCATTAGTGGCTCTTACCAGGTTACGTCCCACTTAAAGTTGAGGGGGTATGCACTACTCCACAACAACTTCAGCATTTATCGTTTGTAGTTTTTTTGCTGATGTTTATTCTGACTAGTGTGAGCTGATACCTCTTTGAGGCTGGATTTGCATGCGTCTCATAATCCCTTGAAATTGAGCTTTCTGGCATGTCCTTTTTTTCTTCAAACCGTGAGTACACCTTACCTCTTCAAATTGTTTTTGTGAAGTATGTGTGACATTAAGAAATAGTTTGGCCATTACCTCCCTCAAGACATTTTGAGGGCAGGTTTTATTTACAGCCCTCCAGTACTGGTGCCTATGAAGTGACCCTTAGCACAGGTTATAAAGGTGCTGATGCAGGTAACGGCCAGAGGGCGGCAGCATTTCTGCTTTTCCCAATCTGGTAACTAGGGAAACAGACTTTCCTGGCAGTGGTGTTCCTCGGTTATGAATTAGAGTGGAATGTGCCCGGATAAACCCCCAAAGCTGATGTCTGCCTACATATGTTTGTTTTCTAAATTGAATTTATATTTTTTTATTGGAGTCATATTCTATTTTGTACGTAGACCACTTCTTCTTTGTGCATTCCTCTGTTGATGGACATTTTCGTAGCTTCCAGGTGTTGGCTATGGTAAATATTGCTAGAGTGCAGGATTGCCAGCCTGTGTCTCTTTTTTTTGTGGTATGTGGGCCTCACACTGCCGTGGCCCCTCCCATTGGAGAGCACAGGCTCCGGACGCGCAGGCCCAGCAGCCATAGCTCACGGGACAAGCCGCTCCACGGCATGTTGGATTTTCCCGCACCGGGGCATGAACCCGTGTCCCCTGCATCGGTGGCGGACTCTCAACCAGTGCGCCACCAGTGAAGCCCAGCCTGTGTCTTTTTGATTCTCATCCTCTCAGGCGATAGGCCCAGCAGTGGGTATGCTTGATTGAATGGTAGCTCAGTATTTACCTTTTCAAGGCACCTCCTCTGTGTTTTCCTTACTGGTTCTTACCATGTCCCACGTTGAACCAAGGATACGCATTTCTCCACAACCCCTTCAGCATTTATTGTTTGCAGAAGTTTTGCTGATGGCCATTCTGACTGGTGTGAGCTGATCGGATTTTTGTAACTTGGATTTGCATGTCTTTAATTATTCCTAATGTTCACTTTTCCACACCTTTTAAAATTTCTGTTAAGGAAAAAATGCAAAACACGGAGAGTGCAATTAACCTCTTGAAATTGTCTTCTTGAAAGGTTGCCCTCAAAATTGAATTTTTGGGTCAATTTTCGACCCCAGGTTTGTTTCTGAGGGTAGGTGTCATTCACAGGATTGTAATGAGTGTGAATATTTAGTGACCATTAGCACTGGGTTTAAAGCTGCTGTTGTGGGAAACGGCCACAAGGCGGCAGCATTTCTCCATTCCCCAATCTGGTTACTAGGGCAGCAGAGCCTTTCTGGAAGTCCTGTTCCTAGGTTGTAAATTAAAATGGAATGTGTCAGGAGAAACCCCCATAAGTTTCTGTTACATTACTTCTTGTTCGTTGTTTTAGTTTTTTTAATCGGGGTAATGATTAGAATATTGTTTGTCCTAGGTGTACACAATCTGGTTCATTTGTGCATAACATATATATATATATATATATATATATATATATATTCATGTACAGATCCACTTCCCATGTAAATTGTTGCAGAGTGTTCCATAGACCTCCCTTGCTATATGGTCGTTCTTTTTGATATATGTATTTAATAGGTATTTGTACACGTATGGTAACCGTAATCTTAATTTTTCCATTCCCCCCCTTTCCTTTTAGATAAGCATAGTTTGTTTTCTAAGTCTGTGAGTGTCTTTCTCTGTGGAAATATGTTCATTTGTGTCCGTTGTTAGATAACGCCTATAAGTGATATCATAGGATATGTCTTTTGCTTTCCGACTTACCTCATGTTCTGTGATTATCTCTAGGCTCATCTGTGGTGCCTCAAAGAGCAGTGTTTCATTGTTTCCCATGGCAAATATTCCTTTTTGTACATGGACCACTTCTTTTTCCACTCATCTGGTGATGGGCATTTTGGTTGCTTCCTTGTCTTGGCTATTGTGAAAAGTCCTGCAGTGCAGCTGTTGAAGCCTGTGCCTTCTTGACTCTGGATTTCTCGGGTGAGAGGCTCAGCAGTGGGCCTGCTGAATGGAATGGTGGCTCAATTTTTTCATTTAAACGCAGCTCCTTTCTGTTCTCATTATTGGCTGTTACCACTTTCCATCTCACCTGCAGCTAGAGGGTACACAGTTCTCTGAAACCCCTTCAGCATTTATTGTTTATAGACTTTTAGCTGATGGTGGTTGACACGTGTGAGTTGACACCTTTTTGGAGGTTAGATTTGCATGAGTCATATAATTCCTCATGTTGAGCTTTTATCCATTTTCCTCTTTTTTGAAAATGAGTGAGTCAAACTTACCCCTCCATACTATCTCCTTGAAAATTTGCCAGTTTTGAATTTGTTTGGCCATTCCCTACCTCCGCACAATTATTTAGGGCAGGTGTCCTTTACAGCCCTGAGTCCCTGTGAATGTTAAGTGACCATTAGCTGTGGGTTTAAAGCCACTCTTGTGGGAAACGGCCTCAAGGCGGCAGCATTTCTACATTTCCAACTCTGGGTTTTTGGGCAACAGAGCTTTCCTGGAGATCGTGTTAGTAAGCTGCAAATTAGAGTGGAATGTGCCAGCGCAAACCCCCAAGAGCTTATATCTCCTAAATTGTTGTTTGTTTTTTAAATTTAATTTTTATTAATTATCAGAGCAAATTTGATAAAAATGTAGATTCTCCTAGGTGTACCGTTTCTGGTTCATCCTATCAATGTATCTGTCTATTCCTCTTTGGATCCTTTCCCGTGGATGTCTTTATAGAGTGTTGAGTAGACCTGTCTGCGTATTCCATAGGTATTTCGTGATTCTATATTTCATAGGTATTAGTATATGTCTGTTAACCCCCATATCCTAATTCATACATTCCTTACTCCTTTCCATTTGGTTAAACATAATTTGGTTTTGTGAATCTATGCATGTCCTTCTCTTGGAAATTATTTCATGGGTATCAATTTTTAGGTAACACCTATAAGTGATGTCATAGGATGTCTGTCTTTCGGTTTCTTTCCTACTTCATGTTGGGTGATTATCTGTAGATGCTTCTATGGTGGTGCCAACGGCACTGTTCCATGCTTTTTCATGGCTAATATTCCATTGTGTACATGGACGACTTCTTCTTGGTGCATTTTTCTGTTGATGGACATTTTGGATTCTTCCAGGTCTTGGCTATGGTACATGTTGCTGCAGTGCAGGATTGCCAGCCTGTGTCTTTTTGATTCTGGTCTACTCAGGTGATAGGCCCATGAGTGGGCCTACCAGATCACATGGTAGCTCCATGTTTACCCTTAAACGCACCTCCATTCTGTTCTCACTACTGGCTGTTACCAGGTTACATCCCACCAGCAGCTAAAGGGTATGCAGTTCTCTAAAACCCCTTCAGCATTTACTCTTTGTAGACTGTTTTTGCTGATGATCATTCTGACAGCTGAGAGGTGAACGTTTTTGTACACTGGATCTGCATGTCTTTATTAATTCCTGATGTTCAGCCTTGTTCCATTCCCGATTTTGAACAAAAAAGAAAGACAGAAAAAGAAGCAGAAGCCAAATGTGCATAAATTATGCCTCTTGAAACTGTCGGTTTGAAATGTGGACGTCTTTTGAATTTTTTGGTCGATATACAACCCCAGGATTTGTTTTCAGGGCAGGTGTGATTTACAGGCCTTCAATTATTCTGAATATCCACTGACTATTAGCGCAGGGATTAAAGCGGCTGTTGTGTGAAACGCCCACAAGGTGGCAGCAGTTGTCCTTTACCATATCTGGTTACTAGGGCAACAGAGCCTCAATGGAAGTCGTGTTCTAGGTTGTAATTTAGAATGGAATGTGCCAGGAAAAAGCCCTTTATGTCTCACTACTTCTTGTTCGCATTTTTAATTTAATTTTTATTTTTATCACAGCAAGTTTGATTACAATGTTTGGCTTGTTCTAGGTGTGCAAGATGTGGTTCTTTTACACATAAACATATGTCTATTCTTCCTGGGATCCTTTTCCATGTACGTGATGACAGAATGTTGAGTAGTCTTCTCTTGGTATTCCATAGGTGTTTGGTGATTCTATATTTCACCTGTGTTTGTATATGTCTGTTAACCCGAATATCCTCATGTATCCAATCCTCACAAATTTCCATTGGTGAACCATAAGTTTGTTTAATGAGTCTGTGGTTGCCCTTCTCTGTGGAGTTATCTTCACTGGTATCAGTTTATAGGTAACACCTATAAGTGATATCATACGATATGTGTCTTTCTCTTTCTGACGTACGACAAGTTGTGTGATTACGTCTAGACTCATCTACGGTGCTGCAAATGGCATTGTGTCCTTTTTTTCCTTGGCTAATATTCCGTGTGTACATGTACCAGTTCTTCTTTGTCCACTCATCTGTTGATGGACTTTTTGGTTGCTTCCATGTCTTGGCTATTGTAATGCTGCGGCAATGCACATTTGCCTGCCTGTGTCTTTCCAATTCTGTGTCCTTAGGTTATAGGCCCAGGAGTGGGCCTGCTGGATCATATGGTAGCAAAATGTTTACCTTGTAAAGGCACCTCCATTCTCTTCTCATTAGTGGCTCTTACCAGGTTACGTCCCACTTAAAGTTGAGGGGGTATGCACTACTCCACAACAACTTCAGCATTTATTGTTTGTAGTTTTTTTGCTGATGTTTATTCTGACTAGTGTGAGCTGATACCTCTTTGAGGCTGGATTTGCATGCATCTCATAATCCCTTGAAATTGAGCTTTCTGGCATGTCCTTTTTTTCTTCAAACCGTGAGTACACCTTACCTCTTCAAATTGTTTTTGTGAAGTATGTGTGACATTAAGAAATAGTTTGGCCATTACCTCCCTCAAGACATTTTGAGGGCAGGTTTTATTTACAGCCCTCCAGTACTGGTGCCTATGAAGTGACCCTTAGCACAGGTTATAAAGGTGCTGATGCAGGTAACGGCCAGAGGGCGGCAGCATTTCTGCTTTTCCCAATCTGGTAACTAGGGAAACAGACTTTCCTGGCAGTGGTGTTCCTCGGTTATGAATTAGAGTGGAATGTGCCCGGATAAACCCCCAAAGCTGATGTCTGCCTACATATGTTTGTTTTCTAAATTGAATTTATATTTTTTTATAGGAGTCATATTCTATTTTGTACATAGACCACTTCTTCTTTGTGCATTCCTCTGTTGATGGACATTTTCGTAGCTTCCAGGTGTTGGCTATGGTAAATATTGCTAGAGTGCAGGATTGCCAGCCTGTGTCTCTTTTTTTGTGGTATGTGGGCCTCACACTGCCGTGGCCCCTCCCATTGGAGAGCACAGGCTCCGGACGCGCAGGCCCAGCAGCCATAGCTCACGGGACAAGCCGCTCCACGGCATGTTGGATTTTTCCGCACCGGGGCATGAACCCGTGTCCCCTGCATCGGTGGCGGACTCTCAACCAGTGCGCCACCAGTGAAGCCCAGCCTGTGTCTTTTTGATTCTCATCCTCTCAGGCGATAGGCCCAGCAGTGGGTATGCTTGATTGAATGGTAGCTCAGTATTTACCTTTTCAAGGCACCTCCTCTGTGTTTTCCTTACTGGTTCTTACCATGTCCCACGTTGAACCAAGGATATGCATTTCTCCACAACCCCTTCAGCATTTATTGTTTGCAGAAGTTTTGCTGATGGCCATTCTGACTGGTGTGAGCTGATCGGATTTTTGTAACTTGGATTTGCATGTCTTTAATTATTCCTAATGTTCACTTTTCCACACCTTTTAAAATTTCTGTTAAGGAAAAAATGCAAAACACGGAGAGTGCAATTAACCTCTTGAAATTGTCTTCTTGAAAGGTTGCCCTCAAAATTGAATTTTTGGGTCAATTTTCGACCCCAGGTTTGTTTCTGAGGGTAGGTGTCATTCACAGGATTGTAATGAGTGTGAATATTTAGTGACCATTAGCACTGGGTTTAAAGCTGCTGTTGTGGGAAACGGCCACAAGGCGGCAGCATTTCTCCATTCCCCAATCTGGTTACTAGGGCAGCAGAGCCTTTCTGGAAGTCCTGTTCCTAGGTTGTAAATTAAAATGGAATGTGTCAGGAGAAACCCCCATAAGTTTCTGTTACATTACTTCTTGTTCGTTGTTTTAGTTTTTTTAATCGGGGTAATGATTAGAATATTGTTTGTCCTAGGTGTACACAATCTGGTTCATTTGTGCATAACATATATATATATATATATATATATATATATATATATATATATATATATATATATATATATTCATGTACAGATCCACTTCCCATGTAAATTGTTGCAGAGTGTTCCATAGACCTCCCTTGCTATATGGTCGTTCTTTTTGATATATGTATTTAATAGGTATTTGTACACGTATGGTAACCGTAATCTTAATTTTTCCATTCCCCCCCTTTCCTTTTAGATAAGCATAGTTTGTTTTCTAAGTCTGTGAGTGTCTTTCTCTGTGGAAATATGTTCATTTGTGTCCGTTGTTAGATAACGCCTATAAGTGATATCATAGGATATGTCTTTTGCTTTCCGACTTACCTCATGTTCTGTGATTATCTCTAGGCTCATCTGTGGTGCCTCAAAGAGCAGTGTTTCATTGTTTCCCATGGCAAATATTCCTTTTTGTACATGGACCACTTCTTTTTCCACTCATCTGGTGATGGGCATTTTGGTTGCTTCCATGTCTTGGCTATTGTGAAAAGTCCTGCAGTGCAGCTGTTGAAGCCTGTGCCTTCTTGACTCTGGATTTCTCGGGTGAGAGGCTCAGCAGTGGGCCTGCTGAATGGAATGGTGGCTCAATTTTTTCATTTAAACGCAGCTCCTTTCTGTTCTCATTATTGGCTGTTACCACTTTCCATCTCACCTGCAGCTAGAGGGTACACAGTTCTCTGAAACCCCTTCAGCATTTATTGTTTATAGACTTTTAGCTGATGGTGGTTGACACGTGTGAGTTGACACCTTTTTGGAGGTTAGATTTGCATGAGTCATATAATTCCTCATGTTGAGCTTTTATCCATTTTCCTCTTTTTTGAAAATGAGTGAGTCAACTTACCCCTCCATACTATCTCCTTGAAAATTTGCCAGTTTTGAATTTGTTTGGCCATTCCCTACCTCCGCACAATTATTTAGGGCAGGTGTCCTTTACAGCCCTGAGTCCCTGTGAATGTTAAGTGACCATTAGCTGTGGGTTTAAAGCCACTCTTGTGGGAAACGGCCTCAAGGCGGCAGCATTTCTACATTTCCAACTCTGGGTTTTTGGGCAACAGAGCTTTCCTGGAGATCGTGTTAGTAAGCTGCAAATTAGAGTGGAATGTGCCAGCGCAAACCCCCAAGAGCTTATATCTCCTAAATTGTTGTTTGTTTTTTAAATTTAATTTTTATTAATTATCAGAGCAAATTTGATAAAAATGTAGATTCTCCTAGGTGTACCGTTTCTGGTTCATCCTATCAATGTATCTGTCTATTCCTCTTTGGATCCTTTCCCGTGGATGTCTTTATAGAGTGTTGAGTAGACCTGTCTGCGTATTCCATAGGTATTTCGTGATTCTATATTTCATAGGTATTAGTATATGTCTGTTAACCCCCATATCCTAATTCATACATTCCTTACTCCTTTCCATTTGGTTAAACATAATTTGGTTTTGTGAATCTATGCATGTCCTTCTCTTGGAAATTATTTCATGGGTATCAATTTTTAGGTAACACCTATAAGTGATGTCATAGGATGTCTGTCTTTCGGTTTCTTTCCTACTTCATGTTGGGTGATTATCTGTAGATGCTTCTATGGTGGTGCCAACGGCACTGTTCCATGCTTTTTCATGGCTAATATTCCATTGTGTACATGGACGACTTCTTCTTGGTGCATTTTTCTGTTGATGGACATTTTGGATTCTTCCAGGTCTTGGCTATGGTACATGTTGCTGCAGTGCAGGATTGCCAGCCTGTGTCTTTTTGATTCTGGTCTACTCAGGTGATAGGCCCATGAGTGGGCCTACCAGATCACATGGTAGCTCCATGTTTACCCTTAAACGCACCTCCATTCTGTTCTCACTACTGGCTGTTACCAGGTTACATCCCACCAGCAGCTAAAGGGTATGCAGTTCTCTAAAACCCCTTCAGCATTTACTCTTTGTAGACTGTTTTTGCTGATGATCATTCTGACAGCTGAGAGGTGAACGTTTTTGTACACTGGATCTGCATGTCTTTATTAATTCCTGATGTTCAGCCTTGTTCCATTCCCGATTTTGAACAAAAAAGAAAGACAGAAAAAGAAGCAGAAGCCAAATGTGCATAAATTATGCCTCTTGAAACTGTCGGTTTGAAATGTGGACGTCTTTTGAATTTTTTGGTCGATATACAACCCCAGGATTTGTTTTCAGGGCAGGTGTGATTTACAGGCCTTCAATTATTCTGAATATCCACTGACTATTAGCGCAGGGATTAAAGCGGCTGTTGTGTGAAACGCCCACAAGGTGGCAGCAGTTGTCCTTTACCATATCTGGTTACTAGGGCAACAGAGCCTCAATGGAAGTCGTGTTCTAGGTTGTAATTTAGAATGGAATGTGCCAGGAAAAAGCCCTTTATGTCTCACTACTTCTTGTTCGCATTTTTAATTTAATTTTTATTTTTATCACAGCAAGTTTGATTACAATGTTTGGCTTGTTCTAGGTGTGCAAGATGTGGTTCTTTTACACATAAACATATGTCTATTCTTCCTGGGATCCTTTTCCATGTACGTGATGACAGAATGTTGAGTAGTCTTCTCTTGGTATTCCATAGGTGTTTGGTGATTCTATATTTCACCTGTGTTTGTATATGTCTGTTAACCCGAATATCCTCATGTATCCAATCCTCACAAATTTCCATTGGTGAACCATAAGTTTGTTTAATGAGTCTGTGGTTGCCCTTCTCTGTGGAGATATCTTCACTGGTATCAGTTTATAGGTAACACCTATAAGTGATATCATACGATATGTGTCTTTCTCTTTCTGACGTACGACAAGTTGTGTGATTACCTCTAGACTCATCTACGGTGCTGCAAATGGCATTGTGTCCTTTTTTTCCTTGGCTAATATTCCGTGTGTACATGTACCAGTTCTTCTTTGTCCACTCATCTGTTGATGGACATTTTGGTTGCTTCCATGTCTTGGCTATTGTAATGCTGCGGCAATGCACATTTGCCTGCCTGTGTCTTTCCAATTCTGTGTCCTTAGGTTATAGGCCCAGGAGTGGGCCTGCTGGATCATATGGTAGCAAAATGTTTACCTTGTAAAGGCACCTCCATTCTCTTCTCATTAGTGGCTCTTACCAGGTTGCGTCCCACTTAAAGTTGAGGGGGTATGCACTACTCCACAACAACTTCAGCATTTATTGTTTGTAGTTTTTTGCTGATGTCTATTCTGACTAGTGTGAGCTGATACCTCTTTGAGGCTGGATTTGCATGCGTCTCATAATCCCTTGAAATTGAGCTTTCTGGCATGTCCTTTTTTTCTTCAAACCGTGAGTACACCTTACCTCTTCAAATTGTTTTTGTGAAGTATGTGTGACATTAAGAAATAGTTTGGCCATTACCTCCCTCAAGACATTTTGAGGGCAGGTTTTATTTACAGCCCTCCAGTACTGGTGCCTATGAAGTGACCCTTAGCACAGGTTATAAAGGTGCTGTTGCAGGTAACGGCCAGAGGGCGGCAGCATTTCTGCTTTTCCCAATCTGGTAACTAGGGAAACAGACTTTCCTGGCAGTGGTGTTCCTCGGTTATAAATTAGAGTGGAATGTGCCCGGATAAACCCCCAAAGCTGATGTCTGCCTACATATGTTTGTTTTCTAAATTGAATTTATATTTTTTTATTGGAGTCATATTCTATTTTGTACATAGACTACTTCTTCTTTGTGCATTCCTCTGTTGATGGACATTTTCGTAGCTTCCAGGTGTTGGCTATGGTAAATATTGCTAGAGTGCAGGATTGCCAGCCTGTGTCTCTTTTTTTTGTGGTATGTGGGCCTCACACTGCCGTGGCCCCTCCCATTGGAGAGCACAGGCTCCGGACGCGCAGGCCCAGCAGCCATAGCTCACGGGACAAGCCGCTCCACGGCATGTTGGATTTTCCCGCACCGGGGCATGAACCCGTGTCCCCTGCATCGGTGGCGGACTCTCAACCAGTGCGCCACCAGTGAAGCCCAGCCTGTGTCTTTTTGATTCTCATCCTCTCAGGCGATAGGCCCAGCAGTGGGTATGCTTGATTGAATGGTAGCTCAGTATTTACCTTTTCAAGGCACCTCCTCTGTGTTTTCCTTACTGGTTCTTACCATGTCCCACGTTGAACCAAGGATACGCATTTCTCCACAACCCCTTCAGCATTTATTGTTTGCAGAAGTTTTGCTGATGGCCATTCTGACTGGTGTGAGCTGATCGGATTTTTGTAACTTGGATTTGCATGTCTTTAATTATTCCTAATGTTCACTTTTCCACACCTTTTAAAATTTCTGTTAAGGAAAAAATGCAAAACACGGAGAGTGCAATTAACCTCTTGAAATTGTCTTCTTGAAAGGTTGCCCTCAAAATTGAATTTTTGGGTCAATTTTCGACCCCAGGTTTGTTTCTGAGGGTAGGTGTCATTCACAGGATTGTAATGAGTGTGAATATTTAGTGACCATTAGCACTGGGTTTAAAGCTGCTGTTGTGGGAAACGGCCACAAGGCGGCAGCATTTCTCCATTCCCCAATCTGGTTACTAGGGCAGCAGAGCCTTTCTGGAAGTCCTGTTCCTAGGTTGTAAATTAAAATGGAATGTGTCAGGAGAAACCCCCATAAGTTTCTGTTACATTACTTCTTGTTCATTGTTTTAGTTTTTTTAATCGGGGTAATGATTAGAATATTGTTTGTCCTAGGTGTACACAATCTGGTTCATTTGTGCATAACATATATATATATATATATATATATATATATATATATATATATTCCTGTACAGATCCACTTCCCATGTAAATTGTTGCAGAGTGTTCCATAGACCTCCCTTGCTATATGGTCGTTCTTTTTGATATATGTATTTAATAGGTATTTGTACACGTATGGTAACCGTAATCTTAATTTTTCCATTCCCCCCCTTTCCTTTTAGATAAGCATAGTTTGTTTTCTAAGTCTGTGAGTGTCTTTCTCTGTGGAAATATGTTCATTTGTGTCCGTTGTTAGATAACGCCTATAAGTGATATCATAGGATATGTCTTTTGCTTTCCGACTTACCTCATGTTCTGTGATTATCTCTAGGCTCATCTGTGGTGCCTCAAAGAGCAGTGTTTCATTGTTTCCCATGGCAAATATTCCTTTTTGTACATGGACCACTTCTTTTTCCACTCATCTGGTGATGGGCATTTTGGTTGCTTCCGTGTCTTGGCTATTGTGAAAAGTCCTGCAGTGCAGCTGTTGAAGCCTGTGCCTTCTTGACTCTGGATTTCTCGGGTGAGAGGCTCAGCAGTGGGCCTGCTGAATGGAATGGTGGCTCAATTTTTTCATTTAAACGCAGCTCCTTTCTGTTCTCATTATTGGCTGTTACCACTTTCCATCTCACCTGCAGCTAGAGGGTACACAGTTCTCTGAAACCCCTTCAGCATTTATTGTTTATAGACTTTTAGCTGATGGTGGTTGACACGTGTGAGTTGACACCTTTTTGGAGGTTAGATTTGCATGAGTCATATAATTCCTCATGTTGAGCTTTTATCCATTTTCCTCTTTTTTGAAAATGAGTGAGTCAAACTTACCCCTCCATACTATCTCCTTGAAAATTTGCCAGTTTTGAATTTGTTTGGCCATTCCCTACCTCCGCACAATTATTTAGGGCAGGTGTCCTTTACAGCCCTGAGTCCCTGTGAATGTTAAGTGACCATTAGCTGTGGGTTTAAAGCCACTCTTGTGGGAAACGGCCTCAAGGCGGCAGCATTTCTACATTTCCAACTCTGGGTTTTTGGGCAACAGAGCTTTCCTGGAGATCGTGTTAGTAAGCTGCAAATTAGAGTGGAATGTGCCAGCGCAAACCCCCAAGAGCTTATATCTCCTAAATTGTTGTTTGTTTTTTAAATTTAATTTTTATTAATTATCAGAGCAAATTTGATAAAAATGTAGATTCTCCTAGGTGTACCGTTTCTGGTTCATCCTATCAATGTATCTGTCTATTCCTCTTTGGATCCTTTCCCGTGGATGTCTTTATAGAGTGTTGAGTAGACCTGTCTGCGTATTCCATAGGTATTTCGTGATTCTATATTTCATAGGTATTAGTATATGTCTGTTAACCCCCATATCCTAATTCATACATTCCTTACTCCTTTCCATTTGGTTAAACATAATTTGGTTTTCTGAATCTATGCATGTCCTTCTCTTGGAAATTATTTCATGGGTATCAATTCTTAGGTAACACCTATAAGTGATGTCATAGGATGTCTGTCTTTCGGTTTCTTTCCTACTTCATGTTGGGTGATTATCTGTAGATGCTTCTATGGTGGTGCCAACGGCACTGTTCCATGCTTTTTCATGGCTAATATTCCATTGTGTACATGGACGACTTCTTCTTGGTGCATTTTTCTGTTGATGGACATTTTGGATTCTTCCAGGTCTTGGCTATGGTACATGTTGCTGCAGTGCAGGATTGCCAGCCTGTGTCTTTTTGATTCTGGTCTACTCAGGTGATAGGCCCATGAGTGGGCCTACCAGATCACATGGTAGCTCCATGTTTACCCTTAAACGCACCTCCATTCTGTTCTCACTACTGGCTGTTACCAGGTTACATCCCACCAGCAGCTAAAGGGTATGCAGTTCTCTAAAACCCCTTCAGCATTTACTCTTTGTAGACTGTTTTTGCTGATGATCATTCTGACGGCTGAGAGGTGAACGTTTTTGTACACTGGATCTGCATGTCTTTATTAATTCCTGATGTTCAGCCTTGTTCCATTCCCGATTTTGAACAAAAAAGAAAGACAGAAAAAGAAGCAGAAGCCAAATGTGCATAAATTATGCCTCTTGAAACTGTCGGTTTGAAATGTGGACGTCTTTTGAATTTTTTGGTCGATATACAACCCCAGGATTTGTTTTCAGGGCAGGTGTGATTTACAGGCCTTCAATTATTCTGAATATCCACTGACTATTAGCGCAGGGATTAAAGCGGCTGTTGTGTGAAACGCCCACAAGGTGGCAGCAGTTGTCCTTTACCATATCTGGTTACTAGGGCAACAGAGCCTCAATGGAAGTCGTGTTCTAGGTTGTAATTTAGAATGGAATGTGCCAGGAAAAAGCCCTTTATGTCTCACTACTTCTTGTTCGCATTTTTAATTTAATTTTTATTTTTATCACAGCAAGTTTGATTACAATGTTTGGCTTGTTCTAGGTGTGCAAGATGTGGTTCTTTTACACATAAACATATGTCTATTCTTCCTGGGATCCTTTTCCATGTACGTGATGACAGAATGTTGAGTAGTCTTCTCTTGGTATTCCATAGGTGTTTGGTGATTCTATATTTCACCTGTGTTTGTATATGTCTGTTAACCCGAATATCCTCATGTATCCAATCCTCACAAATTTCCATTGGTGAACCATAAGTTTGTTTAATGAGTCTGTGGTTGCCCTTCTCTGTGGAGATATCTTCACTGGTATCAGTTTATAGGTAACACCTATAAGTGATATCATCCGATATGTGTCTTTCTCTTTCTGACGTACGACAAGTTGTGTGATTACGTCTAGACTCATCTACGGTGCTGCAAATGGCATTGTGTCCTTTTTTTCCTTGGCTAATATTCCGTGTGTACATGTACCAGTTCTTCTTTGTCCACTCATCTGTTGATGGACTTTTTGGTTGCTTCCATGTCTTGGCTATTGTAATGCTGCGGCAATGCACATTTGCCTGCCTGTGTCTTTCCAATTCTGTGTCCTTAGGTTATAGGCCCAGGAGTGGGCCTGCTGGATCATATGGTAGCAAAATGTTTACCTTGTAAAGGCACCTCCATTCTCTTCTCATTAGTGGCTCTTACCAGGTTGCGTCCCACTTAAAGTTGAGGGGGTATGCACTACTCCACAACAACTTCAGCATTTATTGTTTGTAGTTTTTTTGCTGATGTTTATTCTGACTAGTGTGAGCTGATACCTCTTTGAGGCTGGATTTGCATGCGTCTCATAATCCCTTGAAATTGAGCTTTCTGGCATGTCCTTTTTTTCTTCAAACCGTGAGTACACCTTACCTCTTCAAATTGTTTTTGTGAAGTATGTGTGACATTAAGAAATAGTTTGGCCATTACCTCCCTCAAGACATTTTGAGGGCAGGTTTTATTTACAGCCCTCCAGTACTGGTGCCTATGAAGTGACCCTTAGCACAGGTTATAAAGGTGCTGTTGCAGGTAACGGCCAGAGGGCGGCAGCATTTCTGCTTTTCCCAATCTGGTAACTAGGGAAACAGACTTTCCTGGCAGTGGTGTTCCTCGGTTATGAATTAGAGTGGAATGTGCCCGGATAAACCCCCAAAGCTGATGTCTGCCTACATATGTTTGTTTTCTAAATTGAATTTATATTTTTTTATTGGAGTCATATTCTATTTTGTACGTAGACCACTTCTTCTTTGTGCATTCCTCTGTTGATGGACATTTTCGTAGCTTCCAGGTGTTGGCTATGGTAAATATTGCTAGAGTGCAGGATTGCCAGCCTGTGTCTCTTTTTTTTGTGGTATGTGGGCCTCACACTGCCGTGGCCCCTCCCATTGGAGAGCACAGGCTCCGGACGCGCAGGCCCAGCAGCCATAGCTCACGGGACAAGCCGCTCCACGGCATGTTGGATTTTCCCGCACCGGGGCATGAACCCGTGTCCCCTGCATCGGTGGCGGACTCTCAACCAGTGCGCCACCAGTGAAGCCCAGCCTGTGTCTTTTTGATTCTCATCCTCTCAGGCGATAGGCCCAGCAGTGGGTATGCTTGATTGAATGGTAGCTCAGTATTTACCTTTTCAAGGCACCTCCTCTGTGTTTTCCTTACTGGTTCTTACCATGTCCCACGTTGAACCAAGGATACGCATTTCTCCACAACCCCTTCAGCATTTATTGTTTGCAGAAGTTTTGCTGATGGCCATTCTGACTGGTGTGAGCTGATCGGATTTTTGTAACTTGGATTTGCATGTCTTTAATTATTCCTAATGTTCACTTTTCCACACCTTTTAAAATTTCTGTTAAGGAAAAAATGCAAAACACGGAGAGTGCAATTAACCTCTTGAAATTGTCTTCTTGAAAGGTTGCCCTCAAAATTGAATTTTTGGGTCAATTTTCGACCCCAGGTTTGTTTCTGAGGGTAGGTGTCATTCACAGGATTGTAATGAGTGTGAATATTTAGTGACCATTAGCACTGGGTTTAAAGCTGCTGTTGTGGGAAACGGCCACAAGGCGGCAGCATTTCTCCATTCCCCAATCTGGTTACTAGGGCAGCAGAGCCTTTCTGGAAGTCCTGTTCCTAGGTTGTAAATTAAAATGGAATGTGTCAGGAGAAACCCCCATAAGTTTCTGTTACATTACTTCTTGTTCGTTGTTTTAGTTTTTTTAATCGGGGTAATGATTAGAATATTGTTTGTCCTAGGTGTACACAATCTGGTTCATTTGTGCATAACATATATATATATATATATTCATGTACAGATCCACTTCCCATGTAAATTGTTGCAGAGTGTTCCATAGACCTCCCTTGCTATATGGTCGTTCTTTTTGATATATATATTTAATAGGTATTTGTACACGTATGGTAACCGTAATCTTAATTTTTCCATTCCCCCCCTTTCCTTTTAGATAAGCATAGTTTGTTTTCTAAGTCTGTGAGTGTCTTTCTCTGTGGAAATATGTTCATTTGTGTCCGTTGTTAGATAACGCCTATAAGTGATATCATAGGATATGTCTTTTGCTTTCCGACTTACCTCATGTTCTGTGATTATCTCTAGGCTCATCTGTGGTGCCTCAAAGAGCAGTGTTTCATTGTTTCCCATGGCAAATATTCCTTTTTGTACATGGACCACTTCTTTTTCCACTCATCTGGTGATGGGCATTTTGGTTGCTTCCGTGTCTTGGCTATTGTGAAAAGTCCTGCAGTGCAGCTGTTGAAGCCTGTGCCTTCTTGACTCTGGATTTCTCGGGTGAGAGGCTCAGCAGTGGGCCTGCTGAATGGAATGGTGGCTCAATTTTTTCATTTAAACGCAGCTCCTTTCTGTTCTCATTATTGGCTGTTACCACTTTCCATCTCACCTGCAGCTAGAGGGTACACAGTTCTCTGAAACCCCTTCAGCATTTATTGTTTATAGACTTTTAGCTGATGGTGGTTGACACGTGTGAGTTGACACCTTTTTGGAGGTTAGATTTGCATGAGTCATATAATTCCTCATGTTGAGCTTTTATCCATTTTCCTCTTTTTTGAAAATGAGTGAGTCAAACTTACCCCTCCATACTATCTCCTTGAAAATTTGCCAGTTTTGAATTTGTTTGGCCATTCCCTACCTCCGCACAATTATTTAGGGCAGGTGTCCTTTACAGCCCTGAGTCCCTGTGAATGTTAAGTGACCATTAGCTGTGGGTTTAAAGCCACTCTTGTGGGAAACGGCCTCAAGGCGGCAGCATTTCTACATTTCCAACTCTGGGTTTTGGGGCAACAGAGCTTTCCTGGAGATCGTGTTAGTAAGCTGCAAATTAGAGTGGAATGTGCCAGCGCAAACCCCCAAGAGCTTATATCTCCTAAATTGTTGTTTGTTTTTTAAATTTAATTTTTATTAATTATCAGAGCAAATTTGATAAAAATGTAGATTCTCCTAGGTGTACCGTTTCTGGTTCATCCTATCAATGTATCTGTCTATTCCTCTTTGGATCCTTTCCCGTGGATGTCTTTATAGAGTGTTGAGTAGACCTGTCTGCGTATTCCATAGGTATTTCGTGATTCTATATTTCATAGGTATTAGTATATGTCTGTTAACCCCCATATCCTAATTCATACATTCCTTACTCCTTTCCATTTGGTTAAACATAATTTGGTTTTCTGAATCTATGCATGTCCTTCTCTTGGAAATTATTTCATGGGTATCAATTCTTAGGTAACACCTATAAGTGATGTCATAGGATGTCTGTCTTTCGGTTTCTTTCCTACTTCATGTTGGGTGATTATCTGTAGATGCTTCTATGGTGGTGCCAACGGCACTGTTCCATGCTTTTTCATGGCTAATATTCCATTGTGTACATGGACGACTTCTTCTTGGTGCATTTTTCTGTTGATGGACATTTTGGATTCTTCCAGGTCTTGGCTATGGTACATGTTGCTGCAGTGCAGGATTGCCAGCCTGTGTCTTTTTGATTCTGGTCTACTCAGGTGATAGGCCCATGAGTGGGCCTACCAGATCACATGGTAGCTCCATGTTTACCCTTAAACGCACCTCCATTCTGTTCTCACTACTGGCTGTTACCAGGTTACATCCCACCAGCAGCTAAAGGGTATGCAGTTCTCTAAAACCCCTTCAGCATTTACTCTTTGTAGACTGTTTTTGCTGATGATCATTCTGACAGCTGAGAGGTGAACATTTTTGTACACTGGATCTGCATGTCTTTATTAATTCCTGATGTTCAGCCTTGTTCCATTCCCGATTTTGAACAAAAAAGAAAGACAGAAAAAGAAGCAGAAGCCAAATGTGCATAAATTATGCCTCTTGAAACTGTCGGTTTGAAATGTGGACGTCTTTTGAATTTTTTGGTCGATATACAACCCCAGGATTTGTTTTCAGGGCAGGTGTGATTTACAGGCCTTCAATTATTCTGAATATCCACTGACTATTAGCGCAGGGATTAAAGCGGCTGTTGTGTGAAACGCCCACAAGGTGGCAGCAGTTGTCCTTTACCATATCTGGTTACTAGGGCAACAGAGCCTCAATGGAAGTCGTGTTCTAGGTTGTAATTTAGAATGGAATGTGCCAGGAAAAAGCCCTTTATGTCTCACTACTTCTTGTTCGCATTTTTAATTTAATTTTTATTTTTATCACAGCAAGTTTGATTACAATGTTTGGCTTGTTCTAGGTGTGCAAGATGTGGTTCTTTTACACATAAACATATGTCTATTCTTCCTGGGATCCTTTTCCATGTACGTGATGACAGAATGTTGAGTAGTCTTCTCTTGGTATTCCATAGGTGTTTGGTGATTCTATATTTCACCTGTGTTTGTATATGTCTGTTAACCCGAATATCCTCATGTATCCAATCCTCACAAATTTCCATTGGTGAACCATAAGTTTGTTTAATGAGTCTGTGGTTGCCCTTCTCTGTGGAGATATCTTCACTGGTATCAGTTTATAGGTAACACCTATAAGTGATATCATCCGATATGTGTCTTTCTCTTTCTGACGTACGACAAGTTGTGTGATTACGTCTAGACTCATCTACGGTGCTGCAAATGGCATTGTGTCCTTTTTTTCCTTGGCTAATATTCCGTGTGTACATGTACCAGTTCTTCTTTGTCCACTCATCTGTTGATGGACTTTTTGGTTGCTTCCATGTCTTGGCTATTGTAATGCTGCGGCAATGCACATTTGCCTGCCTGTGTCTTTCCAATTCTGTGTCCTTAGGTTATAGGCCCAGGAGTGGGCCTGCTGGATCATATGGTAGCAAAATGTTTACCTTGTAAAGGCACCTCCATTCTCTTCTCATTAGTGGCTCTTACCAGGTTACGTCCCACTTAAAGTTGAGGGGGTATGCACTACTCCACAACAACTTCAGCATTTATTGTTTGTAGTTTTTTTGCTGATGTTTATTCTGACTAGTGTGAGCTGATACCTCTTTGAGGCTGGATTTGCATGCGTCTCATAATCCCTTGAAATTGAGCTTTCTGGCATGTCCTTTTTTTCTTCAAACCGTGAGTACACCTTACCTCTTCAAATTGTTTTTGTGAAGTATGTGTGACATTAAGAAATAGTTTGGCCATTACCTCCCTCAAGACATTTTGAGGGCAGGTTTTATTTACAGCCCTCCAGTACTGGTGCCTATGAAGTGACCCTTAGCACAGGTTATAAAGGTGCTGTTGCAGGTAACGGCCAGAGGGCGGCAGCATTTCTGCTTTTCCCAATCTGGTAACTAGGGAAACAGACTTTCCTGGCAGTGGTGTTCCTCGGTTATGAATTAGAGTGGAATGTGCCCGGATAAACCCCCAAAGCTGATGTCTGCCTACATATGTTTGTTTTCTAAATTGAATTTATATTTTTTTATTGGAGTCATATTCTATTTTGTACGTAGACCACTTCTTCTTTGTGCATTCCTCTGTTGATGGACATTTTCGTAGCTTCCAGGTGTTGGCTATGGTAAATATTGCTAGAGTGCAGGATTGCCAGCCTGTGTCTCTTTTTTTTGTGGTATGTGGGCCTCACACTGCCGTGGCCCCTCCCATTGGAGAGCACAGGCTCCGGACGCGCAGGCCCAGCAGCCATAGCTCACGGGACAAGCCGCTCCACGGCATGTTGGATTTTCCCGCACCGGGGCATGAACCCGTGTCCCCTGCATCGGTGGCGGACTCTCAACCAGTGCGCCACCAGTGAAGCCCAGCCTGTGTCTTTTTGATTCTCATCCTCTCAGGCGATAGGCCCAGCAGTGGGTATGCTTGATTGAATGGTAGCTCAGTATTTACCTTTTCAAGGCACCTCCTCTGTGTTTTCCTTACTGGTTCTTACCATGTCCCACGTTGAACCAAGGATACGCATTTCTCCACAACCCCTTCAGCATTTATTGTTTGCAGAAGTTTTGCTGATGGCCATTCTGACTGGTGTGAGCTGATCGGATTTTTGTAACTTGGATTTGCATGTCTTTAATTATTCCTAATGTTCACTTTTCCACACCTTTTAAAATTTCTGTTAAGGAAAAAATGCAAAACACGGAGAGTGCAATTAACCTCTTGAAATTGTCTTCTTGAAAGGTTGCCCTCAAAATTGAATTTTTGGGTCAATTTTCGACCCCAGGTTTGTTTCTGAGGGTAGGTGTCATTCACAGGATTGTAATGAGTGTGAATATTTAGTGACCATTAGCACTGGGTTTAAAGCTGCTGTTGTGGGAAACGGCCACAAGGCGGCAGCATTTCTCCATTCCCCAATCTGGTTACTAGGGCAGCAGAGCCTTTCTGGAAGTCCTGTTCCTAGGTTGTAAATTAAAATGGAATGTGTCAGGAGAAACCCCCATAAGTTTCTGTTACATTACTTCTTGTTCGTTGTTTTAGTTTTTTTAATCGGGGTAATGATTAGAATATTGTTTGTCCTAGGTGTACACAATCTGGTTCATTTGTGCATAACATATATATATATATATATTCATGTACAGATCCACTTCCCATGTAAATTGTTGCAGAGTGTTCCATAGACCTCCCTTGCTATATGGTCGTTCTTTTTGATATATATATTTAATAGGTATTTGTACACGTATGGTAACCGTAATCTTAATTTTTCCATTCCCCCCCTTTCCTTTTAGATAAGCATAGTTTGTTTTCTAAGTCTGTGAGTGTCTTTCTCTGTGGAAATATGTTCATTTGTGTCCGTTGTTAGATAACGCCTATAAGTGATATCATAGGATATGTCTTTTGCTTTCCGACTTACCTCATGTACTGTGATTATCTCTAGGCTCATCTGTGGTGCCTCAAAGAGCAGTGTTTCATTGTTTCCCATGGCAAATATTCCTTTTTGTACATGGACCACTTCTTTTTCCACTCATCTGGTGATGGGCATTTTGGTTGCTTCCGTGTCTTGGCTATTGTGAAAAGTCCTGCAGTGCAGCTGTTGAAGCCTGTGCCTTCTTGACTCTGGATTTCTCGGGTGAGAGGCTCAGCAGTGGGCCTGCTGAATGGAATGGTGGCTCAATTTTTTCATTTAAACGCAGCTCCTTTCTGTTCTCATTATTGGCTGTTACCACTTTACATCTCACCTGCAGCTAGAGGGTACACAGTTCTCTGAAACCCCTTCAGCATTTATTGTTTATAGACTTTTAGCTGATGGTGGTTGACACGTGTGAGTTGACACCGTTTTGGAGGTTAGATTTGCATGAGTCATATAATTCCTCATGTTGAGCTTTTATCCATTTTCCTCTTTTTTGAAAATGAGTGAGTCAAACTTACCCCTCCATACTATCTCCTTGAAAATTTGCCAGTTTTGAATTTGTTTGGCCATTCCCTACCTCCGCACAATTATTTAGGGCAGGTGTCCTTTACAGCCCTGAGTCCCTGTGAATGTTAAGTGACCATTAGCTGTGGGTTTAAAGCCACTCTTGTGGGAAACGGCCTCAAGGCGGCAGCATTTCTACATTTCCAACTCTGGGTTTTTGGGCAACAGAGCTTTCCTGGAGATCGTGTTAGTAAGCTGCAAATTAGAGTGGAATGTGCCAGCGCAAACCCCCAAGAGCTTATATCTCCTAAATTGTTGTTTGTTTTTTAAATTTAATTTTTATTAATTATCAGAGCAAATTTGATAAAAATGTAGATTCTCCTAGGTGTACCGTTTCTGGTTCATCCTATCAATGTATCTGTCTATTCCTCTTTGGATCCTTTCCCGTGGATGTCTTTATAGAGTGTTGAGTAGACCTGTCTGCGTATTCCATAGGTATTTCGTGATTCTATATTTCATAGGTATTAGTATATGTCTGTTAACCCCCATATCCTAATTCATACATTCCTTACTCCTTTCCATTTGGTTAAACATAATTTGGTTTTCTGAATCTATGCATGTCCTTCTCTTGGAAATTATTTCATGGGTATCAATTCTTAGGTAACACCTATAAGTGATGTCATAGGATGTCTGTCTTTCGGTTTCTTTCCTACTTCATGTTGGGTGATTATCTGTAGATGCTTCTATGGTGGTGCCAACGGCACTGTTCCATGCTTTTTCATGGCTAATATTCCATTGTGTACATGGACGACTTCTTCTTGGTGCATTTTTCTGTTGATGGACATTTTGGATTCTTCCAGGTCTTGGCTATGGTACATGTTGCTGCAGTGCAGGATTGCCAGCCTGTGTCTTTTTGATTCTGGTCTACTCAGGTGATAGGCCCATGAGTGGGCCTACCAGATCACATGGTAGCTCCATGTTTACCCTTAAACGCACCTCCATTCTGTTCTCACTACTGGCTGTTACCAGGTTACATCCCACCAGCAGCTAAAGGGTATGCAGTTCTCTAAAACCCCTTCAGCATTTACTCTTTGTAGACTGTTTTTGCTGATGATCATTCTGACAGCTGAGAGGTGAACGTTTTTGTACACTGGATCTGCATGTCTTTATTAATTCCTGATGTTCAGCCTTGTTCCATTCCCGATTTTGAACAAAAAAGAAAGACAGAAAAAGAAGCAGAAGCCAAATGTGCATAAATTATGCCTCTTGAAACTGTCGGTTTGAAATGTGGACGTCTTTTGAATTTTTTGGTCGATATACAACCCCAGGATTTGTTTTCAGGGCAGGTGTGATTTACAGGCCTTCAATTATTCTGAATATCCACTGACTATTAGCGCAGGGATTAAAGCGGCTGTTGTGTGAAACGCCCACAAGGTGGCAGCAGTTGTCCTTTACCATATCTGGTTACTAGGGCAACAGAGCCTCAATGGAAGTCGTGTTCTAGGTTGTAATTTAGAATGGAATGTGCCAGGAAAAAGCCCTTTATGTCTCACTACTTCTTGTTCGCATTTTTAATTTAATTTTTATTTTTATCACAGCAAGTTTGATTACAATGTTTGGCTTGTTCTAGGTGTGCAAGATGTGGTTCTTTTACACATAAACATATGTCTATTCTTCCTGGGATCCTTTTCCATGTACGTGATGACAGAATGTTGAGTAGTCTTCTCTTGGTATTCCATAGGTGTTTGGTGATTCTATATTTCACCTGTGTTTGTATATGTCTGTTAACCCGAATATCCTCATGTATCCAATCCTCACAAATTTCCATTGGTGAACCATAAGTTTGTTTAATGAGTCTGTGGTTGCCCTTCTCTGTGGAGATATCTTCACTGGTATCAGTTTATAGGTAACACCTATAAGTGATATCATCCGATATGTGTCTTTCTCTTTCTGACGTACGACAAGTTGTGTGATTACGTCTAGACTCATCTACGGTGCTGCAAATGGCATTGTGTCCTTTTTTTCCTTGGCTAATATTCCGTGTGTACATGTACCAGTTCTTCTTTGTCCACTCATCTGTTGATGGACTTTTTGGTTGCTTCCATGTCTTGGCTATTGTAATGCTGCGGCAATGCACATTTGCCTGCCTGTGTCTTTCCAATTCTGTGTCCTTAGGTTATAGGCCCAGGAGTGGGCCTGCTGGATCATATGGTAGCAAAATGTTTACCTTGTAAAGGCACCTCCATTCTCTTCTCATTAGTGGCTCTTACCAGGTTACGTCCCACTTAAAGTTGAGGGGGTATGCACTACTCCACAACAACTTCAGCATTTATTGTTTGTAGTTTTTTTGCTGATGTTTATTCTGACTAGTGTGAGCTGATACCTCTTTGAGGCTGGATTTGCATGCGTCTCATAATCCCTTGAAATTGAGCTTTCTGGCATGTCCTTTTTTTCTTCAAACCGTGAGTACACCTTACCTCTTCAAATTGTTTTTGTGAAGTATGTGTGACATTAAGAAATAGTTTGGCCATTACCTCCCTCAAGACATTTTGAGGGCAGGTTTTATTTACAGCCCTCCAGTACTGGTGCCTATGAAGTGACCCTTAGCACAGGTTATAAAGGTGCTGTTGCAGGTAACGGCCAGAGGGCGGCAGCATTTCTGCTTTTCCCAATCTGGTAACTAGGGAAACAGACTTTCCTGGCAGTGGTGTTCCTCGGTTATGAATTAGAGTGGAATGTGCCCGGATAAACCCCCAAAGCTGATGTCTGCCTACATATGTTTGTTTTCTAAATTGAATTTATATTTTTTTATTGGAGTCATATTCTATTTTGTACGTAGACCACTTCTTCTTTGTGCATTCCTCTGTTGATGGACATTTTCGTAGCTTCCAGGTGTTGGCTATGGTAAATATTGCTAGAGTGCAGGATTGCCAGCCTGTGTCTCTTTTTTTTGTGGTATGTGGGCCTCACACTGCCGTGGCCCCTCCCATTGGAGAGCACAGGCTCCGGACGCGCAGGCCCAGCAGCCATAGCTCACGGGACAAGCCGCTCCACGGCATGTTGGATTTTCCCGCACCGGGGCATGAACCCGTGTCCCCTGCATCGGTGGCGGACTCTCAACCAGTGCGCCACCAGTGAAGCCCAGCCTGTGTCTTTTTGATTCTCATCCTCTCAGGCGATAGGCCCAGCAGTGGGTATGCTTGATTGAATGGTAGCTCAGTATTTACCTTTTCAAGGCACCTCCTCTGTGTTTTCCTTACTGGTTCTTACCATGTCCCACGTTGAACCAAGGATACGCATTTCTCCACAACCCCTTCAGCATTTATTGTTTGCAGAAGTTTTGCTGATGGCCATTCTGACTGGTGTGAGCTGATCGGATTTTTGTAACTTGGATTTGCATGTCTTTAATTATTCCTAATGTTCACTTTTCCACACCTTTTAAAATTTCTGTTAAGGAAAAAATGCAAAACACGGAGAGTGCAATTAACCTCTTGAAATTGTCTTCTTGAAAGGTTGCCCTCAAAATTGAATTTTTGGGTCAATTTTCGACCCCAGGTTTGTTTCTGAGGGTAGGTGTCATTCACAGGATTGTAATGAGTGTGAATATTTAGTGACCATTAGCACTGGGTTTAAAGCTGCTGTTGTGGGAAACGGCCACAAGGCGGCAGCATTTCTCCATTCCCCAATCTGGTTACTAGGGCAGCAGAGCCTTTCTGGAAGTCCTGTTCCTAGGTTGTAAATTAAAATGGAATGTGTCAGGAGAAACCCCCATAAGTTTCTGTTACATTACTTCTTGTTCGTTGTTTTAGTTTTTTTAATCGGGGTAATGATTAGAATATTGTTTGTCCTAGGTGTACACAATCTGGTTCATTTGTGCATAACATATATATATATATATATTCATGTACAGATCCACTTCCCATGTAAATTGTTGCAGAGTGTTCCATAGACCTCCCTTGCTATATGGTCGTTCTTTTTGATATATATATTTAATAGGTATTTGTACACGTATGGTAACCGTAATCTTAATTTTTCCATTCCCCCCCTTTCCTTTTAGATAAGCATAGTTTGTTTTCTAAGTCTGTGAGTGTCTTTCTCTGTGGAAATATGTTCATTTGTGTCCGTTGTTAGATAACGCCTATAAGTGATATCATAGGATATGTCTTTTGCTTTCCGACTTACCTCATGTACTGTGATTATCTCTAGGCTCATCTGTGGTGCCTCAAAGAGCAGTGTTTCATTGTTTCCCATGGCAAATATTCCTTTTTGTACATGGACCACTTCTTTTTCCACTCATCTGGTGATGGGCATTTTGGTTGCTTCCGTGTCTTGGCTATTGTGAAAAGTCCTGCAGTGCAGCTGTTGAAGCCTGTGCCTTCTTGACTCTGGATTTCTCGGGTGAGAGGCTCAGCAGTGGGCCTGCTGAATGGAATGGTGGCTCAATTTTTTCATTTAAACGCAGCTCCTTTCTGTTCTCATTATTGGCTGTTACCACTTTACATCTCACCTGCAGCTAGAGGGTACACAGTTCTCTGAAACCCCTTCAGCATTTATTGTTTATAGACTTTTAGCTGATGGTGGTTGACACGTGTGAGTTGACACCGTTTTGGAGGTTAGATTTGCATGAGTCATATAATTCCTCATGTTGAGCTTTTATCCATTTTCCTCTTTTTTGAAAATGAGTGAGTCAAACTTACCCCTCCATACTATCTCCTTGAAAATTTGCCAGTTTTGAATTTGTTTGGCCATTCCCTACCTCCGCACAATTATTTAGGGCAGGTGTCCTTTACAGCCCTGAGTCCCTGTGAATGTTAAGTGACCATTAGCTGTGGGTTTAAAGCCACTCTTGTGGGAAACGGCCTCAAGGCGGCAGCATTTCTACATTTCCAACTCTGGGTTTTTGGGCAACAGAGCTTTCCTGGAGATCGTGTTAGTAAGCTGCAAATTAGAGTGGAATGTGCCAGCGCAAACCCCCAAGAGCTTATATCTCCTAAATTGTTGTTTGTTTTTTAAATTTAATTTTTATTAATTATCAGAGCAAATTTGATAAAAATGTAGATTCTCCTAGGTGTACCGTTTCTGGTTCATCCTATCAATGTATCTGTCTATTCCTCTTTGGATCCTTTCCCGTGGATGTCTTTATAGAGTGTTGAGTAGACCTGTCTGCGTATTCCATAGGTATTTCGTGATTCTATATTTCATAGGTATTAGTATATGTCTGTTAACCCCCATATCCTAATTCATACATTCCTTACTCCTTTCCATTTGGTTAAACATAATTTGGTTTTCTGAATCTATGCATGTCCTTCTCTTGGAAATTATTTCATGGGTATCAATTCTTAGGTAACACCTATAAGTGATGTCATAGGATGTCTGTCTTTCGGTTTCTTTCCTACTTCATGTTGGGTGATTATCTGTAGATGCTTCTATGGTGGTGCCAACGGCACTGTTCCATGCTTTTTCATGGCTAATATTCCATTGTGTACATGGACGACTTCTTCTTGGTGCATTTTTCTGTTGATGGACATTTTGGATTCTTCCAGGTCTTGGCTATGGTACATGTTGCTGCAGTGCAGGATTGCCAGCCTGTGTCTTTTTGATTCTGGTCTACTCAGGTGATAGGCCCATGAGTGGGCCTACCAGATCACATGGTAGCTCCATGTTTACCCTTAAACGCACCTCCATTCTGTTCTCACTACTGGCTGTTACCAGGTTACATCCCACCAGCAGCTAAAGGGTATGCAGTTCTCTAAAACCCCTTCAGCATTTACTCTTTGTAGACTGTTTTTGCTGATGATCATTCTGACAGCTGAGAGGTGAACGTTTTTGTACACTGGATCTGCATGTCTTTATTAATTCCTGATGTTCAGCCTTGTTCCATTCCCGATTTTGAACAAAAAAGAAAGACAGAAAAAGAAGCAGAAGCCAAATGTGCATAAATTATGCCTCTTGAAACTGTCGGTTTGAAATGTGGACGTCTTTTGAATTTTTTGGTCGATATACAACCCCAGGATTTGTTTTCAGGGCAGGTGTGATTTACAGGCCTTCAATTATTCTGAATATCCACTGACTATTAGCGCAGGGATTAAAGCGGCTGTTGTGTGAAACGCCCACAAGGTGGCAGCAGTTGTCCTTTACCATATCTGGTTACTAGGGCAACAGAGCCTCAATGGAAGTCGTGTTCTAGGTTGTAATTTAGAATGGAATGTGCCAGGAAAAAGCCCTTTATGTCTCACTACTTCTTGTTCGCATTTTTAATTTAATTTTTATTTTTATCACAGCAAGTTTGATTACAATGTTTGGCTTGTTCTAGGTGTGCAAGATGTGGTTCTTTTACACATAAACATATGTCTATTCTTCCTGGGATCCTTTTCCATGTACGTGATGACAGAATGTTGAGTAGTCTTCTCTTGGTATTCCATAGGTGTTTGGTGATTCTATATTTCACCTGTGTTTGTATATGTCTGTTAACCCGAATATCCTCATGTATCCAATCCTCACAAATTTCCATTGGTGAACCATAAGTTTGTTTAATGAGTCTGTGGTTGCCCTTCTCTGTGGAGATATCTTCACTGGTATCAGTTTATAGGTAACACCTATAAGTGATATCATCCGATATGTGTCTTTCTCTTTCTGACGTACGACAAGTTGTGTGATTACGTCTAGACTCATCTACGGTGCTGCAAATGGCATTGTGTCCTTTTTTTCCTTGGCTAATATTCCGTGTGTACATGTACCAGTTCTTCTTTGTCCACTCATCTGTTGATGGACTTTTTGGTTGCTTCCATGTCTTGGCTATTGTAATGCTGCGGCAATGCACATTTGCCTGCCTGTGTCTTTCCAATTCTGTGTCCTTAGGTTATAGGCCCAGGAGTGGGCCTGCTGGATCATATGGTAGCAAAATGTTTACCTTGTAAAGGCACCTCCATTCTCTTCTCATTAGTGGCTCTTACCAGGTTACGTCCCACTTAAAGTTGAGGGGGTATGCACTACTCCACAACAACTTCAGCATTTATTGTTTGTAGTTTTTTTGCTGATGTTTATTCTGACTAGTGTGAGCTGATACCTCTTTGAGGCTGGATTTGCATGCGTCTCATAATCCCTTGAAATTGAGCTTTCTGGCATGTCCTTTTTTTCTTCAAACCGTGAGTACACCTTACCTCTTCAAATTGTTTTTGTGAAGTATGTGTGACATTAAGAAATAGTTTGGCCATTACCTCCCTCAAGACATTTTGAGGGCAGGTTTTATTTACAGCCCTCCAGTACTGGTGCCTATGAAGTGACCCTTAGCACAGGTTATAAAGGTGCTGTTGCAGGTAACGGCCAGAGGGCGGCAGCATTTCTGCTTTTCCCAATCTGGTAACTAGGGAAACAGACTTTCCTGGCAGTGGTGTTCCTCGGTTATGAATTAGAGTGGAATGTGCCCGGATAAACCCCCAAAGCTGATGTCTGCCTACATATGTTTGTTTTCTAAATTGAATTTATATTTTTTTATTGGAGTCATATTCTATTTTGTACGTAGACCACTTCTTCTTTGTGCATTCCTCTGTTGATGGACATTTTCGTAGCTTCCAGGTGTTGGCTATGGTAAATATTGCTAGAGTGCAGGATTGCCAGCCTGTGTCTCTTTTTTTTGTGGTATGTGGGCCTCACACTGCCGTGGCCCCTCCCATTGGAGAGCACAGGCTCCGGACGCGCAGGCCCAGCAGCCATAGCTCACGGGACAAGCCGCTCCACGGCATGTTGGATTTTCCCGCACCGGGGCATGAACCCGTGTCCCCTGCATCGGTGGCGGACTCTCAACCAGTGCGCCACCAGTGAAGCCCAGCCTGTGTCTTTTTGATTCTCATCCTCTCAGGCGATAGGCCCAGCAGTGGGTATGCTTGATTGAATGGTAGCTCAGTATTTACCTTTTCAAGGCACCTCCTCTGTGTTTTCCTTACTGGTTCTTACCATGTCCCACGTTGAACCAAGGATACGCATTTCTCCACAACCCCTTCAGCATTTATTGTTTGCAGAAGTTTTGCTGATGGCCATTCTGACTGGTGTGAGCTGATCGGATTTTTGTAACTTGGATTTGCATGTCTTTAATTATTCCTAATGTTCACTTTTCCACACCTTTTAAAATTTCTGTTAAGGAAAAAATGCAAAACACGGAGAGTGCAATTAACCTCTTGAAATTGTCTTCTTGAAAGGTTGCCCTCAAAATTGAATTTTTGGGTCAATTTTCGACCCCAGGTTTGTTTCTGAGGGTAGGTGTCATTCACAGGATTGTAATGAGTGTGAATATTTAGTGACCATTAGCACTGGGTTTAAAGCTGCTGTTGTGGGAAACGGCCACAAGGCGGCAGCATTTCTCCATTCCCCAATCTGGTTACTAGGGCAGCAGAGCCTTTCTGGAAGTCCTGTTCCTAGGTTGTAAATTAAAATGGAATGTGTCAGGAGAAACCCCCATAAGTTTCTGTTACATTACTTCTTGTTCGTTGTTTTAGTTTTTTTAATCGGGGTAATGATTAGAATATTGTTTGTCCTAGGTGTACACAATCTGGTTCATTTGTGCATAACATATATATATATATATATTCATGTACAGATCCACTTCCCATGTAAATTGTTGCAGAGTGTTCCATAGACCTCCCTTGCTATATGGTCGTTCTTTTTGATATATATATTTAATAGGTATTTGTACACGTATGGTAACCATAATCTTAATTTTTCCATTCCCCCCCTTTCCTTTTAGATAAGCATAGTTTGTTTTCTAAGTCTGTGAGTGTCTTTCTCTGTGGAAATATGTTCATTTGTGTCCGTTGTTAGATAACGCCTATAAGTGATATCATAGGATATGTCTTTTGCTTTCCGACTTACCTCATGTTCTGTGATTATCTCTAGGCTCATCTGTGGTGCCTCAAAGAGCAGTGTTTCATTGTTTCCCATGGCAAATATTCCTTTTTGTACATGGACCACTTCTTTTTCCACTCATCTGGTGATGGGCATTTTGGTTGCTTCCGTGTCTTGGCTATTGTGAAAAGTCCTGCAGTGCAGCTGTTGAAGCCTGTGCCTTCTTGACTCTGGATTTCTCGGGTGAGAGGCTCAGCAGTGGGCCTGCTGAATGGAATGGTGGCTCAATTTTTTCATTTAAACGCAGCTCCTTTCTGTTCTCATTATTGGCTGTTACCACTTTACATCTCACCTGCAGCTAGAGGGTACACAGTTCTCTGAAACCCCTTCAGCATTTATTGTTTATAGACTTTTAGCTGATGGTGGTTGACACGTGTGAGTTGACACCGTTTTGGAGGTTAGATTTGCATGAGTCATATAATTCCTCATGTTGAGCTTTTATCCATTTTCCTCTTTTTTGAAAATGAGTGAGTCAAACTTACCCCTCCATACTATCTCCTTGAAAATTTGCCAGTTTTGAATTTGTTTGGCCATTCCCTACCTCCGCACAATTATTTAGGGCAGGTGTCCTTTACAGCCCTGAGTCCCTGTGAATGTTAAGTGACCATTAGCTGTGGGTTTAAAGCCACTCTTGTGGGAAACGGCCTCAAGGCGGCAGCATTTCTACATTTCCAACTCTGGGTTTTGGGGCAACAGAGCTTTCCTGGAGATCGTGTTAGTAAGCTGCAAATTAGAGTGGAATGTGCCAGCGCAAACCCCCAAGAGCTTATATCTCCTAAATTGTTGTTTGTTTTTTAAATTTAATTTTTATTAATTATCAGAGCAAATTTGATAAAAATGTAGATTCTCCTAGGTGTACCGTTTCTGGTTCATCCTATCAATGTATCTGTCTATTCCTCTTTGGATCCTTTCCCGTGGATGTCTTTATAGTGTTGAGTAGACCTGTCTGCGTATTCCATAGGTATTTCGTGATTCTATATTTCATAGGTATTAGTATATGTCTGTTAACCCCCATATCCTAATTCATACATTCCTTACTCCTTTCCATTTGGTTAAACATAATTTGGTTTTCTGAATCTATGCATGTCCTTCTCTTGGAAATTATTTCATGGGTATCAATTCTTAGGTAACACCTATAAGTGATGTCATAGGATGTCTGTCTTTCGGTTTCTTTCCTACTTCATGTTGGGTGATTATCTGTAGATGCTTCTATGGTGGTGCCAACGGCACTGTTCCATGCTTTTTCATGGCTAATATTCCATTGTGTACATGGACGACTTCTTCTTGGTGCATTTTTCTGTTGATGGACATTTTGGATTCTTCCAGGTCTTGGCTATGGTACATGTTGCTGCAGTGCAGGATTGCCAGCCTGTGTCTTTTTGATTCTGGTCTACTCAGGTGATAGGCCCATGAGTGGGCCTACCAGATCACATGGTAGCTCCATGTTTACCCTTAAACGCACCTCCATTCTGTTCTCACTACTGGCTGTTACCAGGTTACATCCCACCAGCAGCTAAAGGGTATGCAGTTCTCTAAAACCCCTTCAGCATTTAC
Organism: Mesoplodon densirostris; assembly: GCF_025265405.1. Classification (NCBI taxonomy): domain Eukaryota; kingdom Metazoa; phylum Chordata; class Mammalia; order Artiodactyla; family Ziphiidae; genus Mesoplodon; species Mesoplodon densirostris. The sequence continues at coordinate 35,988,908 of NC_082667.1, forward strand.
TCTTTGTAGACTGTTTTTGCTGATGATCATTCTGACAGCTGAGAGGTGAACGTTTTTGTACACTGGATCTGCATGTCTTTATTAATTCCTGATGTTCAGCCTTGTTCCATTCCCGATTTTGAACAAAAAAGAAAGACAGAAAAAGAAGCAGAAGCCAAATGTGCATAAATTATGCCTCTTGAAACTGTCGGTTTGAAATGTGGACGTCTTTTGAATTTTTTGGTCGATATACAACCCCAGGATTTGTTTTCAGGGCAGGTGTGATTTACAGGCCTTCAATTATTCTGAATATCCACTGACTATTAGCGCAGGGATTAAAGCGGCTGTTGTGTGAAACGCCCACAAGGTGGCAGCAGTTGTCCTTTACCATATCTGGTTACTAGGGCAACAGAGCCTCAATGGAAGTCGTGTTCTAGGTTGTAATTTAGAATGGAATGTGCCAGGAAAAAGCCCTTTATGTCTCACTACTTCTTGTTCGCATTTTTAATTTAATTTTTATTTTTATCACAGCAAGTTTGATTACAATGTTTGGCTTGTTCTAGGTGTGCAAGATGTGGTTCTTTTACACATAAACATATGTCTATTCTTCCTGGGATCCTTTTCCATGTACGTGATGACAGAATGTTGAGTAGTCTTCTCTTGGTATTCCATAGGTGTTTGGTGATTCTATATTTCACCTGTGTTTGTATATGTCTGTTAACCCGAATATCCTCATGTATCCAATCCTCACAAATTTCCATTGGTGAACCATAAGTTTGTTTAATGAGTCTGTGGTTGCCCTTCTCTGTGGAGATATCTTCACTGGTATCAGTTTATAGGTAACACCTATAAGTGATATCATCCGATATGTGTCTTTCTCTTTCTGACGTACGACAAGTTGTGTGATTACGTCTAGACTCATCTACGGTGCTGCAAATGGCATTGTGTCCTTTTTTTCCTTGGCTAATATTCCGTGTGTACATGTACCAGTTCTTCTTTGTCCACTCATCTGTTGATGGACTTTTTGGTTGCTTCCATGTCTTGGCTATTGTAATGCTGCGGCAATGCACATTTGCCTGCCTGTGTCTTTCCAATTCTGTGTCCTTAGGTTATAGGCCCAGGAGTGGGCCTGCTGGATCATATGGTAGCAAAATGTTTACCTTGTAAAGGCACCTCCATTCTCTTCTCATTAGTGGCTCTTACCAGGTTACGTCCCACTTAAAGTTGAGGGGGTATGCACTACTCCACAACAACTTCAGCATTTATTGTTTGTAGTTTTTTTGCTGATGTTTATTCTGACTAGTGTGAGCTGATACCTCTTTGAGGCTGGATTTGCATGCGTCTCATAATCCCTTGAAATTGAGCTTTCTGGCATGTCCTTTTTTTCTTCAAACCGTGAGTACACCTTACCTCTTCAAATTGTTTTTGTGAAGTATGTGTGACATTAAGAAATAGTTTGGCCATTACCTCCCTCAAGACATTTTGAGGGCAGGTTTTATTTACAGCCCTCCAGTACTGGTGCCTATGAAGTGACCCTTAGCACAGGTTATAAAGGTGCTGTTGTAGGTAACGGCCAGAGGGCGGCAGCATTTCTGCTTTTCCCAATCTGGTAACTAGGGAAACAGACTTTCCTGGCAGTGGTGTTCCTCGGTTATGAATTAGAGTGGAATGTGCCCGGATAAACCCCCAAAGCTGATGTCTGCCTACATATGTTTGTTTTCTAAATTGAATTTATATTTTTTTATTGGAGTCATATTCTATTTTGTACGTAGACCACTTCTTCTTTGTGCATTCCTCTGTTGATGGACATTTTCGTAGCTTCCAGGTGTTGGCTATGGTAAATATTGCTAGAGTGCAGGATTGCCAGCCTGTGTCTCTTTTTTTTGTGGTATGTGGGCCTCACACTGCCGTGGCCCCTCCCATTGGAGAGCACAGGCTCCGGACGCGCAGGCCCAGCAGCCATAGCTCACGGGACAAGCCGCTCCACGGCATGTTGGATTTTCCCGCACCGGGGCATGAACCCTTGTCCCCTGCATCGGTGGCGGACTCTCAACCAGTGCGCCACCAGTGAAGCCCAGCCTGTGTCTTTTTGATTCTCATCCTCTCAGGCGATAGGCCCAGCAGTGGGTATGCTTGATTGAATGGTAGCTCAGTATTTACCTTTTCAAGGCACCTCCTCTGTGTTTTCCTTACTGGTTCTTACCATGTCCCACGTTGAACCAAGGATACGCATTTCTCCACAACCCCTTCAGCATTTATTGTTTGCAGAAGTTTTGCTGATGGCCATTCTGACTGGTGTGAGCTGATCGGATTTTTGTAACTTGGATTTGCATGTCTTTAATTATTCCTAATGTTCACTTTTCCACACCTTTTAAAATTTCTGTTAAGGAAAAAATGCAAAACACGGAGAGTGCAATTAACCTCTTGAAATTGTCTTCTTGAAAGGTTGCCCTCAAAATTGAATTTTTGGGTCAATTTTCGACCCCAGGTTTGTTTCTGAGGGTAGGTGTCATTCACAGGATTGTAATGAGTGTGAATATTTAGTGACCATTAGCACTGGGTTTAAAGCTGCTGTTGTGGGAAACGGCCACAAGGCGGCAGCATTTCTCCATTCCCCAATCTGGTTACTAGGGCAGCAGAGCCTTTCTGGAAGTCCTGTTCCTAGGTTGTAAATTAAAATGGAATGTGTCAGGAGAAACCCCCATAAGTTTCTGTTACATTACTTCTTGTTCGTTGTTTTAGTTTTTTTAATCGGGGTAATGATTAGAATATTGTTTGTCCTAGGTGTACACAATCTGGTTCATTTGTGCATAACATATATATATATATATATTCATGTACAGATCCACTTCCCATGTAAATTGTTGCAGAGTGTTCCATAGACCTCCCTTGCTATATGGTCGTTCTTTTTGATATATATATTTAATAGGTATTTGTACACGTATGGTAACCGTAATCTTAATTTTTCCATTCCCCCCCTTTCCTTTTAGATAAGCATAGTTTGTTTTCTAAGTCTGTGAGTGTCTTTCTCTGTGGAAATATGTTCATTTGTGTCCGTTGTTAGATAACGCCTATAAGTGATATCATAGGATATGTCTTTTGCTTTCCGACTTACCTCATGTACTGTGATTATCTCTAGGCTCATCTGTGGTGCCTCAAAGAGCAGTGTTTCATTGTTTCCCATGGCAAATATTCCTTTTTGTACATGGACCACTTCTTTTTCCACTCATCTGGTGATGGGCATTTTGGTTGCTTCCGTGTCTTGGCTATTGTGAAAAGTCCTGCAGTGCAGCTGTTGAAGCCTGTGCCTTCTTGACTCTGGATTTCTCGGGTGAGAGGCTCAGCAGTGGGCCTGCTGAATGGAATGGTGGCTCAATTTTTTCATTTAAACGCAGCTCCTTTCTGTTCTCATTATTGGCTGTTACCACTTTACATCTCACCTGCAGCTAGAGGGTACACAGTTCTCTGAAACCCCTTCAGCATTTATTGTTTATAGACTTTTAGCTGATGGTGGTTGACACGTGTGAGTTGACACCTTTTTGGAGGTTAGATTTGCATGAGTCATATAATTCCTCATGTTGAGCTTTTATCCATTTTCCTCTTTTTTGAAAATGAGTGAGTCAAACTTACCCCTCCATACTGTCTCCTTGAAAGTTTGCCAGTTTTGAATTTGTTTGGCCATTCCCTACCTCCGCACAATTATTTAGGGCAGGTGTCCTTTACAGCCCTGAGTCCCTGTGAATGTTAAGTGACCATTAGCTGTGGGTTTAAAGCCACTCTTGTGGGAAACGGCCTCAAGGCGGCAGCATTTCTACATTTCCAACTCTGGGTTTTGGGGCAACAGAGCTTTCCTGGAGATCGTGTTAGTAAGCTGCAAATTAGAGTGGAATGTGCCAGCGCAAACCCCCAAGAGCTTATATCTCCTAAATTGTTGTTTGTTTTTTAAATTTAATTTTTATTAATTATCAGAGCAAATTTGATAAAAATGTAGATTCTCCTAGGTGTACCGTTTCTGGTTCATCCTATCAATGTATCTGTCTATTCCTCTTTGGATCCTTTCCCGTGGATGTCTTTATAGAGTGTTGAGTAGACCTGTCTGCGTATTCCATAGGTATTTCGTGATTCTATATTTCATAGGTATTAGTATATGTCTGTTAACCCCCATATCCTAATTCATACATTCCTTACTCCTTTCCATTTGGTTAAACATAATTTGGTTTTCTGAATCTATGCATGTCCTTCTCTTGGAAATTATTTCATGGGTATCAATTCTTAGGTAACACCTATAAGTGATGTCATAGGATGTCTGTCTTTCGGTTTCTTTCCTACTTCATGTTGGGTGATTATCTGTAGATGCTTCTATGGTGGTGCCAACGGCACTGTTCCATGCTTTTTCATGGCTAATATTCCATTGTGTACATGGACGACTTCTTCTTGGTGCATTTTTCTGTTGATGGACATTTTGGATTCTTCCAGGTCTTGGCTATGGTACATGTTGCTGCAGTGCAGGATTGCCAGCCTGTGTCTTTTTGATTCTGGTCTACTCAGGTGATAGGCCCATGAGTGGGCCCACCAGATCACATGGTAGCTCCATGTTTACCCTTAAACGCACCTCCATTCTGTTCTCACTACTGGCTGTTACCAGGTTACATCCCACCAGCAGCTAAAGGGTATGCAGTTCTCTAAAACCCCTTCAGCATTTACTCTTTGTAGACTGTTTTTGCTGATGATCATTCTGACCGCTGAGAGGTGAACGTTTTTGTACACTGGATCTGCATGTCTTTATTAATTCCTGATGTTCAGCCTTGTTCCATTCCCGATTTTGAACAAAAAAGAAAGACAGAAAAAGAAGCAGAAGCCAAATGTGCATAAATTATGCCTCTTGAAACTGTCGGTTTGAAATGTGGACGTCTTTTGAATTTTTTGGTCGATATACAACCCCAGGATTTGTTTTCAGGGCAGGTGTGATTTACAGGCCTTCAATTATTCTGAATATCCACTGACTATTAGCGCAGGGATTAAAGCGGCTGTTGTGTGAAACGCCCACAAGGTGGCAGCAGTTGTCCTTTACCATATCTGGTTACTAGGGCAACAGAGCCTCAATGGAAGTCGTGTTCTAGGTTGTAATTTAGAATGGAATGTGCCAGGAAAAAGCCCTTTATGTCTCACTACTTCTTGTTCGCATTTTTAATTTAATTTTTATTTTTATCACAGCAAGTTTGATTACAATGTTTGGCTTGTTCTAGGTGTGCAAGATGTGGTTCTTTTACACATAAACATATGTCTATTCTTCCTGGGATCCTTTTCCATGTACGTGATGACAGAATGTTGAGTAGTCTTCTCTTGGTATTCCATAGGTGTTTGGTGATTCTATATTTCACCTGTGTTTGTATATGTCTGTTAACCCGAATATCCTCATGTATCCAATCCTCACAAATTTCCATTGGTGAACCATAAGTTTGTTTAATGAGTCTGTGGTTGCCCTTCTCTGTGGAGATATCTTCACTGGTATCAGTTTATAGGTAACACCTATAAGTGATATCATACGATATGTGTCTTTCTCTTTCTGACGTACGACAAGTTGTGTGATTACGTCTAGACTCATCTACGGTGCTGCAAATGGCATTGTGTCCTTTTTTTCCTTGGCTAATATTCCGTGTGTACATGTACCAGTTCTTCTTTGTCCACTCATCTGTTGATGGACTTTTTGGTTGCTTCCATGTCTTGGCTATTGTAATGCTGCGGCAATGCACATTTGCCTGCCTGTGTCTTTCCAATTCTGTGTCCTTAGGTTATAGGCCCAGGAGTGGGCCTGCTGGATCATATGGTAGCAAAATGTTTACCTTGTAAAGGCACCTCCATTCTCTTCTCATTAGTGGCTCTTACCAGGTTACGTCCCACTTAAAGTTGAGGGGGTATGCACTACTCCACAACAACTTCAGCATTTATTGTTTGTAGTTTTTTTGCTGATGTTTATTCTGACTAGTGTGAGCTGATACCTCTTTGAGGCTGGATTTGCATGCGTCTCATAATCCCTTGAAATTGAGCTTTCTGGCATGTCCTTTTTTTCTTCAAACCGTGAGTACACCTTACCTCTTCAAATTGTTTTTGTGAAGTATGTGTGACATTAAGAAATAGTTTGGCCATTACCTCCCTCAAGACATTTTGAGGGCAGGTTTTATTTACAGCCCTCCAGTACTGGTGCCTATGAAGTGACCCTTAGCACAGGTTATAAAGGTGCTGTTGCAGGTAACGGCCAGAGGGCGGCAGCATTTCTGCTTTTCCCAATCTGGTAACTAGGGAAACAGACTTTCCTGGCAGTGGTGTTCCTCGGTTATGAATTAGAGTGGAATGTGCCCGGATAAACCCCCAAAGCTGATGTCTGCCTACATATGTTTGTTTTCTAAATTGAATTTATATTTTTTTATTGGAGTCATATTCTATTTTGTACATAGACCACTTCTTCTTTGTGCATTCCTCTGTTGATGGACATTTTCGTAGCTTCCAGGTGTTGGCTATGGTAAATATTGCTAGAGTGCAGGATTGCCAGCCTGTGTCTCTTTTTTTGTGGTATGTGGGCCTCACACTGCCGTGGCCCCTCCCATTGGAGAGCACAGGCTCCGGACGCGCAGGCCCAGCAGCCATAGCTCACGGGACAAACCGCTCCACGGCATGTTGGATTTTCCCGCACCGGGGCATGAACCCGTGTCCCCTGCATCGGTGGCGGACTCTCAACCAGTGCGCCACCAGTGAAGCCCAGCCTGTGTCTTTTTGATTCTCATCCTCTCAGGCGATAGGCCCAGCAGTGGGTATGCTTGATTGAATGGTAGCTCAGTATTTACCTTTTCAAGGCACCTCCTCTGTGTTTTCCTTACTGGTTCTTACCATGTCCCACGTTGAACCAAGGATACGCATTTCTCCACAACCCCTTCAGCATTTATTGTTTGCAGAAGTTTTGCTGATGGCCATTCTGACTGGTGTGAGCTGATCGGATTTTTGTAACTTGGATTTGCATGTCTTTAATTATTCCTAATGTTCACTTTTCCACACCTTTTAAAATTTCTGTTAAGGAAAAAATGCAAAACACGGAGAGTGCAATTAACCTCTTGAAATTGTCTTCTTGAAAGGTTGCCCTCAAAATTGAATTTTGGGGTCAATTTTCGACCCCAGGTTTGTTTCTGAGGGTAGGTGTCATTCACAGGATTGTAATGAGTGTGAATATTTAGTGACCATTAGCACTGGGTTTAAAGCTGCTGTTGTGGGAAACGGCCACAAGGCGGCAGCATTTCTCCATTCCCCAATCTGGTTACTAGGGCAGCAGAGCCTTTCTGGAAGTCCTGTTCCTAGGTTGTAAATTAAAATGGAATGTGTCAGGAGAAACCCCCATAAGTTTCTGTTACATTACTTCTTGTTCGTTGTTTTAGTTTTTTTAATCGGGGTAATGATTAGAATATTGTTTGTCCTAGGTGTACACAATCTGGTTCATTTGTGCATAAGATATATATATATATATATATATATATATATATATATATATATATATATTCATGTACAGATCCACTTCCCATGTAAATTGTTGCAGAGTGTTCCATAGACCTCCCTTGCTATATGGTCGTTCTTTTTGATATATGTATTTAATAGGTATTTGTACACGTATGGTAACCGTAATCTTAATTTTTCCATTCCCCCCCTTTCCTTTTAGATAAGCATAGTTTGTTTTCTAAGTCTGTGAGTGTCTTTCTCTGTGGAAATATGTTCATTTGTGTCCGTTGTTAGATAACGCCTATAAGTGATATCATAGGATATGTCTTTTGCTTTCCGACTTACCTCATGTTCTGTGATTATCTCTAGGCTCATCTGTGGTGCCTCAAAGAGCAGTGTTTCATTGTTTCCCATGGCAAATATTCCTTTTTGTACATGGACCACTTCTTTTTCCACTCATCTGGTGATGGGCATTTTGGTTGCTTCCATGTCTTGGCTATTGTGAAAAGTCCTGCAGTGCAGCTGTTGAAGCCTGTGCCTTCTTGACTCTGGATTTCTCGGGTGAGAGGCTCAGCAGTGGGCCTGCTGAATGGAATGGTGGCTCAATTTTTTCATTTAAACGCAGCTCCTTTCTGTTCTCATTATTGGCTGTTACCACTTTACATCTCACCTGCAGCTAGAGGGTACACAGTTCTCTGAAACCCCTTCAGCATTTATTGTTTATAGACTTTTAGCTGATGGTGGTTGACACGTGTGAGTTGACACCTTTTTGGAGGTTAGATTTGCATGAGTCATATAATTCCTCATGTTGAGCTTTTATCCATTTTCCTCTTTTTTGAAAATGAGTGAGTCAACTTACCCCTCCATACTATCTCCTTGAAAATTTGCCAGTTTTGAATTTGTTTGGCCATTCCCTACCTCCGCACAATTATTTAGGGCAGGTGTCCTTTACAGCCCTGAGTCCCTGTGAATGTTAAGTGACCATTAGCTGTGGGTTTAAAGCCACTCTTGTGGGAAACGGCCTCAAGGCGGCAGCATTTCTACATTTCCAACTCTGGGTTTTTGGGCAACAGAGCTTTCCTGGAGATCGTGTTAGTAAGCTGCAAATTAGAGTGGAATGTGCCAGCGCAAACCCCCAAGAACTTATATCTCCTAAATTGTTGTTTGTTTTTTAAATTTAATTTTTATTAATTATCAGAGCAAATTTGATAAAAATGTAGATTCTCCTAGGTGTACCGTTTCTGGTTCATCCTATCAATGTATCTGTCTATTCCTCTTTGGATCCTTTCCCGTGGATGTCTTTATAGAGTGTTGAGTAGACCTGTCTGCGTATTCCATAGGTATTTCGTGATTCTATATTTCATAGGTATTAGTATATGTCTGTTAACCCCCATATCCTAATTCATACATTCCTTACTCCTTTCCATTTGGTTAAACATAATTTGGTTTTCTGAATCTATGCATGTCCTTCTCTTGCAAATTATTTCATGGGTATCAATTTTTAGGTAACACCTATAAGTGATGTCATAGGATGTCTGTCTTTCGGTTTCTTTCCTACTTCATGTTGGGTGATTATCTGTAGATGCTTCTATGGTGGTGCCAACGGCACTGTTCCATGCTTTTTCATGGCTAATATTCCATTGTGTACATGGACGACTTCTTCTTGGTGCATTTTTCTGTTGATGGACATTTTGGATTCTTCCAGGTCTTGGCTATGGTACATGTTGCTGCAGTGCAGGATTGCCAGCCTGTGTCTTTTTGATTCTGGTCTACTCAGGTGATAGGCCCATGAGTGGGCCCACCAGATCACATGGTAGCTCCATGTTTACCCTTAAACGCACCTCCATTCTGTTCTCACTACTGGCTGTTACCAGGTTACATCCCACCAGCAGCTAAAGGGTATGCAGTTCTCTAAAACCCCTTCAGCATTTACTCTTTGTAGACTGTTTTTGCTGATGATCATTCTGACGGCTGAGAGGTGAACGTTTTTGTACACTGGATCTGCATGTCTTTATTAATTCCTGATGTTCAGCCTTGTTCCATTCCCGATTTTGAACAAAAAAGAAAGACAGAAAAAGAAGCAGAAGCCAAATGTGCATAAATTATGCCTCTTGAAACTGTCGGTTTGGAATGTGGACGTCTTTTGAATTTTTTGGTCGATATACAACCCCAGGATTTGTTTTCAGGGCAGGTGTGATTGACAGGCCTTCAATTATTCTGAATATCCACTGACTATTAGCGCAGGGATTAAAGCTGCTGTTGTGTGAAACGCCCACAAGGTGGCAGCAGTTGTCCTTTACCATATCTGGTTACTAGGGCAACAGAGCCTCAATGGAAGTCGTGTTCTAGGTTGTAATTTAGAATGGAATGTGCCAGGAAAAAGCCCTTTATGTCTCACTACTTCTTGTTCGCATTTTTAATTTAATTTTTATTTTTATCACAGCAAGTTTGATTACAATGTTTGGCTTGTTCTAGGTGTGCAAGATGTGGTTCTTTTACACATAAACATATGTCTATTCTTCCTGGGATCCTTTTCCATGTACGTGATGACAGAATGTTGAGTAGTCTTCTCTTGGTATTCCATAGGTGTTTGGTGATTCTATATTTCACCTGTGTTTGTATATGTCTGTTAACCCGAATATCCTCATGTATCCAATCCTCACAAATTTCCATTGGTGAACCATAAGTTTGTTTAATGAGTCTGTGGTTGCCCTTCTCTGTGGAGATATCTTCACTGGTATCAGTTTATAGGTAACACCTATAAGTGATATCATACGATATGTGTCTTTCTCTTTCTGACGTACGACAAGTTGTGTGATTACGTCTAGACTCATCTACGGTGCTGCAAATGGCATTGTGTCCTTTTTTTCCTTGGCTAATATTCCGTGTGTACATGTACCAGTTCTTCTTTGTCCACTCATCTGTTGATGGACGTTTTGGTTGCTTCCATGTCTTGGCTATTGTAATGCTGCGGCAATGCACATTTGCCTGCCTGTGTCTTTCCAATTCTGTGTCCTTAGGTTATAGGCCCAGGAGTGGGCCTGCTGGATCATATGGTAGCAAAATGTTTACCTTGTAAAGGCACCTCCATTCTCTTCTCATTAGTGGCTCTTACCAGGTTACGTCCCACTTAAAGTTGAGGGGGTATGCACTACTCCACAACAACTTCAGCATTTATTGTTTGTAGTTTTTTTGCTGATGTTTATTCTGACTAGTGTGAGCTGATACCTCTTTGAGGCTGGATTTGCATGCGTCTCATAATCCCTTGAAATTGAGCTTTCTGGCATGTCCTTTTTTTCTTCAAACCGTGAGTACACCTTACCTCTTCAAATTGTTTTTGTGAAGTATGTGTGACATTAAGAAATAGTTTGGCCATTACCTCCCTCAAGACATTTTGAGGGCAGGTTTTATTTACAGCCCTCCAGTACTGGTGCCTATGAAGTGACCCTTAGCACAGGTTATAAAGGTGCTGTTGCAGGTAACGGCCAGAGGGCGGCAGCATTTCTGCTTTTCCCAATCTGGTAACTAGGGAAACAGACTTTCCTGGCAATGGTGTTCCTCGGTTATGAATTAGAGTGGAATGTGCCCGGATAAACCCCCAAAGCTGATGTCTGCCTACATATGTTTGTTTTCTAAATTGAATTTATATTTTTTTATTGGAGTCATATTCTATTTTGTACATAGACCACTTCTTCTTTGTGCATTCCTCTGTTGATGGACATTTTCGTAGCTTCCAGGTGTTGGCTATGGTAAATATTGCTAGAGTGCAGGATTGCCAGCCTGTGTCTCTTTTTTTTGTGGTATGTGGGCCTCACACTGCCGTGGCCCCTCCCATTGGAGAGCACAGGCTCCGGACGCGCAGGCCCAGCAGCCATAGCTCACGGGACAAGCCGCTCCACGGCATGTTGGATTTTCCCGCACCGGGGCATGAACCCGTGTCCCCTGCATCGGTGGCGGACTCTCAACCAGTGCGCCACCAGTGAAGCCCAGCCTGTGTCTTTTTGATTCTCATCCTCTCAGGCAATAGGCCCAGCAGTGGGTATGCTTGATTGAATGGTAGCTCAGTATTTACCTTTTCAAGGCACCTCCTCTGTGTTTTCCTTACTGGTTCTTACCATGTCCCACGTTGAACCAAGGATACGCATTTCTCCACAACCCCTTCAGCATTTATTGTTTGCAGAAGTTTTGCTGATGGCCATTCTGACTGGTGTGAGCTGATCGGATTTTTGTAACTTGGATTTGCATGTCTTTAATTATTCCTAATGTTCACTTTTCCACACCTTTTAAAATTTCTGTTAAGGAAAAAATGCAAAACACGGAGAGTGCAATTAACCTCTTGAAATTGTCTTCTTGAAAGGTTGCCCTCAAAATTGAATTTTTGGGTCAATTTTCGACCCCAGGTTTGTTTCTGAGGGTAGGTGTCATTCACAGGATTGTAATGAGTGTGAATATTTAGTGACCATTAGCACTGGGTTTAAAGCTGCTGTTGTGGGAAACGGCCACAAGGCGGCAGCATTTCTCCATTCCCCAATCTGGTTACTAGGGCAGCAGAGCCTTTCTGGAAGTCCTGTTCCTAGGTTGTAAATTAAAATGGAATGTGTCAGGAGAAACCCCCATAAGTTTCTGTTACATTACTTCTTGTTCGTTGTTTTAGTTTTTTTTTTTTTTTTTTTGCGGTACGTGGGCCTCTCACTGTTGTGGCCTCTCCCGTTGCGGAGCACAGGCTCCGGACGCGCAGGCTCAGTGGCCATGGCTCACGGGCCCCGCCGCTCCGCGGCATATGGGATCCTCCCAGACCGGGGCACGAACCCGTATCCCCTGCATCGGCAGGCGGACTCTCAACCACTTGCGCCACCAGGGAGGCCCTGTTTTAGTTTTTTTAATCGGGGTAATGATTAGAATATTGTTTGTCCTAGGTGTACACAATCTGGTTCATTTGTGCATAACATATATATATATATATATATATATATATATATATATATATATATATATTCATGTACAGATCCACTTCCCATGTAAATTGTTGCAGAGTGTTCCATAGACCTCCCTTGCTATATGGTCGTTCTTTTTGATATATGTATTTAATAGGTATTTGTACACGTATGGTAACCGTAATCTTAATTTTTCCATTCCCCCCCTTTCCTTTTAGATAAGCATAGTTTGTTTTCTAAGTCTGTGAGTGTCTTTCTCTGTGGAAATATGTTCATTTGTGTCCGTTGTTAGATAACGCCTATAAGTGATATCATAGGATATGTCTTTTGCTTTCCGACTTACCTCATGTTCTGTGATTATCTCTAGGCTCATCTGTGGTGCCTCAAAGAGCAGTGTTTCATTGTTTCCCATGGCAAATATTCCTTTTTGTACATGGACCACTTCTTTTTCCACTCATCTGGTGATGGGCATTTTGGTTGCTTCCGTGTCTTGGCTATTGTGAAAAGTCCTGCAGTGCAGCTGTTGAAGCCTGTGCCTTCTTGACTCTGGATTTCTCGGGTGAGAGGCTCAGCAGTGGGCCTGCTGAATGGAATGGTGGCTCAATTTTTTCATTTAAACGCAGCTCCTTTCTGTTCTCATTATTGGCTGTTACCACTTTACATCTCACCTGCAGCTAGAGGGTACACAGTTCTCTGAAACCCCTTCAGCATTTATTGTTTATAGACTTTTAGCTGATGGTGGTTGACACGTGTGAGTTGACACCTTTTTGGAGGTTAGATTTACATGAGTCATATAATTCCTCATGTTGAGCTTTTATCCATTTTCCTCTTTTTTGAAAATGAGTGAGTCAAACTTACCCCTCCATACTATCTCCTTGAAAATTTGCCAGTTTTGAATTTGTTTGGCCATTCCCTACCTCCGCACAATTATTTAGGGCAGGTGTCCTTTACAGCCCTGAGTCCCTGTGAATGTTAAGTGACCATTAGCTGTGGGTTTAAAGCCACTCTTGTGGGAAACGGCCTCAAGGCGGCAGCATTTCTACATTTCCAACTCTGGGTTTTTGGGCAACAGAGCTTTCCTGGAGATCGTGTTAGTAAGCTGCAAATTAGAGTGGAATGTGCCAGCGCAAACCCCCAAGAGCTTATATCTCCTAAATTGTTGTTTGTTTTTTAAATTTAATTTTTATTAATTATCAGAGCAAATTTGATAAAAATGTAGATTCTCCTAGGTGTACCATTTCTGGTTCATCCTATCAATGTATCTGTCTATTCCTCTTTGGATCCTTTCCCGTGGATGTCTTTATAGAGTGTTGAGTAGACCTGTCTGCGTATTCCATAGGTATTTCGTGATTCTATATTTCATAGGTATTAGTATATGTCTGTTAACCCCCATATCCTAATTCATACATTCCTTACTCCTTTCCATTTGGTTAAACATAATTTGGTTTTCTGAATCTATGCATGTCCTTCTCTTGGAAATTATTTCATGGGTATCAATTTTTAGGTAACACCTATAAGTGATGTCATAGGATGTCTGTCTTTCGGTTTCTTTCCTACTTCATGTTGGGTGATTATCTGTAGATGCTTCTATGGTGGTGCCAACGGCACTGTTCCATGCTTTTTCATGGCTAATATTCCATTGTGTACATGGACGACTTCTTCTTGGTGCATTTTTCTGTTGATGGACATTTTGGATTCTTCCAGGTCTTGACTATGGTACATGTTGCTGCAGTGCAGGATTGCCAGCCTGTGTCTTTTTGATTCTGGTCTACTCAGGTGATAGGCCCATGAGTGGGCCCACCAGATCACATGGTAGCTCCATGTTTACCCTTAAACGCACCTCCATTCTGTTCTCACTACTGGCTGTTACCAGGTTACATCCCACCAGCAGCTAAAGGGTATGCAGTTCTCTAAAACCCCTTCAGCATTTACTCTTTGTAGACTGTTTTTGCTGATGATCATTCTGACGGCTGAGAGGTGAACGTTTTTGTACACTGGATCTGCATGTCTTTATTAATTCCTGATGTTCAGCCTTGTTCCATTCCCGATTTTGAACAAAAAAGAAAGACAGAAAAAGAAGCAGAAGCCAAATGTGCATAAATTATGCCTCTTGAAACTGTCGGTTTGAAATGTGGACGTCTTTTGAATTTTTTGGTCGATATACAACCCCAGGATTTGTTTTCAGGGCAGGTGTGATTTACAGGCCTTCAATTATTCTGAATATCCACTGACTATTAGCGCAGGGATTAAAGCTGCTGTTGTGTGAAACGCCCACAAGGTGGCAGCAGTTGTCCTTTACCATATCTGGTTACTAGGGCAACAGAGCCTCAATGGAAGTCGTGTTCTAGGTTGTAATTTAGAATGGAATGTGCCAGGAAAAAGCCCTTTATGTCTCACTACTTCTTGTTCGCATTTTTAATTTAATTTTTATTTTTATCACAGCAAGTTTGATTACAATGTTTGGCTTGTTCTAGGTGTGCAAGATGTGGTTCTTTTACACATAAACATATGTCTATTCTTCCTGGGATCCTTTTCCATGTACGTGATGACAGAATGTTGAGTAGTCTTCTCTTGGTATTCCATAGGTGTTTGGTGATTCTATATTTCACCTGTGTTTGTATATGTCTGTTAACCCGAATATCCTCATGTATCCAATCCTCACAAATTTCCATTGGTGAACCATAAGTTTGTTTAATGAGTCTGTGGTTGCCCTTCTCTGTGGAGATATCTTCACTGGTATCAGTTTATAGGTAACACCTATAAGTGATATCATACGATATGTGTCTTTCTCTTTCTGACGTACGACAAGTTGTGTGATTACGTCTAGACTCATCTACGGTGCTGCAAATGGCATTGTGTCCTTTTTTTCCTTGGCTAATATTCCGTGTGTACATGTACCAGTTCTTCTTTGTCCACTCATCTGTTGATGGACTTTTTGGTTGCTTCCATGTCTTGGCTATTGTAATGCTGCGGCAATGCACATTTGCCTGCCTGTGTCTTTCCAATTCTGTGTCCTTAGGTTATAGGCCCAGGAGTGGGCCTGCTGGATCATATGGTAGCAAAATGTTTACCTTGTAAAGGCACCTCCATTCTCTTCTCATTAGTGGCTCTTACCAGGTTGCGTCCCACTTAAAGTTGAGGGGGTATGCACTACTCCACAGCAACTTCAGCATTTATTGTTTGTAGTTTTTTGCTGATGTTTATTCTAACTAGTGTGAGCTGATACCTATTTGAGGCTGGATTTGCATGCGTCTCATAATCCCTTGAAATTGAGCTTTCTGGCATGTCCTTTTTTTCTTCAAACCGTGAGTACACCTTACCTCTTCAAATTGTTTTTGTGAAGTATGTGTGACATTAAGAAATAGTTTGGCCATTACCTCCCTCAAGACATTTTGAGGGCAGGTTTTATTTACAGCCCTCCAGTACTGGTGCCTATGAAGTGACCCTTAGCACAGGTTATAAAGGTGCTGTTGCAGGTAACGGCCAGAGGGCGGCAGCATTTCTGCTTTTCCCAATCTGGTAACTAGGGAAACAGACTTTCCTGGCAGTGGTGTTCCTCGGTTATGAATTAGAGTGGAATGTGCCCGGATAAACCCCCAAAGCTGATGTCTGCCTACATATGTTTGTTTTCTAAATTGAATTTATATTTTTTTATTGGAGTCATATTCTATTTTGTACATAGACCACTTCTTCTTTGTGCATTCCTCTGTTGATGGACATTTTCGTAGCTTCCAGGTGTTGGCTATGGTAAATATTGCTAGAGTGCAGGATTGCCAGCCTGTGTCTCTTTTTTTGTGGTATGTGGGCCTCACACTGCCGTGGCCCCTCCCATTGGAGAGCACAGGCTCCGGACGCGCAGGCCCAGCAGCCATAGCTCACGGGACAAACCGCTCCACGGCATGTTGGATTTTCCCGCACCGGGGCATGAACCCGTGTCCCCTGCATCGGTGGCGGACTCTCAACCAGTGCGCCACCAGTGAAGCCCAGCCTGTGTCTTTTTGATTCTCATCCTCTCAGGCGATAGGCCCAGCAGTGGGTATGCTTGATTGAATGGTAGCTCAGTATTTACCTTTTCAAGGCACCTCCTCTGTGTTTTCCTTACTGGTTCTTACCATGTCCCACGTTGAACCAAGGATACGCATTTCTCCACAACCCCTTCAGCATTTATTGTTTGCAGAAGTTTTGCTGATGGCCATTCTGACTGGTGTGAGCTGATCGGATTTTTGTAACTTGGATTTGCATGTCTTTAATTATTCCTAATGTTCACTTTTCCACACCTTTTAAAATTTCTGTTAAGGAAAAAATGCAAAACACGGAGAGTGCAATTAACCTCTTGAAATTGTCTTCTTGAAAGGTTGCCCTCAAAATTGAATTTTTGGGTCAATTTTCGACCCCAGGTTTGTTTCTGAGGGTAGGTGTCATTCACAGGATTGTAATGAGTGTGAATATTTAGTGACCATTAGCACTGGGTTTAAAGCTGCTGTTGTGGGAAACGGCCACAAGGCGGCAGCATTTCTCCATTCCCCAATCTGGTTACTAGGGCAGCAGAGCCTTTCTGGAAGTCCTGTTCCTAGGTTGTAAATTAAAATGGAATGTGTCAGGAGAAACCCCCATAAGTTTCTGTTACATTACTTCTTGTTCGTTGTTTTAGTTTTTTTAATCGGGGTAATGATTAGAATATTGTTTGTCCTAGGTGTACACAATCTGGTTCATTTGTGCATAACATATATATATATATATATATATATATATATATATTCCTGTACAGATCCACTTCCCATGTAAATTATTGCAGAGTGTTCCATAGACCTCCCTTGCTATATGGTCGTTCTTTTTGATATATGTATTTAATAGGTATTTGTACACGTATGGTAACCGTAATCTTAATTTTTCCATTCCCCCCCTTTCCTTTTAGATAAGCATAGTTTGTTTTCTAAGTCTGTGAGTGTCTTTCTCTGTGGAAATATGTTCATTTGTGTCCGTTGTTAGATAACGCCTATAAGTGATATCATAGGATATGTCTTTTGCTTTCCGACTTACCTCATGTTCTGTGATTATCTCTAGGCTCATCTGTGGTGCCTCAAAGAGCAGTGTTTCATTGTTTCCCATGGCAAATATTCCTTTTTGTACATGGACCACTTCTTTTTCCACTCATCTGGTGATGGGCATTTTGGTTGCTTCCGTGTCTTGGCTATTGTGAAAAGTCCTGCAGTGCAGCTGTTGAAGCCTGTGCCTTCTTGACTCTGGATTTCTCGGGTGAGAGGCTCAGCAGTGGGCCTGCTGAATGGAATGGTGGCTCAATTTTTTCATTTAAACGCAGCTCCTTTCTGTTCTCATTATTGGCTGTTACCACTTTACATCTCACCTGCAGCTAGAGGGTACACAGTTCTCTGAAACCCCTTCAGCATTTATTGTTTATAGACTTTTAGCTGATGGTGGTTGACACGTGTGAGTTGACACCTTTTTGGAGGTTAGATTTGCATGAGTCATATAATTCCTCATGTTGAGCTTTTATCCATTTTCCTCTTTTTTGAAAATGAGTGAGTCAAACTTACCCCTCCATACTATCTCCTTGAAAATTTGCCAGTTTTGAATTTGTTTGGCCATTCCCTACCTCCGCACAATTATTTAGGGCAGGTGTCCTTTACAGCCCTGAGTCCCTGTGAATGTTAAGTGACCATTAGCTGTGGGTTTAAAGCCACTCTTGTGGGAAACGGCCTCAAGGCGGCAGCATTTCTACATTTCCAACTCTGGGTTTTTGGGCAACAGAGCTTTCCTGGAGATCGTGTTAGTAAGCTGCAAATTAGAGTGGAATGTGCCAGCGCAAACCCCCAAGAGCTTATATCTCCTAAATTGTTGTTTGTTTTTTAAATTTAATTTTTATTAATTATCAGAGCAAATTTGATAAAAATGTAGATTCTCCTAGGTGTACCGTTTCTGGTTCATCCTATCAATGTATCTGTCTATTCCTCTTTGGATCCTTTCCCGTGGATGTCTTTATAGAGTGTTGAGTAGACCTGTCTGCGTATTCCATAGGTATTTCGTGATTCTATATTTCATAGGTATTAGTATATGTCTGTTAACCCCCATATCCTAATTCATACATTCCTTACTCCTTTCCATTTGGTTAAACATAATTTGGTCTTCTGAATCTATGCATGTCCTTCTCTTGGAAATTATTTCATGGGTATCAATTTTTAGGTAACACCTATAAGTGATGTCATAGGATGTCTGTCTTTCGGTTTCTTTCCTACTTCATGTTGGGTGATTATCTGTAGATGCTTCTATGGTGGTGCCAACGGCACTGTTCCATGCTTTTTCATGGCTAATATTCCATTGTGTACATGGACGACTTCTTCTTGGTGCATTTTTCTGTTGATGGACATTTTGGATTCTTCCAGGTCTTGACTATGGTACATGTTGCTGCAGTGCAGGATTGCCAGCCTGTGTCTTTTTGATTCTGGTCTACTCAGGTGATAGGCCCATGAGTGGGCCCACCAGATCACATGGTAGCTCCATGTTTACCCTTAAACGCACCTCCATTCTGTTCTCACTACTGGCTGTTACCAGGTTACATCCCACCAGCAGCTAAAGGGTATGCAGTTCTCTAAAACCCCTTCAGCATTTACTCTTTGTAGACTGTTTTTGCTGATGATCATTCTGACGGCTGAGAGGTGAACGTTTTTGTACACTGGATCTGCATGTCTTTATTAATTCCTGATGTTCAGCCTTGTTCCATTCCCGATTTTGAACAAAAAAGAAAGACAGAAAAAGAAGCAGAAGCCAAATGTGCATAAATTATGCCTCTTGAAACTGTCGGTTTGAAATGTGGACGTCTTTTGAATTTTTTGGTCGATATACAACCCCAGGATTTGTTTTCAGGGCAGGTGTGATTTACAGGCCTTCAATTATTCTGAATATCCACTGACTATTAGCGCAGGGATTAAAGCTGCTGTTGTGTGAAACGCCCACAAGGTGGCAGCAGTTGTCCTTTACCATATCTGGTTACTAGGGCAACAGAGCCTCAATGGAAGTCGTGTTCTAGGTTGTAATTTAGAATGGAATGTGCCAGGAAAAAGCCCTTTATGTCTCACTACTTCTTGTTCGCATTTTTAATTTAATTTTTATTTTTATCAGAGCAAGTTTGATTACAATGTTTGGCTTGTTCTAGGTGTGCAAGATGTGGTTCTTTTACACATAAACATATGTCTATTCTTCCTGGGATCCTTTTCCATGTACGTGATGACAGAATGTTGAGTAGTCTTCTCTTGGTATTCCATAGGTGTTTGGTGATTCTATATTTCACCTGTGTTTGTATATGTCTGTTAACCCGAATATCCTAATGTATCCAATCCTCACAAATTTCCATTGGTGAACCATAAGTTTGTTTAATGAGTCTGTGGTTGCCCTTCTCTGTGGAGATATCTTCACTGGTATCAGTTTATAGGTAACACCTATAAGTGATATCATACGATATGTGTCTTTCGCTTTCTGACGTACGACAAGTTGTGTGGTTACGTCTAGACTCATCTACGGTGCTACAAATGGCATTGTGTCCTTTTTTTCCTTGGCTAATATTCCGTGTGTACATGTACCAGTTCTTCTTTGTCCACTCATCTGTTGATGGACTTTTTGGTTGCTTCCATGTCTTGGCTATTGTAATGCTGTGGCAATGCACATTTGCCTGCCTGTGTCTTTCCAATTCTGTGTCCTTAGGTTATAGGCCCAGGAGTGGGCCTGCTGGATCATATGGTAGCAAAATGTTTACCTTGTAAAGGCACCTCCATTCTCTTCTCATTAGTGGCTCTTACCAGGTTGCGTCCCACTTAAAGTTGAGGGGGTATGCACTACTCCACAGCAACTTCAGCATTTATTGTTTGTAGTTTTTTGCTGATGTCTATTCTGACTAGTGTGAGCTGATACCTCTTTGAGGCTGGATTTGCATGCGTCTCATAATCCCTTGAAATTGAGCTTTCTGGCATGTCCTTTTTTTCTTCAAACCGTGAGTACACCTTACCTCTTCAAATTGTTTTTGTGAAGTATGTGTGACATTAAGAAATAGTTTGGCCATTACCTCCCTCAAGACATTTTGAGGGCAGGTTTTATTTACAGCCCTCCAGTACTGGTGCCTATGAAGTGACCCTTAGCACAGGTTATAAAGGTGCTGTTGCAGGTAACGGCCAGAGGGCGGCAGCATTTCTGCTTTTCCCAATCTGGTAACTAGGGAAACAGACTTTCCTGGCAGTGGTGTTCCTCGGTTATAAATTAGAGTGGAATGTGCCCGGATAAACCCCCAAAGCTGATGTCTGCCTACATATGTTTGTTTTCTAAATTGAATTTATATTTTTTTATTGGAGTCATATTCTATTTTGTACATAGACCACTTCTTCTTTGTGCATTCCTCTGTTGATGGACATTTTCATAGCTTCCAGGTGTTGGCTATGGTAAATATTGCTAGAGTGCAGGATTGCCAGCCTGTGTCTCTTTTTTTTTGTGGTATGTGGGCCTCACACTGCCGTGGCCCCTCCCATTGGAGAGCACAGGCTCCGGACGCGCAGGCCCAGCAGCCATAGCTCACGGGACAAGCCGCTCCACGGCATGTTGGATTTTCCCGCACCAGGGCATGAACCCGTGTCCCCTGCATTGGTGGCGGACTCTCAACCAGTGCGCCACCAGTGAAGCCCAGCCTGTGTCTTTTTGATTCTCATCCTCTCAGGCGATAGGCCCAGCAGTGGGTATGCTTGATTGAATAGTAGCTCAGTATTTACCTTTTCAAGGCACCTCCTCTGTGTTTTCCTTACTGGTTCTTACCATGTCCCACGTTGAACCAAGGATACGCATTTCTCCACAACCCCTTCAGCATTTATTGTTTGCAGAAGTTTTGCTGATGGCCATTCTGACTGGTGTGAGCTGATCGGATTTTTGTAACTTGGATTTGCATGTCTTTAATTATTCCTAATGTTCACTTTTCCACACCTTTTAAAATTTCTGTTAAGGAAAAAATGCAAAACACGGAGAGTGCAATTAACCTCTTGAAATTGTCTTCTTGAAAGGTTGCCCTCAAAATTGAATTTTTGGGTCAATTTTCGACCCCAGGTTTGTTTCTGAGGGTAGGTGTCATTCACAGGATTGTAATGAGTGTGAATATTTAGTGACCATTAGCACTGGGTTTAAAGCTGCTGTTGTGGGAAACGGCCACAAGGCGGCAGCATTTCTCCATTCCCCAATCTGGTTACTAGGGCAGCAGAGCCTTTCTGGAAGTCCTGTTCCTAGGTTGTAAATTAAAATGGAATGTGTCAGGAGAAACCCCCATAAGTTTCTGTTACATTACTTCTTGTTCATTGTTTTAGTTTTTTTTTAATCGGGGTAATGATTAGAATATTGTTTGTCCTATGTACACAATCTGGTTCATTTGTGCATAACATATATATATATATATATATATATATATATATATATATATATATATATATATATTCCTGTACAGATCCACTTCCCATGTAAATTGTTGCAGAGTGTTCCATAGACCTCCCTTGCTATATGGTCGTTCTTTTTGATATATGTATTTAATAGGTATTTGTACACGTATGGTAACCGTAATCTTAATTTTTCCATTCCCCCCCTTTCCTTTTAGATAAGCATAGTTTGTTTTCTAAGTCTGTGAGTGTCTTTCTCTGTGGAAATATGTTCATTTGTGTCCGTTGTTAGATAACGCCTATAAGTGATATCATAGGATATGTCTTTTGCTTTCCGACTTACCTCATGTTCTGTGATTATCTCTAGGCTCATCTGTGGTGCCTCAAAGAGCAGTGTTTCATTGTTTCCCATGGCAAATATTCCTTTTTGTACATGGACCACTTCTTTTTCCACTCATCTGGTGATGGGCATTTTGGTTGCTTCCGTGTCTTGGCTATTGTGAAAAGTCCTGCAGTGCAGCTGTTGAAGCCTGTGCCTTCTTGACTCTGGATTTCTCGGGTGAGAGGCTCAGCAGTGGGCCTGCTGAATGGAATGGTGGCTCAATTTTTTCATTTAAACGCAGCTCCTTTCTGTTCTCATTATTGGCTGTTACCACTTTCCATCTCACCTGCAGCTAGAGGGTACACAGTTCTCTGAAACCCCTTCAGCATTTATTGTTTATAGACTTTTAGCTGATGGTGGTTGACACGTGTGAGTTGACACCTTTTTGGAGGTTAGATTTGCATGAGTCATATAATTCCTCATGTTGAGCTTTTATCCATTTTCCTCTTTTTTGAAAATGAGTGAGTCAAACTTACCCCTCCATACTATCTCCTTGAAAATTTGCCAGTTTTGAATTTGTTTGGCCATTCCCTACCTCCGCACAATTATTTAGGGCAGGTGTCCTTTACAGCCCTGAGTCCCTGTGAATGTTAAGTGACCATTAGCTGTGGGTTTAAAGCCGCTCTTGTGGGAAACGGCCTCAAGGCGGCAGCATTTCTACATTTCCAACTCTGGGTTTTTGGGCAACAGAGCTTTCCTGGAGATCGTGTTAGTAAGCTGCAAATTAGAGTGGAATGTGCCAGCGCAAACCCCCAAGAGCTTATATCTCCTAAATTGTTGTTTGTTTTTTAAATTTAATTTTTATTAATTATCAGAGCAAATTTGATAAAAATGTAGATTCTCCTAGGTGTACTGTTTCTGGTTCATCCTATCAATGTATCTGTCTATTCCTCTTTGGATCCTTTCCCGTGGATGTCTTTATAGAGTGTTGAGTAGACCTGTCTGCGTATTCCATAGGTATTTCGTGATTCTATATTTCATAGGTATTAGTATATGTCTGTTAACCCCCATATCCTAATTCATACATTCCTTACTCCTTTCCATTTGGTTAAACATAATTTGGTCTTCTGAATCTATGCATGTCCTTCTCTTGGAAATTATTTCATGGGTATCAATTTTTAGGTAACACCTATAAGTGATGTCATAGGATGTCTGTCTTTCGGTTTCTTTCCTACTTCATGTTGGGTGATTATCTGTAGATGCTTCTATGGTGGTGCCAACGGCACTGTTCCATGCTTTTTCATGGCTAATATTCCATTGTGTACATGGACGACTTCTTCTTGGTGCATTTTTCTGTTGATGGACATTTTGGATTCTTCCAGGTCTTGGCTATGGTACATGTTGCTGCAGTGCAGGATTGCCAGCCTGTGTCTTTTTGATTCTGGTCTACTCAGGTGATAGGCCCATGAGTGGGCCTACCAGATCACATGGTAGCTCCATGTTTACCCTTAAACGCACCTCCATTCTGTTCTCACTACTGGATGTTACCAGGTTACATCCCACCAGCAGCTAAAGGGTATGCAGTTCTCTAAAACCCCTTCAGCATTTACTCTTTGTAGACTGTTTTTGCTGATGATCATTCTGACAGCTGAGAGGTGAACGTTTTTGTACACTGGATCTGCATGTCTTTATTAATTCCTGATGTTCAGCCTTGTTCCATTCCCGATTTTGAACAAAAAAGAAAGACAGAAAAAGAAGCAGAAGCCAAATGTGCATAAATTATGCCTCTTGAAACTGTCGGTTTGAAATGTGGACGTCTTTTGAATTTTTTGGTCGATATACAACCCCAGGATTTGTTTTCAGGGCAGGTGTGATTTACAGGCCTTCAATTATTCTGAATATCCACTGACTATTAGCGCAGGGATTAAAGCGGCTGTTGTGTGAAACGCCCACAAGGTGGCAGCAGTTGTCCTTTACCATATCTGGTTACTAGGGCAACAGAGCCTCAATGGAAGTCGTGTTCTAGGTTGTAATTTAGAATGGAATGTGCCAGGAAAAAGCCCTTTATGTCTCACTACTTCTTGTTCGCATTTTTAATTTAATTTTTATTTTTATCACAGCAAGTTTGATTACAATGTTTGGCTTGTTCTAGGTGTGCAAGATGTGGTTCTTTTACACATAAACATATGTCTATTCTTCCTGGGATCCTTTTCCATGTACGTGATGACAGAATGTTGAGTAGTCTTCTCTTGGTATTCCATAGGTGTTTGGTGATTCTATATTTCACCTGTGTTTGTATATGTCTGTTAACCCGAATATCCTCATGTATCCAATCCTCACAAATTTCCATTGGTGAACCATAAGTTTGTTTAATGAGTCTGTGGTTGCCCTTCTCTGTGGAGATATCTTCACTGGTATCAGTTTATAGGTAACACCTATAAGTGATATCATACGATATGTGTCTTTCTCTTTCTGACGTACGACAAGTTGTGTGATTACGTCTAGACTCATCTACGGTGCTGCAAATGGCATTGTGTCCTTTTTTTCCTTGGCTAATATTCCGTGTGTACATGTACCAGTTCTTCTTTGTCCACTCATCTGTTGATGGACTTTTTGGTTGCTTCCATGTCTTGGCTATTGTAATGCTGCGGCAATGCACATTTGCCTGCCTGTGTCTTTCCAATTCTGTGTCCTTAGGTTATAGGCCCAGGAGTGGGCCTGCTGGATCATATGGTAGCAAAATGTTTACCTTGTAAAGGCACCTCCATTCTCTTCTCATTAGTGGCTCTTACCAGGTTACGTCCCACTTAAAGTTGAGGGGGTATGCACTACTCCACAACAACTTCAGCATTTATTGTTTGTAGTTTTTTTGCTGATGTTTATTCTGACTAGTGTGAGCTGATACCTCTTTGAGGCTGGATTTGCATGCGTCTCATAATCCCTTGAAATTGAG
The DNA here is from genome assembly GCF_025265405.1 of Mesoplodon densirostris. NCBI lineage: Eukaryota > Metazoa > Chordata > Mammalia > Artiodactyla > Ziphiidae > Mesoplodon > Mesoplodon densirostris. The sequence goes on from NC_082667.1 coordinate 36,013,994, forward strand.
CTTTCTGGCATGTCCTTTTTTTCTTCAAACCGTGAGTACACCTTACCTCTTCAAATTGTTTTTGTGAAGTATGTGTGACATTAAGAAATAGTTTGGCCATTACCTCCCTCAAGACATTTTGAGGGCAGGTTTTATTTACAGCCCTCCAGTACTGGTGCCTATGAAGTGACCCTTAGCACAGGTTATAAAGGTGCTGATGCAGGTAACGGCCAGAGGGCGGCAGCATTTCTGCTTTTCCCAATCTGGTAACTAGGGAAACAGACTTTCCTGGCAGTGGTGTTCCTCGGTTATGAATTAGAGTGGAATGTGCCCGGATAAACCCCCAAAGCTGATGTCTGCCTACATATGTTTGTTTTCTAAATTGAATTTATATTTTTTTATTGGAGTCATATTCTATTTTGTACGTAGACCACTTCTTCTTTGTGCATTCCTCTGTTGATGGACATTTTCGTAGCTTCCAGGTGTTGGCTATGGTAAATATTGCTAGAGTGCAGGATTGCCAGCCTGTGTCTCTTTTTTTTGTGGTATGTGGGCCTCACACTGCCGTGGCCCCTCCCATTGGAGAGCACAGGCTCCGGACGCGCAGGCCCAGCAGCCATAGCTCACGGGACAAGCCGCTCCACGGCATGTTGGATTTTCCCGCACCGGGGCATGAACCCGTGTCCCCTGCATCGGTGGCGGACTCTCAACCAGTGCGCCACCAGTGAAGCCCAGCCTGTGTCTTTTTGATTCTCATCCTCTCAGGCGATAGGCCCAGCAGTGGGTATGCTTGATTGAATGGTAGCTCAGTATTTACCTTTTCAAGGCACCTCCTCTGTGTTTTCCTTACTGGTTCTTACCATGTCCCACGTTGAACCAAGGATACGCATTTCTCCACAACCCCTTCAGCATTTATTGTTTGCAGAAGTTTTGCTGATGGCCATTCTGACTGGTGTGAGCTGATCGGATTTTTGTAACTTGGATTTGCATGTCTTTAATTATTCCTAATGTTCACTTTTCCACACCTTTTAAAATTTCTGTTAAGGAAAAAATGCAAAACACGGAGAGTGCAATTAACCTCTTGAAATTGTCTTCTTGAAAGGTTGCCCTCAAAATTGAATTTTTGGGTCAATTTTCGACCCCAGGTTTGTTTCTGAGGGTAGGTGTCATTCACAGGATTGTAATGAGTGTGAATATTTAGTGACCATTAGCACTGGGTTTAAAGCTGCTGTTGTGGGAAACGGCCACAAGGCGGCAGCATTTCTCCATTCCCCAATCTGGTTACTAGGGCAGCAGAGCCTTTCTGGAAGTCCTGTTCCTAGGTTGTAAATTAAAATGGAATGTGTCAGGAGAAACCCCCATAAGTTTCTGTTACATTACTTCTTGTTCGTTGTTTTAGTTTTTTTAATCGGGGTAATGATTAGAATATTGTTTGTCCTAGGTGTACACAATCTGGTTCATTTGTGCATAACATATATATATATATTCATGTACAGATCCACTTCCCATGTAAATTGTTGCAGAGTGTTCCATAGACCTCCCTTGCTATATGGTCGTTCTTTTTGATATATGTATTTAATAGGTATTTGTACACGTATGGTAACCGTAATCTTAATTTTTCCATTCCCCCCCTTTCCTTTTAGATAAGCATAGTTTGTTTTCTAAGTCTGTGAGTGTCTTTCTCTGTGGAAATATGTTCATTTGTGTCCGTTGTTAGATAACGCCTATAAGTGATATCATAGGATATGTCTTTTGCTTTCCGACTTACCTCATGTTCTGTGATTATCTCTAGGCTCATCTGTGGTGCCTCAAAGAGCAGTGTTTCATTGTTTCCCATGGCAAATATTCCTTTTTGTACATGGACCACTTCTTTTTCCACTCATCTGGTGATGGGCATTTTGGTTGCTTCCGTGTCTTGGCTATTGTGAAAAGTCCTGCAGTGCAGCTGTTGAAGCCTGTGCCTTCTTGACTCTGGATTTCTCGGGTGAGAGGCTCAGCAGTGGGCCTGCTGAATGGAATGGTGGCTCAATTTTTTCATTTAAACGCAGCTCCTTTCTGTTCTCATTATTGGCTGTTACCACTTTACATCTCACCTGCAGCTAGAGGGTACACAGTTCTCTGAAACCCCTTCAGCATTTATTGTTTATAGACTTTTAGCTGATGGTGGTTGACACGTGTGAGTTGACACCTTTTTGGAGGTTAGATTTGCATGAGTCATATAATTCCTCATGTTGAGCTTTTATCCATTTTCCTCTTTTTTGAAAATGAGTGAGTCAAACTTACCCCTCCATACTATCTCCTTGAAAATTTGCCAGTTTTGAATTTGTTTGGCCATTCCCTACCTCCGCACAATTATTTAGGGCAGGTGTCCTTTACAGCCCTGAGTCCCTGTGAATGTTAAGTGACCATTAGCTGTGGGTTTAAAGCCACTCTTGTGGGAAACGGCCTCAAGGCGGCAGCATTTCTACATTTCCAACTCTGGGTTTTTGGGCAACAGAGCTTTCCTGGAGATCGTGTTAGTAAGCTGCAAATTAGAGTGGAATGTGCCAGCGCAAACCCCCAAGAGCTTATATCTCCTAAATTGTTGTTTGTTTTTTAAATTTAATTTTTATTAATTATCAGAGCAAATTTGATAAAAATGTAGATTCTCCTAGGTGTACCGTTTCTGGTTCATCCTATCAATGTATCTGTCTATTCCTCTTTGGATCCTTTCCCGTGGATGTCTTTATAGAGTGTTGAGTAGACCTGTCTGCGTATTCCATAGGTATTTCGTGATTCTATATTTCATAGGTATTAGTATATGTCTGTTAACCCCCATATCCTAATTCATACATTCCTTACTCCTTTCCATTTGGTTAAACATAATTTGGTCTTCTGAATCTATGCATGTCCTTCTCTTGGAAATTATTTCATGGGTATCAATTTTTAGGTAACACCTATAAGTGATGTCATAGGATGTCTGTCTTTCGGTTTCTTTCCTACTTCATGTTGGGTGATTATCTGTAGATGCTTCTATGGTGGTGCCAACGGCACTGTTCCATGCTTTTTCATGGCTAATATTCCATTGTGTACATGGACGACTTCTTCTTGGTGCATTTTTCTGTTGATGGACATTTTGGATTCTTCCAGGTCTTGGCTATGGTACATGTTGCTGCAGTGCAGGATTGCCAGCCTGTGTCTTTTTGATTCTGGTCTACTCAGGTGATAGGCCCATGAGTGGGCCTACCAGATCACATGGTAGCTCCATGTTTACCCTTAAACGCACCTCCATTCTGTTCTCACTACTGGCTGTTACCAGGTTACATCCCACCAGCAGCTAAAGGGTATGCAGTTCTCTAAAACCCCTTCAGCATTTACTCTTTGTAGACTGTTTTTGCTGATGATCATTCTGACAGCTGAGAGGTGAACGTTTTTGTACACTGGATCTGCATGTCTTTATTAATTCCTGATGTTCAGCCTTGTTCCATTCCCGATTTTGAACAAAAAAGAAAGACAGAAAAAGAAGCAGAAGCCAAATGTGCATAAATTATGCCTCTTGAAACTGTCGGTTTGAAATGTGGACGTCTTTTGAATTTTTTGGTCGATATACAACCCCAGGATTTGTTTTCAGGGCAGGTGTGATTTACAGGCCTTCAATTATTCTGAATATCCACTGACTATTAGCGCAGGGATTAAAGCGGCTGTTGTGTGAAACGCCCACAAGGTGGCAGCAGTTGTCCTTTACCATATCTGGTTACTAGGGCAACAGAGCCTCAATGGAAGTCGTGTTCTAGGTTGTAATTTAGAATGGAATGTGCCAGGAAAAAGCCCTTTATGTCTCACTACTTCTTGTTCGCATTTTTAATTTAATTTTTATTTTTATCACAGCAAGTTTGATTACAATGTTTGGCTTGTTCTAGGTGTGCAAGATGTGGTTCTTTTACACATAAACATATGTCTATTCTTCCTGGGATCCTTTTCCATGTACGTGATGACAGAATGTTGAGTAGTCTTCTCTTGGTATTCCATAGGTGTTTGGTGATTCTATATTTCACCTGTGTTTGTATATGTCTGTTAACCCGAATATCCTCATGTATCCAATCCTCACAAATTTCCATTGGTGAACCATAAGTTTGTTTAATGAGTCTGTGGTTGCCCTTCTCTGTGGAGATATCTTCACTGGTATCAGTTTATAGGTAACACCTATAAGTGATATCATACGATATGTGTCTTTCTCTTTCTGACGTACGACAAGTTGTGTGATTACGTCTAGACTCATCTACGGTGCTGCAAATGGCATTGTGTCCTTTTTTTCCTTGGCTAATATTCCGTGTGTACATGTACCAGTTCTTCTTTGTCCACTCATCTGTTGATGGACTTTTTGGTTGCTTCCATGTCTTGGCTATTGTAATGCTGCGGCAATGCACATTTGCCTGCCTGTGTCTTTCCAATTCTGTGTCCTTAGGTTATAGGCCCAGGAGTGGGCCTGCTGGATCATATGGTAGCAAAATGTTTACCTTGTAAAGGCACCTCCATTCTCTTCTCATTAGTGGCTCTTACCAGGTTACGTCCCACTTAAAGTTGAGGGGGTATGCACTACTCCACAACAACTTCAGCATTTATTGTTTGTAGTTTTTTTGCTGATGTTTATTCTGACTAGTGTGAGCTGATACCTCTTTGAGGCTGGATTTGCATGCGTCTCATAATCCCTTGAAATTGAGCTTTCTGGCATGTCCTTTTTTTCTTCAAACCGTGAGTACACCTTACCTCTTCAAATTGTTTTTGTGAAGTATGTGTGACATTAAGAAATAGTTTGGCCATTACCTCCCTCAAGACATTTTGAGGGCAGGTTTTATTTACAGCCCTCCAGTACTGGTGCCTATGAAGTGACCCTTAGCACAGGTTTTAAAGGTGCTGTTGCAGGTAACGGCCAGAGGGTGGCAGCATTTCTGCTTTTCCCTATCTGGTAACTAGGGAAACAGACTTTCCTGGCAGTGGTGTTCCTCGGTTATAAATTAGAGTGGAATGTGCCCGGATAAACCCCCAAAGCTGATGTCTGCCTACATATGTTTGTTTTCTAAATTGAATTTATATTTTTTTATTGGAGTCATATTCTATTTTGTACGTAGACCACTTCTTCTTTGTGCATTCCTCTGTTGATGGACATTTTCGTAGCTTCCAGGTGTTGGCTATGGTAAATATTGCTAGAGTGCAGGATTGCCAGCCTGTGTCTCTTTTTTTTGTGGTATGTGGGCCTCACACTGCCGTGGCCCCTCCCATTGGAGAGCACAGGCTCTGTACGCGCAGGCCCAGCAGCCATAGCTCACGGGACAAGCCGCTCCACGGCATGTTGGATTTTCCCGCACCGGGGCATGAACCCGTGTCCCCTGCATCGGTGGCGGACTCTCAACCAGTGCGCCACCAGTGAAGCCCAGCCTGTGTCTTTTTGATTCTCATCCTCTCAGGCGATAGGCCCAGCAGTGGGTATGCTTGATTGAATGGTAGCTCAGTATTTACCTTTTCAAGGCACCTCCTCTGTGTTTTCCTTACTGGTTCTTACCATGTCCCACGTTGAACCAAGGATACGCATTTCTCCACAACCCCTTCAGCATTTATTGTTTGCAGAAGTTTTGCTGATGGCCATTCTGACTGGTGTGAGCTGATCGGATTTTTGTAACTTGGATTTGCATGTCTTTAATTATTCCTAATGTTCACTTTTCCACACCTTTTAAAATTTCTGTTAAGGAAAAAATGCAAAACACGGAGAGTGCAATTAACCTCTTGAAATTGTCTTCTTGAAAGGTTGCCCTCAAAATTGAATTTTTGGGTCAATTTTCGACCCCAGGTTTGTTTCTGAGGGTAGGTGTCATTCACAGGATTGTAATGAGTGTGAATATTTAGTGACCATTAGCACTGGGTTTAAAGCTGCTGTTGTGGGAAACGGCCACAAGGCGGCAGCATTTCTCCATTCCCCAATCTGGTTACTAGGGCAGCAGAGCCTTTCTGGAAGTCCTGTTCCTAGGTTGTAAATTAAAATGGAATGTGTCAGGAGAAACCCCCATAAGTTTCTGTTACATTACTTCTTGTTCGTTGTTTTAGTTTTTTTAATCGGGGTAATGATTAGAATATTGTTTGTCCTAGGTGTACACAATCTGGTTCATTTGTGCATAACATATATATATATATATATATATATATATATATATATATTCATGTACAGATCCACTTCCCATGTAAATTGTTGCAGAGTGTTCCATAGACCTCCCTTGCTATATGGTCGTTCTTTTTGATATATGTATTTAATAGGTATTTGTACACGTATGGTAACCGTAATCTTAATTTTTCCATTCCCCCCCTTTCCTTTTAGATAAGCATAGTTTGTTTTCTAAGTCTGTGAGTGTCTTTCTCTGTGGAAATATGTTCATTTGTGTCCGTTGTTAGATAACGCCTATAAGTGATATCATAGGATATGTCTTTTGCTTTCCGACTTACCTCATGTTCTGTGATTATCTCTAGGCTCATCTGTGGTGCCTCAAAGAGCAGTGTTTCATTGTTTCCCATGGCAAATATTCCTTTTTGTACATGGACCACTTCTTTTTCCACTCATCTGGTGATGGGCATTTTGGTTGCTTCCTTGTCTTGGCTATTGTGAAAAGTCCTGCAGTGCAGCTGTTGAAGCCTGTGCCTTCTTGACTCTGGATTTCTCGGGTGAGAGGCTCAGCAGTGGGCCTGCTGAATGGAATGGTGGCTCAATTTTTTCATTTAAACGCAGCTCCTTTCTGTTCTCATTATTGGCTGTTACCACTTTCCATCTCACCTGCAGCTAGAGGGTACACAGTTCTCTGAAACCCCTTCAGCATTTATTGTTTATAGACTTTTAGCTGATGGTGGTTGACACGTGTGAGTTGACACCTTTTTGGAGGTTAGATTTGCATGAGTCATATAATTCCTCATGTTGAGCTTTTATCCATTTTCCTCTTTTTTGAAAATGAGTGAGTCAAACTTACCCCTCCATACTATCTCCTTGAAAATTTGCCAGTTTTGAATTTGTTTGGCCATTCCCTACCTCCGCACAATTATTTAGGGCAGGTGTCCTTTACAGCCCTGAGTCCCTGTGAATGTTAAGTGACCATTAGCTGTGGGTTTAAAGCCACTCTTGTGGGAAACGGCCTCAAGGCGGCAGCATTTCTACATTTCCAACTCTGGGTTTTTGGGCAACAGAGCTTTCCTGGAGATCGTGTTAGTAAGCTGCAAATTAGAGTGGAATGTGCCAGCGCAAACCCCCAAGAGCTTATATCTCCTAAATTGTTGTTTGTTTTTTAAATTTAATTTTTATTAATTATCAGAGCAAATTTGATAAAAATGTAGATTCTCCTAGGTGTACCGTTTCTGGTTCATCCTATCAATGTATCTGTCTATTCCTCTTTGGATCCTTTCCCGTGGATGTCTTTATAGAGTGTTGAGTAGACCTGTCTGCGTATTCCATAGGTATTTCGTGATTCTATATTTCATAGGTATTAGTATATGTCTGTTAACCCCCATATCCTAATTCATACATTCCTTACTCCTTTCCATTTGGTTAAACATAATTTGGTTTTGTGAATCTATGCATGTCCTTCTCTTGGAAATTATTTCATGGGTATCAATTTTTAGGTAACACCTATAAGTGATGTCATAGGATGTCTGTCTTTCGGTTTCTTTCCTACTTCATGTTGGGTGATTATCTGTAGATGCTTCTATGGTGGTGCCAACGGCACTGTTCCATGCTTTTTCATGGCTAATATTCCATTGTGTACATGGACGACTTCTTCTTGGTGCATTTTTCTGTTGATGGACATTTTGGATTCTTCCAGGTCTTGGCTATGGTACATGTTGCTGCAGTGCAGGATTGCCAGCCTGTGTCTTTTTGATTCTGGTCTACTCAGGTGATAGGCCCATGAGTGGGCCTACCAGATCACATGGTAGCTCCATGTTTACCCTTAAACGCACCTCCATTCTGTTCTCACTACTGGCTGTTACCAGGTTACATCCCACCAGCAGCTAAAGGGTATGCAGTTCTCTAAAACCCCTTCAGCATTTACTCTTTGTAGACTGTTTTTGCTGATGATCATTCTGACAGCTGAGAGGTGAACGTTTTTGTACACTGGATCTGCATGTCTTTATTAATTCCTGATGTTCAGCCTTGTTCCATTCCCGATTTTGAACAAAAAAGAAAGACAGAAAAAGAAGCAGAAGCCAAATGTGCATAAATTATGCCTCTTGAAACTGTCGGTTTGAAATGTGGACGTCTTTTGAATTTTTTGGTCGATATACAACCCCAGGATTTGTTTTCAGGGCAGGTGTGATTTACAGGCCTTCAATTATTCTGAATATCCACTGACTATTAGCGCAGGGATTAAAGCTGCTGTTGTGTGAAACGCCCACAAGGTGGCAGCAGTTGTCCTTTACCATATCTGGTTACTAGGGCAACAGAGCCTCAATGGAAGTCGTGTTCTAGGTTGTAATTTAGAATGGAATGTGCCAGGAAAAAGCCCTTTATGTCTCACTACTTCTTGTTCGCATTTTTAATTTAATTTTTATTTTTATCACAGCAAGTTTGATTACAATGTTTGGCTTGTTCTAGGTGTGCAAGATGTGGTTCTTTTACACATAAACATATGTCTATTCTTCCTGGGATCCTTTTCCATGTACGTGATGACAGAATGTTGAGTAGTCTTCTCTTGGTATTCCATAGGTGTTTGGTGATTCTATATTTCACCTGTGTTTGTATATGTCTGTTAACCCGAATATCCTCATGTATCCAATCCTCACAAATTTCCATTGGTGAACCATAAGTTTGTTTAATGAGTCTGTGGTTGCCCTTCTCTGTGGAGTTATCTTCACTGGTATCAGTTTATAGGTAACTCCTATAAGTGATATCATACGATATGTGTCTTTCTCTTTCTGACGTACGACAAGTTGTGTGATTACGTCTAGACTCATCTACGGTGCTGCAAATGGCATTGTGTCCTTTTTTTCCTTGGCTAATATTCCGTGTGTACATGTACCAGTTCTTCTTTGTCCACTCATCTGTTGATGGACTTTTTGGTTGCTTCCATGTCTTGGCTATTGTAATGCTGCGGCAATGCACATTTGCCTGCCTGTGTCTTTCCAATTCTGTGTCCTTAGGTTATAGGCCCAGGAGTGGGCCTGCTGGATCATATGGTAGCAAAATGTTTACCTTGTAAAGGCACCTCCATTCTCTTCTCATTAGTGGCTCTTACCAGGTTACGTCCCACTTAAAGTTGAGGGGGTATGCACTACTCCACAACAACTTCAGCATTTATTGTTTGTAGTTTTTTTGCTGATGTTTATTCTGACTAGTGTGAGCTGATACCTCTTTGAGGCTGGATTTGCATGCATCTCATAATCCCTTGAAATTGAGCTTTCTGGCATGTCCTTTTTTTCTTCAAACCGTGAGTACACCTTACCTCTTCAAATTGTTTTTGTGAAGTATGTGTGACATTAAGAAATAGTTTGGCCATTACCTCCCTCAAGACATTTTGAGGGCAGGTTTTATTTACAGCCCTCCAGTACTGGTGCCTATGAAGTGACCCTTAGCACAGGTTATAAAGGTGCTGATGCAGGTAACGGCCAGAGGGCGGCAGCATTTCTGCTTTTCCCAATCTGGTAACTAGGGAAACAGACTTTCCTGGCAGTGGTGTTCCTCGGTTATGAATTAGAGTGGAATGTGCCCGGATAAACCCCCAAAGCTGATGTCTGCCTACATATGTTTGTTTTCTAAATTGAATTTATATTTTTTTATAGGAGTCATATTCTATTTTGTACATAGACCACTTCTTCTTTGTGCATTCCTCTGTTGATGGACATTTTCATAGCTTCCAGGTGTTGGCTATGGTAAATATTGCTAGAGTGCAGGATTGCCAGCCTGTGTCTCTTTTTTTTGTGGTATGTGGGCCTCACACTGCCGTGGCCCCTCCCATTGGAGAGCACAGGCTCCGGACGCGCAGGCCCAGCAGCCATAGCTCACGGGACAAGCCGCTCCACGGCATGTTGGATTTTTCCGCACCGGGGCATGAACCCGTGTCCCCTGCATCGGTGGCGGACTCTCAACCAGTGCGCCACCAGTGAAGCCCAGCCTGTGTCTTTTTGATTCTCATCCTCTCAGGCGATAGGCCCAGCAGTGGGTATGCTTGATTGAATGGTAGCTCAGTATTTACCTTTTCAAGGCACCTCCTCTGTGTTTTCCTTACTGGTTCTTACCATGTCCCACGTTGAACCAAGGATATGCATTTCTCCACAACCCCTTCAGCATTTATTGTTTGCAGAAGTTTTGCTGATGGCCATTCTGACTGGTGTGAGCTGATCGGATTTTTGTAACTTGGATTTGCATGTCTTTAATTATTCCTAATGTTCACTTTTCCACACCTTTTAAAATTTCTGTTAAGGAAAAAATGCAAAACACGGAGAGTGCAATTAACCTCTTGAAATTGTCTTCTTGAAAGGTTGCCCTCAAAATTGAATTTTTGGGTCAATTTTCGACCCCAGGTTTGTTTCTGAGGGTAGGTGTCATTCACAGGATTGTAATGAGTGTGAATATTTAGTGACCATTAGCACTGGGTTTAAAGCTGCTGTTGTGGGAAACGGCCACAAGGCGGCAGCATTTCTCCATTCCCCAATCTGGTTACTAGGGCAGCAGAGCCTTTCTGGAAGTCCTGTTCCTAGGTTGTAAATTAAAATGGAATGTGTCAGGAGAAACCCCCATAAGTTTCTGTTACATTACTTCTTGTTCGTTGTTTTAGTTTTTTTAATCGGGGTAATGATTAGAATATTGTTTGTCCTAGGTGTACACAATCTGGTTCATTTGTGCATAACATATATATATATATATATATATATATATATATATATATATATATATATATATATATATTCCTGTACAGATCCACTTCCCATGTAAATTGTTGCAGAGTGTTCCATAGACCTCCCTTGCTATATGGTCGTTCTTTTTGATATATGTATTTAATAGGTATTTGTACACGTATGGTAACCGTAATCTTAATTTTTCCATTCCCCCCCTTTCCTTTTAGATAAGCATAGTTTGTTTTCTAAGTCTGTGAGTGTCTTTCTCTGTGGAAATATGTTCATTTGTGTCCGTTGTTAGATAACGCCTATAAGTGATATCATAGGATATGTCTTTTGCTTTCCGACTTACCTCATGTTCTGTGATTATCTCTAGGCTCATCTGTGGTGCCTCAAAGAGCAGTGTTTCATTGTTTCCCATGGCAAATATTCCTTTTTGTACATGGACCACTTCTTTTTCCACTCATCTGGTGATGGGCATTTTGGTTGCTTCCGTGTCTTGGCTATTGTGAAAAGTCCTGCAGTGCAGCTGTTGAAGCCTGTGCCTTCTTGACTCTGGATTTCTCGGGTGAGAGGCTCAGCAGTGGGCCTGCTGAATGGAATGGTGGCTCAATTTTTTCATTTAAACGCAGCTCCTTTCTGTTCTCATTATTGGCTGTTACCACTTTACATCTCACCTGCAGCTAGAGGGTACACAGTTCTCTGAAACCCCTTCAGCATTTATTGTTTATAGACTTTTAGCTGATGGTGGTTGACACGTGTGAGTTGACACCGTTTTGGAGGTTAGATTTGCATGAGTCATATAATTCCTCATGTTGAGCTTTTATCCATTTTCCTCTTTTTTGAAAATGAGTGAGTCAAACTTACCCCTCCATACTATCTCCTTGAAAATTTGCCAGTTTTGAATTTGTTTGGCCATTCCCTACCTCCGCACAATTATTTAGGGCAGGTGTCCTTTACAGCCCTGAGTCCCTGTGAATGTTAAGTGACCATTAGCTGTGGGTTTAAAGCCACTCTTGTGGGAAACGGCCTCAAGGCGGCAGCATTTCTACATTTCCAACTCTGGGTTTTGGGGCAACAGAGCTTTCCTGGAGATCGTGTTAGTAAGCTGCAAATTAGAGTGGAATGTGCCAGCGCAAACCCCCAAGAGCTTATATCTCCTAAATTGTTGTTTGTTTTTTAAATTTAATTTTTATTAATTATCAGAGCAAATTTGATAAAAATGTAGATTCTCCTAGGTGTACCGTTTCTGGTTCATCCTATCAATGTATCTGTCTATTCCTCTTTGGATCCTTTCCCGTGGATGTCTTTATAGAGTGTTGAGTAGACCTGTCTGCGTATTCCATAGGTATTTCGTGATTCTATATTTCATAGGTATTAGTATATGTCTGTTAACCCCCATATCCTAATTCATACATTCCTTACTCCTTTCCATTTGGTTAAACATAATTTGGTTTTCTGAATCTATGCATGTCCTTCTCTTGGAAATTATTTCATGGGTATCAATTCTTAGGTAACACCTATAAGTGATGTCATAGGATGTCTGTCTTTCGGTTTCTTTCCTACTTCATGTTGGGTGATTATCTGTAGATGCTTCTATGGTGGTGCCAACGGCACTGTTCCATGCTTTTTCATGGCTAATATTCCATTGTGTACATGGACGACTTCTTCTTGGTGCATTTTTCTGTTGATGGACATTTTGGATTCTTCCAGGTCTTGGCTATGGTACATGTTGCTGCAGTGCAGGATTGCCAGCCTGTGTCTTTTTGATTCTGGTCTACTCAGGTGATAGGCCCATGAGTGGGCCTACCAGATCACATGGTAGCTCCATGTTTACCCTTAAACGCACCTCCATTCTGTTCTCACTACTGGCTGTTACCAGGTTACATCCCACCAGCAGCTAAAGGGTATGCAGTTCTCTAAAACCCCTTCAGCATTTACTCTTTGTAGACTGTTTTTGCTGATGATCATTCTGACAGCTGAGAGGTGAACATTTTTGTACACTGGATCTGCATGTCTTTATTAATTCCTGATGTTCAGCCTTGTTCCATTCCCGATTTTGAACAAAAAAGAAAGACAGAAAAAGAAGCAGAAGCCAAATGTGCATAAATTATGCCTCTTGAAACTGTCGGTTTGAAATGTGGACGTCTTTTGAATTTTTTGGTCGATATACAACCCCAGGATTTGTTTTCAGGGCAGGTGTGATTTACAGGCCTTCAATTATTCTGAATATCCACTGACTATTAGCGCAGGGATTAAAGCGGCTGTTGTGTGAAACGCCCACAAGGTGGCAGCAGTTGTCCTTTACCATATCTGGTTACTAGGGCAACAGAGCCTCAATGGAAGTCGTGTTCTAGGTTGTAATTTAGAATGGAATGTGCCAGGAAAAAGCCCTTTATGTCTCACTACTTCTTGTTCGCATTTTTAATTTAATTTTTATTTTTATCACAGCAAGTTTGATTACAATGTTTGGCTTGTTCTAGGTGTGCAAGATGTGGTTCTTTTACACATAAACATATGTCTATTCTTCCTGGGATCCTTTTCCATGTACGTGATGACAGAATGTTGAGTAGTCTTCTCTTGGTATTCCATAGGTGTTTGGTGATTCTATATTTCACCTGTGTTTGTATATGTCTGTTAACCCGAATATCCTCATGTATCCAATCCTCACAAATTTCCATTGGTGAACCATAAGTTTGTTTAATGAGTCTGTGGTTGCCCTTCTCTGTGGAGATATCTTCACTGGTATCAGTTTATAGGTAACACCTATAAGTGATATCATCCGATATGTGTCTTTCTCTTTCTGACGTACGACAAGTTGTGTGATTACGTCTAGACTCATCTACGGTGCTGCAAATGGCATTGTGTCCTTTTTTTCCTTGGCTAATATTCCGTGTGTACATGTACCAGTTCTTCTTTGTCCACTCATCTGTTGATGGACTTTTTGGTTGCTTCCATGTCTTGGCTATTGTAATGCTGCGGCAATGCACATTTGCCTGCCTGTGTCTTTCCAATTCTGTGTCCTTAGGTTATAGGCCCAGGAGTGGGCCTGCTGGATCATATGGTAGCAAAATGTTTACCTTGTAAAGGCACCTCCATTCTCTTCTCATTAGTGGCTCTTACCAGGTTACGTCCCACTTAAAGTTGAGGGGGTATGCACTACTCCACAACAACTTCAGCATTTATTGTTTGTAGTTTTTTTGCTGATGTTTATTCTGACTAGTGTGAGCTGATACCTCTTTGAGGCTGGATTTGCATGCGTCTCATAATCCCTTGAAATTGAGCTTTCTGGCATGTCCTTTTTTTCTTCAAACCGTGAGTACACCTTACCTCTTCAAATTGTTTTTGTGAAGTATGTGTGACATTAAGAAATAGTTTGGCCATTACCTCCCTCAAGACATTTTGAGGGCAGGTTTTATTTACAGCCCTCCAGTACTGGTGCCTATGAAGTGACCCTTAGCACAGGTTATAAAGGTGCTGTTGCAGGTAACGGCCAGAGGGCGGCAGCATTTCTGCTTTTCCCAATCTGGTAACTAGGGAAACAGACTTTCCTGGCAGTGGTGTTCCTCGGTTATGAATTAGAGTGGAATGTGCCCGGATAAACCCCCAAAGCTGATGTCTGCCTACATATGTTTGTTTTCTAAATTGAATTTATATTTTTTTATTGGAGTCATATTCTATTTTGTACGTAGACCACTTCTTCTTTGTGCATTCCTCTGTTGATGGACATTTTCGTAGCTTCCAGGTGTTGGCTATGGTAAATATTGCTAGAGTGCAGGATTGCCAGCCTGTGTCTCTTTTTTTTGTGGTATGTGGGCCTCACACTGCCGTGGCCCCTCCCATTGGAGAGCACAGGCTCCGGACGCGCAGGCCCAGCAGCCATAGCTCACGGGACAAGCCGCTCCACGGCATGTTGGATTTTCCCGCACCGGGGCATGAACCCGTGTCCCCTGCATCGGTGGCGGACTCTCAACCAGTGCGCCACCAGTGAAGCCCAGCCTGTGTCTTTTTGATTCTCATCCTCTCAGGCGATAGGCCCAGCAGTGGGTATGCTTGATTGAATGGTAGCTCAGTATTTACCTTTTCAAGGCACCTCCTCTGTGTTTTCCTTACTGGTTCTTACCATGTCCCACGTTGAACCAAGGATACGCATTTCTCCACAACCCCTTCAGCATTTATTGTTTGCAGAAGTTTTGCTGATGGCCATTCTGACTGGTGTGAGCTGATCGGATTTTTGTAACTTGGATTTGCATGTCTTTAATTATTCCTAATGTTCACTTTTCCACACCTTTTAAAATTTCTGTTAAGGAAAAAATGCAAAACACGGAGAGTGCAATTAACCTCTTGAAATTGTCTTCTTGAAAGGTTGCCCTCAAAATTGAATTTTTGGGTCAATTTTCGACCCCAGGTTTGTTTCTGAGGGTAGGTGTCATTCACAGGATTGTAATGAGTGTGAATATTTAGTGACCATTAGCACTGGGTTTAAAGCTGCTGTTGTGGGAAACGGCCACAAGGCGGCAGCATTTCTCCATTCCCCAATCTGGTTACTAGGGCAGCAGAGCCTTTCTGGAAGTCCTGTTCCTAGGTTGTAAATTAAAATGGAATGTGTCAGGAGAAACCCCCATAAGTTTCTGTTACATTACTTCTTGTTCGTTGTTTTAGTTTTTTTAATCGGGGTAATGATTAGAATATTGTTTGTCCTAGGTGTACACAATCTGGTTCATTTGTGCATAACATATATATATATATATATTCATGTACAGATCCACTTCCCATGTAAATTGTTGCAGAGTGTTCCATAGACCTCCCTTGCTATATGGTCGTTCTTTTTGATATATATATTTAATAGGTATTTGTACACGTATGGTAACCGTAATCTTAATTTTTCCATTCCCCCCCTTTCCTTTTAGATAAGCATAGTTTGTTTTCTAAGTCTGTGAGTGTCTTTCTCTGTGGAAATATGTTCATTTGTGTCCGTTGTTAGATAACGCCTATAAGTGATATCATAGGATATGTCTTTTGCTTTCCGACTTACCTCATGTACTGTGATTATCTCTAGGCTCATCTGTGGTGCCTCAAAGAGCAGTGTTTCATTGTTTCCCATGGCAAATATTCCTTTTTGTACATGGACCACTTCTTTTTCCACTCATCTGGTGATGGGCATTTTGGTTGCTTCCGTGTCTTGGCTATTGTGAAAAGTCCTGCAGTGCAGCTGTTGAAGCCTGTGCCTTCTTGACTCTGGATTTCTCGGGTGAGAGGCTCAGCAGTGGGCCTGCTGAATGGAATGGTGGCTCAATTTTTTCATTTAAACGCAGCTCCTTTCTGTTCTCATTATTGGCTGTTACCACTTTACATCTCACCTGCAGCTAGAGGGTACACAGTTCTCTGAAACCCCTTCAGCATTTATTGTTTATAGACTTTTAGCTGATGGTGGTTGACACGTGTGAGTTGACACCGTTTTGGAGGTTAGATTTGCATGAGTCATATAATTCCTCATGTTGAGCTTTTATCCATTTTCCTCTTTTTTGAAAATGAGTGAGTCAAACTTACCCCTCCATACTATCTCCTTGAAAATTTGCCAGTTTTGAATTTGTTTGGCCATTCCCTACCTCCGCACAATTATTTAGGGCAGGTGTCCTTTACAGCCCTGAGTCCCTGTGAATGTTAAGTGACCATTAGCTGTGGGTTTAAAGCCACTCTTGTGGGAAACGGCCTCAAGGCGGCAGCATTTCTACATTTCCAACTCTGGGTTTTGGGGCAACAGAGCTTTCCTGGAGATCGTGTTAGTAAGCTGCAAATTAGAGTGGAATGTGCCAGCGCAAACCCCCAAGAGCTTATATCTCCTAAATTGTTGTTTGTTTTTTAAATTTAATTTTTATTAATTATCAGAGCAAATTTGATAAAAATGTAGATTCTCCTAGGTGTACCGTTTCTGGTTCATCCTATCAATGTATCTGTCTATTCCTCTTTGGATCCTTTCCCGTGGATGTCTTTATAGTGTTGAGTAGACCTGTCTGCGTATTCCATAGGTATTTCGTGATTCTATATTTCATAGGTATTAGTATATGTCTGTTAACCCCCATATCCTAATTCATACATTCCTTACTCCTTTCCATTTGGTTAAACATAATTTGGTTTTCTGAATCTATGCATGTCCTTCTCTTGGAAATTATTTCATGGGTATCAATTCTTAGGTAACACCTATAAGTGATGTCATAGGATGTCTGTCTTTCGGTTTCTTTCCTACTTCATGTTGGGTGATTATCTGTAGATGCTTCTATGGTGGTGCCAACGGCACTGTTCCATGCTTTTTCATGGCTAATATTCCATTGTGTACATGGACGACTTCTTCTTGGTGCATTTTTCTGTTGATGGACATTTTGGATTCTTCCAGGTCTTGGCTATGGTACATGTTGCTGCAGTGCAGGATTGCCAGCCTGTGTCTTTTTGATTCTGGTCTACTCAGGTGATAGGCCCATGAGTGGGCCTACCAGATCACATGGTAGCTCCATGTTTACCCTTAAACGCACCTCCATTCTGTTCTCACTACTGGCTGTTACCAGGTTACATCCCACCAGCAGCTAAAGGGTATGCAGTTCTCTAAAACCCCTTCAGCATTTACTCTTTGTAGACTGTTTTTGCTGATGATCATTCTGACAGCTGAGAGGTGAACGTTTTTGTACACTGGATCTGCATGTCTTTATTAATTCCTGATGTTCAGCCTTGTTCCATTCCCGATTTTGAACAAAAAAGAAAGACAGAAAAAGAAGCAGAAGCCAAATGTGCATAAATTATGCCTCTTGAAACTGTCGGTTTGAAATGTGGACGTCTTTTGAATTTTTTGGTCGATATACAACCCCAGGATTTGTTTTCAGGGCAGGTGTGATTTACAGGCCTTCAATTATTCTGAATATCCACTGACTATTAGCGCAGGGATTAAAGCGGCTGTTGTGTGAAACGCCCACAAGGTGGCAGCAGTTGTCCTTTACCATATCTGGTTACTAGGGCAACAGAGCCTCAATGGAAGTCGTGTTCTAGGTTGTAATTTAGAATGGAATGTGCCAGGAAAAAGCCCTTTATGTCTCACTACTTCTTGTTCGCATTTTTAATTTAATTTTTATTTTTATCACAGCAAGTTTGATTACAATGTTTGGCTTGTTCTAGGTGTGCAAGATGTGGTTCTTTTACACATAAACATATGTCTATTCTTCCTGGGATCCTTTTCCATGTACGTGATGACAGAATGTTGAGTAGTCTTCTCTTGGTATTCCATAGGTGTTTGGTGATTCTATATTTCACCTGTGTTTGTATATGTCTGTTAACCCGAATATCCTCATGTATCCAATCCTCACAAATTTCCATTGGTGAACCATAAGTTTGTTTAATGAGTCTGTGGTTGCCCTTCTCTGTGGAGATATCTTCACTGGTATCAGTTTATAGGTAACACCTATAAGTGATATCATCCGATATGTGTCTTTCTCTTTCTGACGTACGACAAGTTGTGTGATTACGTCTAGACTCATCTACGGTGCTGCAAATGGCATTGTGTCCTTTTTTTCCTTGGCTAATATTCCGTGTGTACATGTACCAGTTCTTCTTTGTCCACTCATCTGTTGATGGACTTTTTGGTTGCTTCCATGTCTTGGCTATTGTAATGCTGCGGCAATGCACATTTGCCTGCCTGTGTCTTTCCAATTCTGTGTCCTTAGGTTATAGGCCCAGGAGTGGGCCTGCTGGATCATATGGTAGCAAAATGTTTACCTTGTAAAGGCACCTCCATTCTCTTCTCATTAGTGGCTCTTACCAGGTTACGTCCCACTTAAAGTTGAGGGGGTATGCACTACTCCACAACAACTTCAGCATTTATTGTTTGTAGTTTTTTTGCTGATGTTTATTCTGACTAGTGTGAGCTGATACCTCTTTGAGGCTGGATTTGCATGCGTCTCATAATCCCTTGAAATTGAGCTTTCTGGCATGTCCTTTTTTTCTTCAAACCGTGAGTACACCTTACCTCTTCAAATTGTTTTTGTGAAGTATGTGTGACATTAAGAAATAGTTTGGCCATTACCTCCCTCAAGACATTTTGAGGGCAGGTTTTATTTACAGCCCTCCAGTACTGGTGCCTATGAAGTGACCCTTAGCACAGGTTATAAAGGTGCTGTTGCAGGTAACGGCCAGAGGGCGGCAGCATTTCTGCTTTTCCCAATCTGGTAACTAGGGAAACAGACTTTCCTGGCAGTGGTGTTCCTCGGTTATGAATTAGAGTGGAATGTGCCCGGATAAACCCCCAAAGCTGATGTCTGCCTACATATGTTTGTTTTCTAAATTGAATTTATATTTTTTTATTGGAGTCATATTCTATTTTGTACGTAGACCACTTCTTCTTTGTGCATTCCTCTGTTGATGGACATTTTCGTAGCTTCCAGGTGTTGGCTATGGTAAATATTGCTAGAGTGCAGGATTGCCAGCCTGTGTCTCTTTTTTTTGTGGTATGTGGGCCTCACACTGCCGTGGCCCCTCCCATTGGAGAGCACAGGCTCCGGACGCGCAGGCCCAGCAGCCATAGCTCACGGGACAAGCCGCTCCACGGCATGTTGGATTTTCCCGCACCGGGGCATGAACCCTTGTCCCCTGCATCGGTGGCGGACTCTCAACCAGTGCGCCACCAGTGAAGCCCAGCCTGTGTCTTTTTGATTCTCATCCTCTCAGGCGATAGGCCCAGCAGTGGGTATGCTTGATTGAATGGTAGCTCAGTATTTACCTTTTCAAGGCACCTCCTCTGTGTTTTCCTTACTGGTTCTTACCATGTCCCACGTTGAACCAAGGATACGCATTTCTCCACAACCCCTTCAGCATTTATTGTTTGCAGAAGTTTTGCTGATGGCCATTCTGACTGGTGTGAGCTGATCGGATTTTTGTAACTTGGATTTGCATGTCTTTAATTATTCCTAATGTTCACTTTTCCACACCTTTTAAAATTTCTGTTAAGGAAAAAATGCAAAACACGGAGAGTGCAATTAACCTCTTGAAATTGTCTTCTTGAAAGGTTGCCCTCAAAATTGAATTTTGGGGTCAATTTTCGACCCCAGGTTTGTTTCTGAGGGTAGGTGTCATTCACAGGATTGTAATGAGTGTGAATATTTAGTGACCATTAGCACTGGGTTTAAAGCTGCTGTTGTGGGAAACGGCCACAAGGCGGCAGCATTTCTCCATTCCCCAATCTGGTTACTAGGGCAGCAGAGCCTTTCTGGAAGTCCTGTTCCTAGGTTGTAAATTAAAATGGAATGTGTCAGGAGAAACCCCCATAAGTTTCTGTTACATTACTTCTTGTTCGTTGTTTTAGTTTTTTTAATCGGGGTAATGATTAGAATATTGTTTGTCCTAGGTGTACACAATCTGGTTCATTTGTGCATAACATATATATATATATATATTCATGTACAGATCCACTTCCCATGTAAATTGTTGCAGAGTGTTCCATAGACCTCCCTTGCTATATGGTCGTTCTTTTTGATATATATATTTAATAGGTATTTGTACACGTATGGTAACCGTAATCTTAATTTTTCCATTCCCCCCCTTTCCTTTTAGATAAGCATAGTTTGTTTTCTAAGTCTGTGAGTGTCTTTCTCTGTGGAAATATGTTCATTTGTGTCCGTTGTTAGATAACGCCTATAAGTGATATCATAGGATATGTCTTTTGCTTTCCGACTTACCTCATGTACTGTGATTATCTCTAGGCTCATCTGTGGTGCCTCAAAGAGCAGTGTTTCATTGTTTCCCATGGCAAATATTCCTTTTTGTACATGGACCACTTCTTTTTCCACTCATCTGGTGATGGGCATTTTGGTTGCTTCCGTGTCTTGGCTATTGTGAAAAGTCCTGCAGTGCAGCTGTTGAAGCCTGTGCCTTCTTGACTCTGGATTTCTCGGGTGAGAGGCTCAGCAGTGGGCCTGCTGAATGGAATGGTGGCTCAATTTTTTCATTTAAACGCAGCTCCTTTCTGTTCTCATTATTGGCTGTTACCACTTTACATCTCACCTGCAGCTAGAGGGTACACAGTTCTCTGAAACCCCTTCAGCATTTATTGTTTATAGACTTTTAGCTGATGGTGGTTGACACGTGTGAGTTGACACCTTTTTGGAGGTTAGATTTGCATGAGTCATATAATTCCTCATGTTGAGCTTTTATCCATTTTCCTCTTTTTTGAAAATGAGTGAGTCAAACTTACCCCTCCATACTATCTCCTTGAAAATTTGCCAGTTTTGAATTTGTTTGGCCATTCCCTACCTCCGCACAATTATTTAGGGCAGGTGTCCTTTACAGCCCTGAGTCCCTGTGAATGTTAAGTGACCATTAGCTGTGGGTTTAAAGCCACTCTTGTGGGAAACGGCCTCAAGGCGGCAGCATTTCTACATTTCCAACTCTGGGTTTTGGGGCAACAGAGCTTTCCTGGAGATCGTGTTAGTAAGCTGCAAATTAGAGTGGAATGTGCCAGCGCAAACCCCCAAGAGCTTATATCTCCTAAATTGTTGTTTGTTTTTTAAATTTAATTTTTATTAATTATCAGAGCAAATTTGATAAAAATGTAGATTCTCCTAGGTGTACCGTTTCTGGTTCATCCTATCAATGTATCTGTCTATTCCTCTTTGGATCCTTTCCCGTGGATGTCTTTATAGAGTGTTGAGTAGACCTGTCTGCGTATTCCATAGGTATTTCGTGATTCTATATTTCATAGGTATTAGTATATGTCTGTTAACCCCCATATCCTAATTCATACATTCCTTACTCCTTTCCATTTGGTTAAACATAATTTGGTTTTCTGAATCTATGCATGTCCTTCTCTTGCAAATTATTTCATGGGTATCAATTTTTAGGTAACACCTATAAGTGATGTCATAGGATGTCTGTCTTTCGGTTTCTTTCCTACTTCATGTTGGGTGATTATCTGTAGATGCTTCTATGGTGGTGCCAACGGCACTGTTCCATGCTTTTTCATGGCTAATATTCCATTGTGTACATGGACGACTTCTTCTTGGTGCATTTTTCTGTTGATGGACATTTTGGATTCTTCCAGGTCTTGGCTATGGTACATGTTGCTGCAGTGCAGGATTGCCAGCCTGTGTCTTTTTGATTCTGGTCTACTCAGGTGATAGGCCCATGAGTGGGCCCACCAGATCACATGGTAGCTCCATGTTTACCCTTAAACGCACCTCCATTCTGTTCTCACTACTGGCTGTTACCAGGTTACATCCCACCAGCAGCTAAAGGGTATGCAGTTCTCTAAAACCCCTTCAGCATTTACTCTTTGTAGACTGTTTTTGCTGATGATCATTCTGACCGCTGAGAGGTGAACGTTTTTGTACACTGGATCTGCATGTCTTTATTAATTCCTGATGTTCAGCCTTGTTCCATTCCCGATTTTGAACAAAAAAGAAAGACAGAAAAAGAAGCAGAAGCCAAATGTGCATAAATTATGCCTCTTGAAACTGTCGGTTTGAAATGTGGACGTCTTTTGAATTTTTTGGTCGATATACAACCCCAGGATTTGTTTTCAGGGCAGGTGTGATTTACAGGCCTTCAATTATTCTGAATATCCACTGACTATTAGCGCAGGGATTAAAGCGGCTGTTGTGTGAAACGCCCACAAGGTGGCAGCAGTTGTCCTTTACCATATCTGGTTACTAGGGCAACAGAGCCTCAATGGAAGTCGTGTTCTAGGTTGTAATTTAGAATGGAATGTGCCAGGAAAAAGCCCTTTATGTCTCACTACTTCTTGTTCGCATTTTTAATTTAATTTTTATTTTTATCACAGCAAGTTTGATTACAATGTTTGGCTTGTTCTAGGTGTGCAAGATGTGGTTCTTTTACACATAAACATATGTCTATTCTTCCTGGGATCCTTTTCCATGTACGTGATGACAGAATGTTGAGTAGTCTTCTCTTGGTATTCCATAGGTGTTTGGTGATTCTATATTTCACCTGTGTTTGTATATGTCTGTTAACCCGAATATCCTCATGTATCCAATCCTCACAAATTTCCATTGGTGAACCATAAGTTTGTTTAATGAGTCTGTGGTTGCCCTTCTCTGTGGAGATATCTTCACTGGTATCAGTTTATAGGTAACACCTATAAGTGATATCATCCGATATGTGTCTTTCTCTTTCTGACGTACGACAAGTTGTGTGATTACGTCTAGACTCATCTACGGTGCTGCAAATGGCATTGTGTCCTTTTTTTCCTTGGCTAATATTCCGTGTGTACATGTACCAGTTCTTCTTTGTCCACTCATCTGTTGATGGACTTTTTGGTTGCTTCCATGTCTTGGCTATTGTAATGCTGCGGCAATGCACATTTGCCTGCCTGTGTCTTTCCAATTCTGTGTCCTTAGGTTATAGGCCCAGGAGTGGGCCTGCTGGATCATATGGTAGCAAAATGTTTACCTTGTAAAGGCACCTCCATTCTCTTCTCATTAGTGGCTCTTACCAGGTTACGTCCCACTTAAAGTTGAGGGGGTATGCACTACTCCACAACAACTTCAGCATTTATTGTTTGTAGTTTTTTTGCTGATGTTTATTCTGACTAGTGTGAGCTGATACCTCTTTGAGGCTGGATTTGCATGCGTCTCATAATCCCTTGAAATTGAGCTTTCTGGCATGTCCTTTTTTTCTTCAAACCGTGAGTACACCTTACCTCTTCAAATTGTTTTTGTGAAGTATGTGTGACATTAAGAAATAGTTTGGCCATTACCTCCCTCAAGACATTTTGAGGGCAGGTTTTATTTACAGCCCTCCAGTACTGGTGCCTATGAAGTGACCCTTAGCACAGGTTATAAAGGTGCTGTTGCAGGTAACGGCCAGAGGGCGGCAGCATTTCTGCTTTTCCCAATCTGGTAACTAGGGAAACAGACTTTCCTGGCAGTGGTGTTCCTCGGTTATGAATTAGAGTGGAATGTGCCCGGATAAACCCCCAAAGCTGATGTCTGCCTACATATGTTTGTTTTCTAAATTGAATTTATATTTTTTTATTGGAGTC
Source organism: Mesoplodon densirostris (assembly GCF_025265405.1). Classification (NCBI taxonomy): domain Eukaryota; kingdom Metazoa; phylum Chordata; class Mammalia; order Artiodactyla; family Ziphiidae; genus Mesoplodon; species Mesoplodon densirostris. Next base: position 36,037,851 of record NC_082667.1, read on the forward strand.
ATATTCTATTTTGTACATAGACCACTTCTTCTTTGTGCATTCCTCTGTTGATGGACATTTTCGTAGCTTCCAGGTGTTGGCTATGGTAAATATTGCTAGAGTGCAGGATTGCCAGCCTGTGTCTCTTTTTTTGTGGTATGTGGGCCTCACACTGCCGTGGCCCCTCCCATTGGAGAGCACAGGCTCCGGACGCGCAGGCCCAGCAGCCATAGCTCACGGGACAAACCGCTCCACGGCATGTTGGATTTTCCCGCACCGGGGCATGAACCCGTGTCCCCTGCATCGGTGGCGGACTCTCAACCAGTGCGCCACCAGTGAAGCCCAGCCTGTGTCTTTTTGATTCTCATCCTCTCAGGCGATAGGCCCAGCAGTGGGTATGCTTGATTGAATGGTAGCTCAGTATTTACCTTTTCAAGGCACCTCCTCTGTGTTTTCCTTACTGGTTCTTACCATGTCCCACGTTGAACCAAGGATACGCATTTCTCCACAACCCCTTCAGCATTTATTGTTTGCAGAAGTTTTGCTGATGGCCATTCTGACTGGTGTGAGCTGATCGGATTTTTGTAACTTGGATTTGCATGTCTTTAATTATTCCTAATGTTCACTTTTCCACACCTTTTAAAATTTCTGTTAAGGAAAAAATGCAAAACACGGAGAGTGCAATTAACCTCTTGAAATTGTCTTCTTGAAAGGTTGCCCTCAAAATTGAATTTTTGGGTCAATTTTCGACCCCAGGTTTGTTTCTGAGGGTAGGTGTCATTCACAGGATTGTAATGAGTGTGAATATTTAGTGACCATTAGCACTGGGTTTAAAGCTGCTGTTGTGGGAAACGGCCACAAGGCGGCAGCATTTCTCCATTCCCCAATCTGGTTACTAGGGCAGCAGAGCCTTTCTGGAAGTCCTGTTCCTAGGTTGTAAATTAAAATGGAATGTGTCAGGAGAAACCCCCATAAGTTTCTGTTACATTACTTCTTGTTCGTTGTTTTAGTTTTTTTAATCGGGGTAATGATTAGAATATTGTTTGTCCTAGGTGTACACAATCTGGTTCATTTGTGCATAACATATATATATATATATATATATATATATATATATATATATATATATATATATTCCTGTACAGATCCACTTCCCATGTAAATTGTTGCAGAGTGTTCCATAGACCTCCCTTGCTATATGGTCGTTCTTTTTGATATTTGTATTTAATAGGTATTTGTACACGTATGGTAACCGTAATCTTAATTTTTCCATTCCCCCCCTTTCCTTTTAGATAAGCATAGTTTGTTTTCTAAGTCTGTGAGTGTCTTTCTCTGTGGAAATATGTTCATTTGTGTCCGTTGTTAGATAACGCCTATAAGTGATATCATAGGATATGTCTTTTGCTTTCCGACTTACCTCATGTTCTGTGATTATCTCTAGGCTCATCTGTGGTGCCTCAAAGAGCAGTGTTTCATTGTTTCCCATGGCAAATATTCCTTTTTGTACATGGACCACTTCTTTTTCCACTCATCTGGTGATGGGCATTTTGGTTGCTTCCATGTCTTGGCTATTGTGAAAAGTCCTGCAGTGCAGCTGTTGAAGCCTGTGCCTTCTTGACTCTGGATTTCTCGGGTGAGAGGCTCAGCAGTGGGCCTGCTGAATGGAATGGTGGCTCAATTTTTTCATTTAAACGCAGCTCCTTTCTGTTCTCATTATTGGCTGTTACCACTTTACATCTCACCTGCAGCTAGAGGGTACACAGTTCTCTGAAACCCCTTCAGCATTTATTGTTTATAGACTTTTAGCTGATGGTGGTTGACACGTGTGAGTTGACACCTTTTTGGAGGTTAGATTTGCATGAGTCATATAATTCCTCATGTTGAGCTTTTATCCATTTTCCTCTTTTTTGAAAATGAGTGAGTCAACTTACCCCTCCATACTATCTCCTTGAAAATTTGCCAGTTTTGAATTTGTTTGGCCATTCCCTACCTCCGCACAATTATTTAGGGCAGGTGTCCTTTACAGCCCTGAGTCCCTGTGAATGTTAAGTGACCATTAGCTGTGGGTTTAAAGCCACTCTTGTGGGAAACGGCCTCAAGGCGGCAGCATTTCTACATTTCCAACTCTGGGTTTTTGGGCAACAGAGCTTTCCTGGAGATCGTGTTAGTAAGCTGCAAATTAGAGTGGAATGTGCCAGCGCAAACCCCCAAGAACTTATATCTCCTAAATTGTTGTTTGTTTTTTAAATTTAATTTTTATTAATTATCAGAGCAAATTTGATAAAAATGTAGATTCTCCTAGGTGTACCGTTTCTGGTTCATCCTATCAATGTATCTGTCTATTCCTCTTTGGATCCTTTCCCGTGGATGTCTTTATAGAGTGTTGAGTAGACCTGTCTGCGTATTCCATAGGTATTTCGTGATTCTATATTTCATAGGTATTAGTATATGTCTGTTAACCCCCATATCCTAATTCATACATTCCTTACTCCTTTCCATTTGGTTAAACATAATTTGGTTTTCTGAATCTATGCATGTCCTTCTCTTGCAAATTATTTCATGGGTATCAATTTTTAGGTAACACCTATAAGTGATGTCATAGGATGTCTGTCTTTCGGTTTCTTTCCTACTTCATGTTGGGTGATTATCTGTAGATGCTTCTATGGTGGTGCCAACGGCACTGTTCCATGCTTTTTCATGGCTAATATTCCATTGTGTACATGGACGACTTCTTCTTGGTGCATTTTTCTGTTGATGGACATTTTGGATTCTTCCAGGTCTTGGCTATGGTACATGTTGCTGCAGTGCAGGATTGCCAGCCTGTGTCTTTTTGATTCTGGTCTACTCAGGTGATAGGCCCATGAGTGGGCCCACCAGATCACATGGTAGCTCCATGTTTACCCTTAAACGCACCTCCATTCTGTTCTCACTACTGGCTGTTACCAGGTTACATCCCACCAGCAGCTAAAGGGTATGCAGTTCTCTAAAACCCCTTCAGCATTTACTCTTTGTAGACTGTTTTTGCTGATGATCATTCTGACAGCTGAGAGGTGAACGTTTTTGTACACTGGATCTGCATGTCTTTATTAATTCCTGATGTTCAGCCTTGTTCCATTCCCGATTTTGAACAAAAAAGAAAGACAGAAAAAGAAGCAGAAGCCAAATGTGCATAAATTATGCCTCTTGAAACTGTCGGTTTGAAATGTGGACGTCTTTTGAATTTTTTGGTCGATATACAACCCCAGGATTTGTTTTCAGGGCAGGTGTGATTTACAGGCCTTCAATTATTCTGAATATCCACTGACTATTAGCGCAGGGATTAAAGCTGCTGTTGTGTGAAACGCCCACAAGGTGGCAGCAGTTGTCCTTTACCATATCTGGTTACTAGGGCAACAGAGCCTCAATGGAAGTCGTGTTCTAGGTTGTAATTTAGAATGGAATGTGCCAGGAAAAAGCCCTTTATGTCTCACTACTTCTTGTTCGCATTTTTAATTTAATTTTTATTTTTATCACAGCAAGTTTGATTACAATGTTTGGCTTGTTCTAGGTGTGCAAGATGTGGTTCTTTTACACATAAACATATGTCTATTCTTCCTGGGATCCTTTTCCATGTACGTGATGACAGAATGTTGAGTAGTCTTCTCTTGGTATTCCATAGGTGTTTGGTGATTCTATATTTCACCTGTGTTTGTATATGTCTGTTAACCCGAATATCCTCATGTATCCAATCCTCACAAATTTCCATTGGTGAACCATAAGTTTGTTTAATGAGTCTGTGGTTGCCCTTCTCTGTGGAGATATCTTCACTGGTATCAGTTTATAGGTAACACCTATAAGTGATATCATCCGATATGTGTCTTTCTCTTTCTGACGTACGACAAGTTGTGTGATTACGTCTAGACTCATCTACGGTGCTGCAAATGGCATTGTGTCCTTTTTTTCCTTGGCTAATATTCCGTGTGTACATGTACCAGTTCTTCTTTGTCCACTCATCTGTTGATGGACTTTTTGGTTGCTTCCATGTCTTGGCTATTGTAATGCTGCGGCAATGCACATTTGCCTGCCTGTGTCTTTCCAATTCTGTGTCCTTAGGTTATAGGCCCAGGAGTGGGCCTGCTGGATCATATGGTAGCAAAATGTTTACCTTGTAAAGGCACCTCCATTCTCTTCTCATTAGTGGCTCTTACCAGGTTGCGTCCCACTTAAAGTTGAGGGGGTATGCACTACTCCACAGCAACTTCAGCATTTATTGTTTGTAGTTTTTTGCTGATGTTTATTCTAACTAGTGTGAGCTGATACCTCTTTGAGGCTGGATTTGCATGCGTCTCATAATCCCTTGAAATTGAGCTTTCTGGCATGTCCTTTTTTTCTTCAAACCGTGAGTACACCTTACCTCTTCAAATTGTTTTTGTGAAGTATGTGTGACATTAAGAAATAGTTTGGCCATTACCTCCCTCAAGACATTTTGAGGGCAGGTTTTATTTACAGCCCTCCAGTACTGGTGCCTATGAAGTGACCCTTAGCACAGGTTATAAAGGTGCTGTTGCAGGTAACGGCCAGAGGGCGGCAGCATTTCTGCTTTTCCCAATCTGGTAACTAGGGAAACAGACTTTCCTGGCAGTGGTGTTCCTCGGTTATAAATTAGAGTGGAATGTGCCCGGATAAACCCCCAAAGCTGATGTCTGCCTACATATGTTTGTTTTCTAAATTGAATTTATATTTTTTTATTGGAGTCATATTCTATTTTGTACATAGACCACTTCTTCTTTGTGCATTCCTCTGTTGATGGACATTTTCGTAGCTTCCAGGTGTTGGCTATGGTAAATATTGCTAGAGTGCAGGATTGCCAGCCTGTGTCTCTTTTTTTTTGTGGTATGTGGGCCTCACACTGCCGTGGCCCCTCCCATTGGAGAGCACAGGCTCCGGATGCGCAGGCCCAGCAGCCATAGCTCACGGGACAAGCCGCTCCACGGCATGTTGGATTTTCCCGCACCGGGGCATGAACCCGTGTCCCCTGCATCGGTGGCGGACTCTCAACCAGTGCGCCACCAGTGAAGCCCAGCCTGTGTCTTTTTGATTCTCATCCTCTCAGGCGATAGGCCCAGCAGTGGGTATGCTTGATTGAATGGTAGCTCAGTATTTACCTTTTCAAGGCACCTCCTCTGTGTTTTCCTTACTGGTTCTTACCATGTCCCACGTTGAACCAAGGATACGCATTTCTCCACAACCCCTTCAGCATTTATTGTTTGCAGAAGTTTTGCTGATGGCCATTCTGACTGGTGTGAGCTGATCGGATTTTTGTAACTTGGATTTGCATGTCTTTAATTATTCCTAATGTTCACTTTTCCACACCTTTTAAAATTTCTGTTAAGGAAAAAATGCAAAACACGGAGAGTGCAATTAACCTCTTGAAATTGTCTTCTTGAAAGGTTGCCCTCAAAATTGAATTTTGGGGTCAATTTTCGACCCCAGGTTTGTTTCTGAGGGTAGGTGTCATTCACAGGATTGTAATGAGTGTGAATATTTAGTGACCATTAGCACTGGGTTTAAAGCTGCTGTTGTGGGAAACGGCCACAAGGCGGCAGCATTTCTCCATTCCCCAATCTGGTTACTAGGGCAGCAGAGCCTTTCTGGAAGTCCTGTTCCTAGGTTGTAAATTAAAATGGAATGTGTCAGGAGAAACCCCCATAAGTTTCTGTTACATTACTTCTTGTTCATTGTTTTAGTTTTTTTAATCGGGGTAATGATTAGAATATTGTTTGTCCTAGGTGTACACAATCTGGTTCATTTGTGCATAATATATATATATATATATATATATATATATATATATATATATATATATTCCTGTACAGATCCACTTCCCATGTAAATTGTTGCAGAGTGTTCCATAGACCTCCCTTGCTATATGGTCGTTCTTTTTGATATATGTATTTAATAGGTATTTGTACACGTATGGTAACCGTAATCTTAATTTTTCCATTCCCCCCCTTTCCTTTTAGATAAGCATAGTTTGTTTTCTAAGTCTGTGAGTGTCTTTCTCTGTGGAAATATGTTCATTTGTGTCCGTTGTTAGATAACGCCTATAAGTGATATCATAGGATATGTCTTTTGCTTTCCGACTTACCTCATGTTCTGTGATTATCTCTAGGCTCATCTGTGGTGCCTCAAAGAGCAGTGTTTCATTGTTTCCCATGGCAAATATTCCTTTTTGTACATGGACCACTTCTTTTTCCACTCATCTGGTGATGGGCATTTTGGTTGCTTCCGTGTCTTGGCTATTGTGAAAAGTCCTGCAGTGCAGCTGTTGAAGCCTGTGCCTTCTTGACTCTGGATTTCTCGGGTGAGAGGCTCAGCAGTGGGCCTGCTGAATGGAATGGTGGCTCAATTTTTTCATTTAAACGCAGCTCCTTTCTGTTCTCATTATTGGCTGTTACCACTTTACATCTCACCTGCAGCTAGAGGGTACACAGTTCTCTGAAACCCCTTCAGCATTTATTGTTTATAGACTTTTAGCTGATGGTGGTTGACACGTGTGAGTTGACACCTTTTTGGAGGTTAGATTTGCATGAGTCATATAATTCCTCATGTTGAGCTTTTATCCATTTTCCTCTTTTTTGAAAATGAGTGAGTCAAACTTACCCCTCCATACTATCTCCTTGAAAATTTGCCAGTTTTGAATTTGTTTGGCCATTCCCTACCTCCGCACAATTATTTAGGGCAGGTGTCCTTTACAGCCCTGAGTCCCTGTGAATGTTAAGTGACCATTAGCTGTGGGTTTAAAGCCACTCTTGTGGGAAACGGCCTCAAGGCGGCAGCATTTCTACATTTCCAACTCTGGGTTTTTGGGCAACAGAGCTTTCCTGGAGATCGTGTTAGTAAGCTGCAAATTAGAGTGGAATGTGCCAGCGCAAACCCCCAAGAGCTTATATCTCCTAAATTGTTGTTTGTTTTTTAAATTTAATTTTTATTAATTATCAGAGCAAATTTGATAAAAATGTAGATTCTCCTAGGTGTACCGTTTCTGGTTCATCCTATCAATGTATCTGTCTATTCCTCTTTGGATCCTTTCCCGTGGATGTCTTTATAGAGTGTTGAGTAGACCTGTCTGCGTATTCCATAGGTATTTCGTGATTCTATATTTCATAGGTATTAGTATATGTCTGTTAACCCCCATATCCTAATTCATACATTCCTTACTCCTTTCCATTTGGTTAAACATAATTTGGTTTTCTGAATCTATGCATGTCCTTCTCTTGGAAATTATTTCATGGGTATCAATTTTTAGGTAACACCTATAAGTGATGTCATAGGATGTCTGTCTTTCGGTTTCTTTCCTACTTCATGTTGGGTGATTATCTGTAGATGCTTCTATGGTGGTGCCAACGGCACTGTTCCATGCTTTTTCATGGCTAATATTCCATTGTGTACATGGACGACTTCTTCTTGGTGCATTTTTCTGTTGATGGACATTTTGGATTCTTCCAGGTCTTGACTATGGTACATGTTGCTGCAGTGCAGGATTGCCAGCCTGTGTCTTTTTGATTCTGGTCTACTCAGGTGATAGGCCCATGAGTGGGCCCACCAGATCACATGGTAGCTCCATGTTTACCCTTAAACGCACCTCCATTCTGTTCTCACTACTGGCTGTTACCAGGTTACATCCCACCAGCAGCTAAAGGGTATGCAGTTCTCTAAAACCCCTTCAGCATTTACTCTTTGTAGACTGTTTTTGCTGATGATCATTCTGACGGCTGAGAGGTGAACGTTTTTGTACACTGGATCTGCATGTCTTTATTAATTCCTGATGTTCAGCCTTGTTCCATTCCCGATTTTGAACAAAAAAGAAAGACAGAAAAAGAAGCAGAAGCCAAATGTGCATAAATTATGCCTCTTGAAACTGTCGGTTTGAAATGTGGACGTCTTTTGAATTTTTTGGTCGATATACAACCCCAGGATTTGTTTTCAGGGCAGGTGTGATTTACAGGCCTTCAATTATTCTGAATATCCACTGACTATTAGCGCAGGGATTAAAGCTGCTGTTGTGTGAAACGCCCACAAGGTGGCAGCAGTTGTCCTTTACCATATCTGGTTACTAGGGCAACAGAGCCTCAATGGAAGTCGTGTTCTAGGTTGTAATTTAGAATGGAATGTGCCAGGAAAAAGCCCTTTATGTCTCACTACTTCTTGTTCGCATTTTTAATTTAATTTTTATTTTTATCACAGCAAGTTTGATTACAATGTTTGGCTTGTTCTAGGTGTGCAAGATGTGGTTCTTTTACACATAAACATATGTCTATTCTTCCTGGGATCCTTTTCCATGTACGTGATGACAGAATGTTGAGTAGTCTTCTCTTGGTATTCCATAGGTGTTTGGTGATTCTATATTTCACCTGTGTTTGTATATGTCTGTTAACCCGAATATCCTCATGTATCCAATCCTCACAAATTTCCATTGGTGAACCATAAGTTTGTTTAATGAGTCTGTGGTTGCCCTTCTCTGTGGAGATATCTTCACTGGTATCAGTTTATAGGTAACACCTATAAGTGATATCATCCGATATGTGTCTTTCTCTTTCTGACGTACGACAAGTTGTGTGATTACGTCTAGACTCATCTACGGTGCTGCAAATGGCATTGTGTCCTTTTTTTCCTTGGCTAATATTCCGTGTGTACATGTACCAGTTCTTCTTTGTCCACTCATCTGTTGATGGACTTTTTGGTTGCTTCCATGTCTTGGCTATTGTAATGCTGCGGCAATGCACATTTGCCTGCCTGTGTCTTTCCAATTCTGTGTCCTTAGGTTATAGGCCCAGGAGTGGGCCTGCTGGATCATATGGTAGCAAAATGTTTACCTTGTAAAGGCACCTCCATTCTCTTCTCATTAGTGGCTCTTACCAGGTTGCGTCCCACTTAAAGTTGAGGGGGTATGCACTACTCCACAGCAACTTCAGCATTTATTGTTTGTAGTTTTTTGCTGATGTTTATTCTAACTAGTGTGAGCTGATACCTCTTTGAGGCTGGATTTGCATGCGTCTCATAATCCCTTGAAATTGAGCTTTCTGGCATGTCCTTTTTTTCTTCAAACCGTGAGTACACCTTACCTCTTCAAATTGTTTTTGTGAAGTATGTGTGACATTAAGAAATAGTTTGGCCATTACCTCCCTCAAGACATTTTGAGGGCAGGTTTTATTTACAGCCCTCCAGTACTGGTGCCTATGAAGTGACCCTTAGCACAGGTTATAAAGGTGCTGTTGCAGGTAACGGCCAGAGGGCGGCAGCATTTCTGCTTTTCCCAATCTGGTAACTAGGGAAACAGACTTTCCTGGCAGTGGTGTTCCTCGGTTATGAATTAGAGTGGAATGTGCCCGGATAAACCCCCAAAGCTGATGTCTGCCTACATATGTTTGTTTTCTAAATTGAATTTATATTTTTTTATTGGAGTCATATTCTATTTTGTACATAGACCACTTCTTCTTTGTGCATTCCTCTGTTGATGGACATTTTCGTAGCTTCCAGGTGTTGGCTATGGTAAATATTGCTAGAGTGCAGGATTGCCAGCCTGTGTCTCTTTTTTTTGTGGTATGTGGGCCTCACACTGCCGTGGCCCCTCCCATTGGAGAGCACAGGCTCCGGACGCGCAGGCCCAGCAGCCATAGCTCACGGGACAAGCCGCTCCACGGCATGTTGGATTTTCCCGCACCGGGGCATGAACCTGTGTCCCCTGCATCGGTGGCGGACTCTCAACCAGTGCGCCACCAGTGAAGCCCAGCCTGTGTCTTTTTGATTCTCATCCTCTCAGGCGATAGGCCCAGCAGTGGATATGCTTGATTGAATGGTAGCTCAGTATTTACCTTTTCAAGGCACCTCCTCTGTGTTTTCCTTACTGGTTCTTACCATGTCCCACGTTGAACCAAGGATACGCATTTCTCCACAACCCCTTCAGCATTTATTGTTTGCAGAAGTTTTGCTGATGGCCATTCTGACTGGTGTGAGCTGATCGGATTTTTGTAACTTGGATTTGCATGTCTTTAATTATTCCTAATGTTCACTTTTCCACACCTTTTAAAATTTCTGTTAAGGAAAAAATGCAAAACACGGAGAGTGCAATTAACCTCTTGAAATTGTCTTCTTGAAAGGTTGCCCTCAAAATTGAATTTTTGGGTCAATTTTCGACCCCAGGTTTGTTTCTGAGGGTAGGTGTCATTCACAGGATTGTAATGAGTGTGAATATTTAGTGACCATTAGCACTGGGTTTAAAGCTGCTGTTGTGGGAAACGGCCACAAGGCGGCAGCATTTCTCCATTCCCCAATCTGGTTACTAGGGCAGCAGAGCCTTTCTGGAAGTCCTGTTCCTAGGTTGTAAATTAAAATGGAATGTGTCAGGAGAAACCCCCATAAGTTTCTGTTACATTACTTCTTGTTCGTTGTTTTAGTTTTTTTAATCGGGGTAATGATTAGAATATTGTTTGTCCTAGGTGTACACAATCTGGTTCATTTGTGCATAACATATATATATATATATATATATATATATATATATATTCCTGTACAGATCCACTTCCCATGTAAATTATTGCAGAGTGTTCCATAGACCTCCCTTGCTATATGGTCGTTCTTTTTGATATATGTATTTAATAGGTATTTGTACACGTATGGTAACCGTAATCTTAATTTTTCCATTCCCCCCCTTTCCTTTTAGATAAGCATAGTTTGTTTTCTAAGTCTGTGAGTGTCTTTCTCTGTGGAAATATGTTCATTTGTGTCCGTTGTTAGATAACGCCTATAAGTGATATCATAGGATATGTCTTTTGCTTTCCGACTTACCTCATGTTCTGTGATTATCTCTAGGCTCATCTGTGGTGCCTCAAAGAGCAGTGTTTCATTGTTTCCCATGGCAAATATTCCTTTTTGTACATGGACCACTTCTTTTTCCACTCATCTGGTGATGGGCATTTTGGTTGCTTCCGTGTCTTGGCTATTGTGAAAAGTCCTGCAGTGCAGCTGTTGAAGCCTGTGCCTTCTTGACTCTGGATTTCTCGGGTGAGAGGCTCAGCAGTGGGCCTGCTGAATGGAATGGTGGCTCAATTTTTTCATTTAAACGCAGCTCCTTTCTGTTCTCATTATTGGCTGTTACCACTTTACATCTCACCTGCAGCTAGAGGGTACACAGTTCTCTGAAACCCCTTCAGCATTTATTGTTTATAGACTTTTAGCTGATGGTGGTTGACACGTGTGAGTTGACACCTTTTTGGAGGTTAGATTTGCATGAGTCATATAATTCCTCATGTTGAGCTTTTATCCATTTTCCTCTTTTTTGAAAATGAGTGAGTCAAACTTACCCCTCCATACTATCTCCTTGAAAATTTGCCAGTTTTGAATTTGTTTGGCCATTCCCTACCTCCGCACAATTATTTAGGGCAGGTGTCCTTTACAGCCCTGAGTCCCTGTGAATGTTAAGTGACCATTAGCTGTGGGTTTAAAGCCACTCTTGTGGGAAACGGCCTCAAGGCGGCAGCATTTCTACATTTCCAACTCTGGGTTTTTGGGCAACAGAGCTTTCCTGGAGATCGTGTTAGTAAGCTGCAAATTAGAGTGGAATGTGCCAGCGCAAACCCCCAAGAGCTTATATCTCCTAAATTGTTGTTTGTTTTTTAAATTTAATTTTTATTAATTATCAGAGCAAATTTGATAAAAATGTAGATTCTCCTAGGTGTACCGTTTCTGGTTCATCCTATCAATGTATCTGTCTATTCCTCTTTGGATCCTTTCCCGTGGATGTCTTTATAGAGTGTTGAGTAGACCTGTCTGCGTATTCCATAGGTATTTCGTGATTCTATATTTCATAGGTATTAGTATATGTCTGTTAACCCCCATATCCTAATTCATACATTCCTTACTCCTTTCCATTTGGTTAAACATAATTTGGTCTTCTGAATCTATGCATGTCCTTCTCTTGGAAATTATTTCATGGGTATCAATTTTTAGGTAACACCTATAAGTGATGTCATAGGATGTCTGTCTTTCGGTTTCTTTCCTACTTCATGTTGGGTGATTATCTGTAGATGCTTCTATGGTGGTGCCAACGGCACTGTTCCATGCTTTTTCATGGCTAATATTCCATTGTGTACATGGACGACTTCTTCTTGGTGCATTTTTCTGTTGATGGACATTTTGGATTCTTCCAGGTCTTGACTATGGTACATGTTGCTGCAGTGCAGGATTGCCAGCCTGTGTCTTTTTGATTCTGGTCTACTCAGGTGATAGGCCCATGAGTGGGCCCACCAGATCACATGGTAGCTCCATGTTTACCCTTAAACGCACCTCCATTCTGTTCTCACTACTGGCTGTTACCAGGTTACATCCCACCAGCAGCTAAAGGGTATGCAGTTCTCTAAAACCCCTTCAGCATTTACTCTTTGTAGACTGTTTTTGCTGATGATCATTCTGACGGCTGAGAGGTGAACGTTTTTGTACACTGGATCTGCATGTCTTTATTAATTCCTGATGTTCAGCCTTGTTCCATTCCCGATTTTGAACAAAAAAGAAAGACAGAAAAAGAAGCAGAAGCCAAATGTGCATAAATTATGCCTCTTGAAACTGTCGGTTTGAAATGTGGACGTCTTTTGAATTTTTTGGTCGATATACAACCCCAGGATTTGTTTTCAGGGCAGGTGTGATTTACAGGCCTTCAATTATTCTGAATATCCACTGACTATTAGCGCAGGGATTAAAGCTGCTGTTGTGTGAAACGCCCACAAGGTGGCAGCAGTTGTCCTTTACCATATCTGGTTACTAGGGCAACAGAGCCTCAATGGAAGTCGTGTTCTAGGTTGTAATTTAGAATGGAATGTGCCAGGAAAAAGCCCTTTATGTCTCACTACTTCTTGTTCGCATTTTTAATTTAATTTTTATTTTTATCAGAGCAAGTTTGATTACAATGTTTGGCTTGTTCTAGGTGTGCAAGATGTGGTTCTTTTACACATAAACATATGTCTATTCTTCCTGGGATCCTTTTCCATGTACGTGATGACAGAATGTTGAGTAGTCTTCTCTTGGTATTCCATAGGTGTTTGGTGATTCTATATTTCACCTGTGTTTGTATATGTCTGTTAACCCGAATATCCTAATGTATCCAATCCTCACAAATTTCCATTGGTGAACCATAAGTTTGTTTAATGAGTCTGTGGTTGCCCTTCTCTGTGGAGATATCTTCACTGGTATCAGTTTATAGGTAACACCTATAAGTGATATCATACGATATGTGTCTTTCGCTTTCTGACGTACGACAAGTTGTGTGGTTACGTCTAGACTCATCTACGGTGCTACAAATGGCATTGTGTCCTTTTTTTCCTTGGCTAATATTCCGTGTGTACATGTACCAGTTCTTCTTTGTCCACTCATCTGTTGATGGACTTTTTGGTTGCTTCCATGTCTTGGCTATTGTAATGCTGTGGCAATGCACATTTGCCTGCCTGTGTCTTTCCAATTCTGTGTCCTTAGGTTATAGGCCCAGGAGTGGGCCTGCTGGATCATATGGTAGCAAAATGTTTACCTTGTAAAGGCACCTCCATTCTCTTCTCATTAGTGGCTCTTACCAGGTTGCGTCCCACTTAAAGTTGAGGGGGTATGCACTACTCCACAGCAACTTCAGCATTTATTGTTTGTAGTTTTTTGCTGATGTCTATTCTGACTAGTGTGAGCTGATACCTCTTTGAGGCTGGATTTGCATGCGTCTCATAATCCCTTGAAATTGAGCTTTCTGGCATGTCCTTTTTTTCTTCAAACCGTGAGTACACCTTACCTCTTCAAATTGTTTTTGTGAAGTATGTGTGACATTAAGAAATAGTTTGGCCATTACCTCCCTCAAGACATTTTGAGGGCAGGTTTTATTTACAGCCCTCCAGTACTGGTGCCTATGAAGTGACCCTTAGCACAGGTTATAAAGGTGCTGTTGCAGGTAACGGCCAGAGGGCGGCAGCATTTCTGCTTTTCCCAATCTGGTAACTAGGGAAACAGACTTTCCTGGCAGTGGTGTTCCTCGGTTATAAATTAGAGTGGAATGTGCCCGGATAAACCCCCAAAGCTGATGTCTGCCTACATATGTTTGTTTTCTAAATTGAATTTATATTTTTTTATTGGAGTCATATTCTATTTTGTACATAGACCACTTCTTCTTTGTGCATTCCTCTGTTGATGGACATTTTCATAGCTTCCAGGTGTTGGCTATGGTAAATATTGCTAGAGTGCAGGATTGCCAGCCTGTGTCTCTTTTTTTTTGTGGTATGTGGGCCTCACACTGCCGTGGCCCCTCCCATTGGAGAGCACAGGCTCCGGACGCGCAGGCCCAGCAGCCATAGCTCACGGGACAAGCCGCTCCACGGCATGTTGGATTTTCCCGCACCAGGGCATGAACCCGTGTCCCCTGCATTGGTGGCGGACTCTCAACCAGTGCGCCACCAGTGAAGCCCAGCCTGTGTCTTTTTGATTCTCATCCTCTCAGGCGATAGGCCCAGCAGTGGGTATGCTTGATTGAATAGTAGCTCAGTATTTACCTTTTCAAGGCACCTCCTCTGTGTTTTCCTTACTGGTTCTTACCATGTCCCACGTTGAACCAAGGATACGCATTTCTCCACAACCCCTTCAGCATTTATTGTTTGCAGAAGTTTTGCTGATGGCCATTCTGACTGGTGTGAGCTGATCGGATTTTTGTAACTTGGATTTGCATGTCTTTAATTATTCCTAATGTTCACTTTTCCACACCTTTTAAAATTTCGGTTAAGGAAAAAATGCAAAACACGGAGAGTGCAATTAACCTCTTGAAATTGTCTTCTTGAAAGGTTGCCCTCAAAATTGAATTTTTGGGTCAATTTTCGACCCCAGGTTTGTTTCTGAGGGTAGGTGTCATTCACAGGATTGTAATGAGTGTGAATATTTAGTGACCATTAGCACTGGGTTTAAAGCTGCTGTTGTGGGAAACGGCCACAAGGCGGCAGCATTTCTCCATTCCCCAATCTGGTTACTAGGGCAGCAGAGCCTTTCTGGAAGTCCTGTTCCTAGGTTGTAAATTAAAATGGAATGTGTCAGGAGAAACCCCCATAAGTTTCTGTTACATTACTTCTTGTTCGTTGTTTTAGTTTTTTTTTAATCGGGGTAATGATTAGAATATTGTTTGTCCTATGTACACAATCTGGTTCATTTGTGCATAACATATATATATATATATATATATATATATATATATATATATATATATATATATATATATATTCCTGTACAGATCCACTTCCCATGTAAATTGTTGCAGAGTGTTCCATAGACCTCCCTTGCTATATGGTCGTTCTTTTTGATATATGTATTTAATAGGTATTTGTACACGTATGGTAACCGTAATCTTAATTTTTCCATTCCCCCCCTTTCCTTTTAGATAAGCATAGTTTGTTTTCTAAGTCTGTGAGTGTCTTTCTCTGTGGAAATATGTTCATTTGTGTCCGTTGTTAGATAACGCCTATAAGTGATATCATAGGATATGTCTTTTGCTTTCCGACTTACCTCATGTTCTGTGATTATCTCTAGGCTCATCTGTGGTGCCTCAAAGAGCAGTGTTTCATTGTTTCCCATGGCAAATATTCCTTTTTGTACATGGACCACTTCTTTTTCCACTCATCTGGTGATGGGCATTTTGGTTGCTTCCGTGTCTTGGCTATTGTGAAAAGTCCTGCAGTGCAGCTGTTGAAGCCTGTGCCTTCTTGACTCTGGATTTCTCGGGTGAGAGGCTCAGCAGTGGGCCTGCTGAATGGAATGGTGGCTCAATTTTTTCATTTAAACGCAGCTCCTTTCTGTTCTCATTATTGGCTGTTACCACTTTCCATCTCACCTGCAGCTAGAGGGTACACAGTTCTCTGAAACCCCTTCAGCATTTATTGTTTATAGACTTTTAGCTGATGGTGGTTGACACGTGTGAGTTGACACCTTTTTGGAGGTTAGATTTGCATGAGTCATATAATTCCTCATGTTGAGCTTTTATCCATTTTCCTCTTTTTTGAAAATGAGTGAGTCAAACTTACCCCTCCATACTATCTCCTTGAAAATTTGCCAGTTTTGAATTTGTTTGGCCATTCCCTACCTCCGCACAATTATTTAGGGCAGGTGTCCTTTACAGCCCTGAGTCCCTGTGAATGTTAAGTGACCATTAGCTGTGGGTTTAAAGCCGCTCTTGTGGGAAACGGCCTCAAGGCGGCAGCATTTCTACATTTCCAACTCTGGGTTTTTGGGCAACAGAGCTTTCCTGGAGATCGTGTTAGTAAGCTGCAAATTAGAGTGGAATGTGCCAGCGCAAACCCCCAAGAGCTTATATCTCCTAAATTGTTGTTTGTTTTTTAAATTTAATTTTTATTAATTATCAGAGCAAATTTGATAAAAATGTAGATTCTCCTAGGTGTACTGTTTCTGGTTCATCCTATCAATGTATCTGTCTATTCCTCTTTGGATCCTTTCCCGTGGATGTCTTTATAGAGTGTTGAGTAGACCTGTCTGCGTATTCCATAGGTATTTCGTGATTCTATATTTCATAGGTATTAGTATATGTCTGTTAACCCCCATATCCTAATTCATACATTCCTTACTCCTTTCCATTTGGTTAAACATAATTTGGTCTTCTGAATCTATGCATGTCCTTCTCTTGGAAATTATTTCATGGGTATCAATTTTTAGGTAACACCTATAAGTGATGTCATAGGATGTCTGTCTTTCGGTTTCTTTCCTACTTCATGTTGGGTGATTATCTGTAGATGCTTCTATGGTGGTGCCAACGGCACTGTTCCATGCTTTTTCATGGCTAATATTCCATTGTGTACATGGACGACTTCTTCTTGGTGCATTTTTCTGTTGATGGACATTTTGGATTCTTCCAGGTCTTGGCTATGGTACATGTTGCTGCAGTGCAGGATTGCCAGCCTGTGTCTTTTTGATTCTGGTCTACTCAGGTGATAGGCCCATGAGTGGGCCTACCAGATCACATGGTAGCTCCATGTTTACCCTTAAACGCACCTCCATTCTGTTCTCACTACTGGATGTTACCAGGTTACATCCCACCAGCAGCTAAAGGGTATGCAGTTCTCTAAAACCCCTTCAGCATTTACTCTTTGTAGACTGTTTTTGCTGATGATCATTCTGACAGCTGAGAGGTGAACGTTTTTGTACACTGGATCTGCATGTCTTTATTAATTCCTGATGTTCAGCCTTGTTCCATTCCCGATTTTGAACAAAAAAGAAAGACAGAAAAAGAAGCAGAAGCCAAATGTGCATAAATTATGCCTCTTGAAACTGTCGGTTTGAAATGTGGACGTCTTTTGAATTTTTTGGTCGATATACAACCCCAGGATTTGTTTTCAGGGCAGGTGTGATTTACAGGCCTTCAATTATTCTGAATATCCACTGACTATTAGCGCAGGGATTAAAGCGGCTGTTGTGTGAAACGCCCACAAGGTGGCAGCAGTTGTCCTTTACCATATCTGGTTACTAGGGCAACAGAGCCTCAATGGAAGTCGTGTTCTAGGTTGTAATTTAGAATGGAATGTGCCAGGAAAAAGCCCTTTATGTCTCACTACTTCTTGTTCGCATTTTTAATTTAATTTTTATTTTTATCACAGCAAGTTTGATTACAATGTTTGGCTTGTTCTAGGTGTGCAAGATGTGGTTCTTTTACACATAAACATATGTCTATTCTTCCTGGGATCCTTTTCCATGTACGTGATGACAGAATGTTGAGTAGTCTTCTCTTGGTATTCCATAGGTGTTTGGTGATTCTATATTTCACCTGTGTTTGTATATGTCTGTTAACCCGAATATCCTCATGTATCCAATCCTCACAAATTTCCATTGGTGAACCATAAGTTTGTTTAATGAGTCTGTGGTTGCCCTTCTCTGTGGAGATATCTTCACTGGTATCAGTTTATAGGTAACACCTATAAGTGATATCATACGATATGTGTCTTTCTCTTTCTGACGTACGACAAGTTGTGTGATTACGTCTAGACTCATCTACGGTGCTGCAAATGGCATTGTGTCCTTTTTTTCCTTGGCTAATATTCCGTGTGTACATGTACCAGTTCTTCTTTGTCCACTCATCTGTTGATGGACTTTTTGGTTGCTTCCATGTCTTGGCTATTGTAATGCTGCGGCAATGCACATTTGCCTGCCTGTGTCTTTCCAATTCTGTGTCCTTAGGTTATAGGCCCAGGAGTGGGCCTGCTGGATCATATGGTAGCAAAATGTTTACCTTGTAAAGGCACCTCCATTCTCTTCTCATTAGTGGCTCTTACCAGGTTACGTCCCACTTAAAGTTGAGGGGGTATGCACTACTCCACAACAACTTCAGCATTTATTGTTTGTAGTTTTTTTGCTGATGTTTATTCTGACTAGTGTGAGCTGATACCTCTTTGAGGCTGGATTTGCATGCGTCTCATAATCCCTTGAAATTGAGCTTTCTGGCATGTCCTTTTTTTCTTCAAACCGTGAGTACACCTTACCTCTTCAAATTGTTTTTGTGAAGTATGTGTGACATTAAGAAATAGTTTGGCCATTACCTCCCTCAAGACATTTTGAGGGCAGGTTTTATTTACAGCCCTCCAGTACTGGTGCCTATGAAGTGACCCTTAGCACAGGTTATAAAGGTGCTGATGCAGGTAACGGCCAGAGGGCGGCAGCATTTCTGCTTTTCCCAATCTGGTAACTAGGGAAACAGACTTTCCTGGCAGTGGTGTTCCTCGGTTATGAATTAGAGTGGAATGTGCCCGGATAAACCCCCAAAGCTGATGTCTGCCTACATATGTTTGTTTTCTAAATTGAATTTATATTTTTTTATTGGAGTCATATTCTATTTTGTACGTAGACCACTTCTTCTTTGTGCATTCCTCTGTTGATGGACATTTTCGTAGCTTCCAGGTGTTGGCTATGGTAAATATTGCTAGAGTGCAGGATTGCCAGCCTGTGTCTCTTTTTTTTGTGGTATGTGGGCCTCACACTGCCGTGGCCCCTCCCATTGGAGAGCACAGGCTCCGGACGCGCAGGCCCAGCAGCCATAGCTCACGGGACAAGCCGCTCCACGGCATGTTGGATTTTCCCGCACCGGGGCATGAACCCGTGTCCCCTGCATCGGTGGCGGACTCTCAACCAGTGCGCCACCAGTGAAGCCCAGCCTGTGTCTTTTTGATTCTCATCCTCTCAGGCGATAGGCCCAGCAGTGGGTATGCTTGATTGAATGGTAGCTCAGTATTTACCTTTTCAAGGCACCTCCTCTGTGTTTTCCTTACTGGTTCTTACCATGTCCCACGTTGAACCAAGGATACGCATTTCTCCACAACCCCTTCAGCATTTATTGTTTGCAGAAGTTTTGCTGATGGCCATTCTGACTGGTGTGAGCTGATCGGATTTTTGTAACTTGGATTTGCATGTCTTTAATTATTCCTAATGTTCACTTTTCCACACCTTTTAAAATTTCTGTTAAGGAAAAAATGCAAAACACGGAGAGTGCAATTAACCTCTTGAAATTGTCTTCTTGAAAGGTTGCCCTCAAAATTGAATTTTTGGGTCAATTTTCGACCCCAGGTTTGTTTCTGAGGGTAGGTGTCATTCACAGGATTGTAATGAGTGTGAATATTTAGTGACCATTAGCACTGGGTTTAAAGCTGCTGTTGTGGGAAACGGCCACAAGGCGGCAGCATTTCTCCATTCCCCAATCTGGTTACTAGGGCAGCAGAGCCTTTCTGGAAGTCCTGTTCCTAGGTTGTAAATTAAAATGGAATGTGTCAGGAGAAACCCCCATAAGTTTCTGTTACATTACTTCTTGTTCGTTGTTTTAGTTTTTTTAATCGGGGTAATGATTAGAATATTGTTTGTCCTAGGTGTACACAATCTGGTTCATTTGTGCATAACATATATATATATATATATTCATGTACAGATCCACTTCCCATGTAAATTGTTGCAGAGTGTTCCATAGACCTCCCTTGCTATATGGTCGTTCTTTTTGATATATATATTTAATAGGTATTTGTACACGTATGGTAACCGTAATCTTAATTTTTCCATTCCCCCCCTTTCCTTTTAGATAAGCATAGTTTGTTTTCTAAGTCTGTGAGTGTCTTTCTCTGTGGAAATATGTTCATTTGTGTCCGTTGTTAGATAACGCCTATAAGTGATATCATAGGATATGTCTTTTGCTTTCCGACTTACCTCATGTACTGTGATTATCTCTAGGCTCATCTGTGGTGCCTCAAAGAGCAGTGTTTCATTGTTTCCCATGGCAAATATTCCTTTTTGTACATGGACCACTTCTTTTTCCACTCATCTGGTGATGGGCATTTTGGTTGCTTCCGTGTCTTGGCTATTGTGAAAAGTCCTGCAGTGCAGCTGTTGAAGCCTGTGCCTTCTTGACTCTGGATTTCTCGGGTGAGAGGCTCAGCAGTGGGCCTGCTGAATGGAATGGTGGCTCAATTTTTTCATTTAAACGCAGCTCCTTTCTGTTCTCATTATTGGCTGTTACCACTTTACATCTCACCTGCAGCTAGAGGGTACACAGTTCTCTGAAACCCCTTCAGCATTTATTGTTTATAGACTTTTAGCTGATGGTGGTTGACACGTGTGAGTTGACACCTTTTTGGAGGTTAGATTTGCATGAGTCATATAATTCCTCATGTTGAGCTTTTATCCATTTTCCTCTTTTTTGAAAATGAGTGAGTCAAACTTACCCCTCCATACTATCTCCTTGAAAATTTGCCAGTTTTGAATTTGTTTGGCCATTCCCTACCTCCGCACAATTATTTAGGGCAGGTGTCCTTTACAGCCCTGAGTCCCTGTGAATGTTAAGTGACCATTAGCTGTGGGTTTAAAGCCACTCTTGTGGGAAACGGCCTCAAGGCGGCAGCATTTCTACATTTCCAACTCTGGGTTTTGGGGCAACAGAGCTTTCCTGGAGATCGTGTTAGTAAGCTGCAAATTAGAGTGGAATGTGCCAGCGCAAACCCCCAAGAGCTTATATCTCCTAAATTGTTGTTTGTTTTTTAAATTTAATTTTTATTAATTATCAGAGCAAATTTGATAAAAATGTAGATTCTCCTAGGTGTACCGTTTCTGGTTCATCCTATCAATGTATCTGTCTATTCCTCTTTGGATCCTTTCCCGTGGATGTCTTTATAGAGTGTTGAGTAGACCTGTCTGCGTATTCCATAGGTATTTCGTGATTCTATATTTCATAGGTATTAGTATATGTCTGTTAACCCCCATATCCTAATTCATACATTCCTTACTCCTTTCCATTTGGTTAAACATAATTTGGTTTTCTGAATCTATGCATGTCCTTCTCTTGCAAATTATTTCATGGGTATCAATTTTTAGGTAACACCTATAAGTGATGTCATAGGATGTCTGTCTTTCGGTTTCTTTCCTACTTCATGTTGGGTGATTATCTGTAGATGCTTCTATGGTGGTGCCAACGGCACTGTTCCATGCTTTTTCATGGCTAATATTCCATTGTGTACATGGACGACTTCTTCTTGGTGCATTTTTCTGTTGATGGACATTTTGGATTCTTCCAGGTCTTGGCTATGGTACATGTTGCTGCAGTGCAGGATTGCCAGCCTGTGTCTTTTTGATTCTGGTCTACTCAGGTGATAGGCCCATGAGTGGGCCCACCAGATCACATGGTAGCTCCATGTTTACCCTTAAACGCACCTCCATTCTGTTCTCACTACTGGCTGTTACCAGGTTACATCCCACCAGCAGCTAAAGGGTATGCAGTTCTCTAAAACCCCTTCAGCATTTACTCTTTGTAGACTGTTTTTGCTGATGATCATTCTGACCGCTGAGAGGTGAACGTTTTTGTACACTGGATCTGCATGTCTTTATTAATTCCTGATGTTCAGCCTTGTTCCATTCCCGATTTTGAACAAAAAAGAAAGACAGAAAAAGAAGCAGAAGCCAAATGTGCATAAATTATGCCTCTTGAAACTGTCGGTTTGAAATGTGGACGTCTTTTGAATTTTTTGGTCGATATACAACCCCAGGATTTGTTTTCAGGGCAGGTGTGATTTACAGGCCTTCAATTATTCTGAATATCCACTGACTATTAGCGCAGGGATTAAAGCGGCTGTTGTGTGAAACGCCCACAAGGTGGCAGCAGTTGTCCTTTACCATATCTGGTTACTAGGGCAACAGAGCCTCAATGGAAGTCGTGTTCTAGGTTGTAATTTAGAATGGAATGTGCCAGGAAAAAGCCCTTTATGTCTCACTACTTCTTGTTCGCATTTTTAATTTAATTTTTATTTTTATCACAGCAAGTTTGATTACAATGTTTGGCTTGTTCTAGGTGTGCAAGATGTGGTTCTTTTACACATAAACATATGTCTATTCTTCCTGGGATCCTTTTCCATGTACGTGATGACAGAATGTTGAGTAGTCTTCTCTTGGTATTCCATAGGTGTTTGGTGATTCTATATTTCACCTGTGTTTGTATATGTCTGTTAACCCGAATATCCTCATGTATCCAATCCTCACAAATTTCCATTGGTGAACCATAAGTTTGTTTAATGAGTCTGTGGTTGCCCTTCTCTGTGGAGATATCTTCACTGGTATCAGTTTATAGGTAACACCTATAAGTGATATCATACGATATGTGTCTTTCTCTTTCTGACGTACGACAAGTTGTGTGATTACGTCTAGACTCATCTACGGTGCTGCAAATGGCATTGTGTCCTTTTTTTCCTTGGCTAATATTCCGTGTGTACATGTACCAGTTCTTCTTTGTCCACTCATCTGTTGATGGACTTTTTGGTTGCTTCCATGTCTTGGCTATTGTAATGCTGCGGCAATGCACATTTGCCTGCCTGTGTCTTTCCAATTCTGTGTCCTTAGGTTATAGGCCCAGGAGTGGGCCTGCTGGATCATATGGTAGCAAAATGTTTACCTTGTAAAGGCACCTCCATTCTCTTCTCATTAGTGGCTCTTACCAGGTTACGTCCCACTTAAAGTTGAGGGGGTATGCACTACTCCACAACAACTTCAGCATTTATTGTTTGTAGTTTTTTTGCTGATGTTTATTCTGACTAGTGTGAGCTGATACCTCTTTGAGGCTGGATTTGCATGCGTCTCATAATCCCTTGAAATTGAGCTTTCTGGCATGTCCTTTTTTTCTTCAAACCGTGAGTACACCTTACCTCTTCAAATTGTTTTTGTGAAGTATGTGTGACATTAAGAAATAGTTTGGCCATTACCTCCCTCAAGACATTTTGAGGGCAGGTTTTATTTACAGCCCTCCAGTACTGGTGCCTATGAAGTGACCCTTAGCACAGGTTATAAAGGTGCTGTTGCAGGTAACGGCCAGAGGGCGGCAGCATTTCTGCTTTTCCCAATCTGGTAACTAGGGAAACAGACTTTCCTGGCAGTGGTGTTCCTCGGTTATGAATTAGAGTGGAATGTGCCCGGATAAACCCCCAAAGCTGATGTCTGCCTACATATGTTTGTTTTCTAAATTGAATTTATATTTTTTTATTGGAGTCATATTCTATTTTGTACATAGACCACTTCTTCTTTGTGCATTCCTCTGTTGATGGACATTTTCGTAGCTTCCAGGTGTTGGCTATGGTAAATATTGCTAGAGTGCAGGATTGCCAGCCTGTGTCTCTTTTTTTGTGGTATGTGGGCCTCACACTGCCGTGGCCCCTCCCATTGGAGAGCACAGGCTCCGGACGCGCAGGCCCAGCAGCCATAGCTCACGGGACAAACCGCTCCACGGCATGTTGGATTTTCCCGCACCGGGGCATGAACCCGTGTCCCCTGCATCGGTGGCGGACTCTCAACCAGTGCGCCACCAGTGAAGCCCAGCCTGTGTCTTTTTGATTCTCATCCTCTCAGGCGATAGGCCCAGCAGTGGGTATGCTTGATTGAATGGTAGCTCAGTATTTACCTTTTCAAGGCACCTCCTCTGTGTTTTCCTTACTGGTTCTTACCATGTCCCACGTTGAACCAAGGATACGCATTTCTCCACAACCCCTTCAGCATTTATTGTTTGCAGAAGTTTTGCTGATGGCCATTCTGACTGGTGTGAGCTGATCGGATTTTTGTAACTTGGATTTGCATGTCTTTAATTATTCCTAATGTTCACTTTTCCACACCTTTTAAAATTTCTGTTAAGGAAAAAATGCAAAACACGGAGAGTGCAATTAACCTCTTGAAATTGTCTTCTTGAAAGGTTGCCCTCAAAATTGAATTTTTGGGTCAATTTTCGACCCCAGGTTTGTTTCTGAGGGTAGGTGTCATTCACAGGATTGTAATGAGTGTGAATATTTAGTGACCATTAGCACTGGGTTTAAAGCTGCTGTTGTGGGAAACGGCCACAAGGCGGCAGCATTTCTCCATTCCCCAATCTGGTTACTAGGGCAGCAGAGCCTTTCTGGAAGTCCTGTTCCTAGGTTGTAAATTAAAATGGAATGTGTCAGGAGAAACCCCCATAAGTTTCTGTTACATTACTTCTTGTTCGTTGTTTTAGTTTTTTTAATCGGGGTAATGATTAGAATATTGTTTGTCCTAGGTGTACACAATCTGGTTCATTTGTGCATAACATATATATATATATATATATATATATATATATATATATATATATATATATTCCTGTACAGATCCACTTCCCATGTAAATTGTTGCAGAGTGTTCCATAGACCTCCCTTGCTATATGGTCGTTCTTTTTGATATATGTATTTAATAGGTATTTGTACACGTATGGTAACCGTAATCTTAATTTTTCCATTCCCCCCCTTTCCTTTTAGATAAGCATAGTTTGTTTTCTAAGTCTGTGAGTGTCTTTCTCTGTGGAAATATGTTCATTTGTGTCCGTTGTTAGATAACGCCTATAAGTGATATCATAGGATATGTCTTTTGCTTTCCGACTTACCTCATGTTCTGTGATTATCTCTAGGCTCATCTGTGGTGCCTCAAAGAGCAGTGTTTCATTGTTTCCCATGGCAAATATTCCTTTTTGTACATGGACCACTTCTTTTTCCACTCATCTGGTGATGGGCATTTTGGTTGCTTCCATGTCTTGGCTATTGTGAAAAGTCCTGCAGTGCAGCTGTTGAAGCCTGTGCCTTCTTGACTCTGGATTTCTCGGGTGAGAGGCTCAGCAGTGGGCCTGCTGAATGGAATGGTGGCTCAATTTTTTCATTTAAACGCAGCTCCTTTCTGTTCTCATTATTGGCTGTTACCACTTTACATCTCACCTGCAGCTAGAGGGTACACAGTTCTCTGAAACCCCTTCAGCATTTATTGTTTATAGACTTTTAGCTGATGGTGGTTGACACGTGTGAGTTGACACCTTTTTGGAGGTTAGATTTGCATGAGTCATATAATTCCTCATGTTGAGCTTTTATCCATTTTCCTCTTTTTTGAAAATGAGTGAGTCAACTTACCCCTCCATACTATCTCCTTGAAAATTTGCCAGTTTTGAATTTGTTTGGCCATTCCCTACCTCCGCACAATTATTTAGGGCAGGTGTCCTTTACAGCCCTGAGTCCCTGTGAATGTTAAGTGACCATTAGCTGTGGGTTTAAAGCCACTCTTGTGGGAAACGGCCTCAAGGCGGCAGCATTTCTACATTTCCAACTCTGGGTTTTTGGGCAACAGAGCTTTCCTGGAGATCGTGTTAGTAAGCTGCAAATTAGAGTGGAATGTGCCAGCGCAAACCCCCAAGAACTTATATCTCCTAAATTGTTGTTTGTTTTTTAAATTTAATTTTTATTAATTATCAGAGCAAATTTGATAAAAATGTAGATTCTCCTAGGTGTACCGTTTCTGGTTCATCCTATCAATGTATCTGTCTATTCCTCTTTGGATCCTTTCCCGTGGATGTCTTTATAGAGTGTTGAGTAGACCTGTCTGCGTATTCCATAGGTATTTCGTGATTCTATATTTCATAGGTATTAGTATATGTCTGTTAACCCCCATATCCTAATTCATACATTCCTTACTCCTTTCCATTTGGTTAAACATAATTTGGTTTTCTGAATCTATGCATGTCCTTCTCTTGCAAATTATTTCATGGGTATCAATTTTTAGGTAACACCTATAAGTGATGTCATAGGATGTCTGTCTTTCGGTTTCTTTCCTACTTCATGTTGGGTGATTATCTGTAGATGCTTCTATGGTGGTGCCAACGGCACTGTTCCATGCTTTTTCATGGCTAATATTCCATTGTGTACATGGACGACTTCTTCTTGGTGCATTTTTCTGTTGATGGACATTTTGGATTCTTCCAGGTCTTGGCTATGGTACATGTTGCTGCAGTGCAGGATTGCCAGCCTGTGTCTTTTTGATTCTGGTCTACTCAGGTGATAGGCCCATGAGTGGGCCCACCAGATCACATGGTAGCTCCATGTTTACCCTTAAACACACCTCCATTCTGTTCTCACTACTGGCTGTTACCAGGTTACATCCCACCAGCAGCTAAAGGGTATGCAGTTCTCTAAAACCCCTTCAGCATTTACTCTTTGTAGACTGTTTTTGCTGATGATCATTCTGACAGCTGAGAGGTGAACGTTTTTGTACACTGGATCTGCATGTCTTTATTAATTCCTGATGTTCAGCCTTGTTCCATTCCCGATTTTGAACAAAAAAGAAAGACAGAAAAAGAAGCAGAAGCCAAATGTGCATAAATTATGCCTCTTGAAACTGTCGGTTTGAAATGTGGACGTCTTTTGAATTTTTTGGTCGATATACAACCCCAGGATTTGTTTTCAGGGCAGGTGTGATTTACAGGCCTTCAATTATTCTGAATATCCACTGACTATTAGCGCAGGGATTAAAGCGGCTGTTGTGTGAAACGCCCACAAGGTGGCAGCAGTTGTCCTTTACCATATCTGGTTACTAGGGCAACAGAGCCTCAATGGAAGTCGTGTTCTAGGTTGTAATTTAGAATGGAATGTGCCAGGAAAAAGCCCTTTATGTCTCACTACTTCTTGTTCGCATTTTTAATTTAATTTTTATTTTTATCACAGCAAGTTTGATTACAATGTTTGGCTTGTTCTAGGTGTGCAAGATGTGGTTCTTTTACACATAAACATATGTCTATTCTTCCTGGGATCCTTTTCCATGTACGTGATGACAGAATGTTGAGTAGTCTTCTCTTGGTATTCCATAGGTGTTTGGTGATTCTATATTTCACCTGTGTTTGTATATGTCTGTTAACCCGAATATCCTCATGTATCCAATCCTCACAAATTTCCATTGGTGAACCATAAGTTTGTTTAATGAGTCTGTGGTTGCCCTTCTCTGTGGAGATATCTTCACTGGTATCAGTTTATAGGTAACACCTATAAGTGATATCATACGATATGTGTCTTTCTCTTTCTGACGTACGACAAGTTGTGTGATTACGTCTAGACTCATCTACGGTGCTGCAAATGGCATTGTGTCCTTTTTTTCCTTGGCTAATATTCCGTGTGTACATGTACCAGTTCTTCTTTGTCCACTCATCTGTTGATGGACTTTTTGGTTGCTTCCATGTCTTGGCTATTGTAATGCTGCGGCAATGCACATTTGCCTGCCTGTGTCTTTCCAATTCTGTGTCCTTAGGTTATAGGCCCAGGAGTGGGCCTGCTGGATCATATGGTAGCAAAATGTTTACCTTGTAAAGGCACCTCCATTCTCTTCTCATTAGTGGCTCTTACCAGGTTACGTCCCACTTAAAGTTGAGGGGGTATGCACTACTCCACAACAACTTCAGCATTTATTGTTTGTAGTTTTTTTGCTGATGTTTATTCTGACTAGTGTGAGCTGATACCTCTTTGAGGCTGGATTTGCATGCGTCTCATAATCCCTTGAAATTGAGCTTTCTGGCATGTCCTTTTTTTCTTCAAACCGTGAGTACACCTTACCTCTTCAAATTGTTTTTGTGAAGTATGTGTGACATTAAGAAATAGTTTGGCCATTACCTCCCTCAAGACATTTTGAGGGCAGGTTTTATTTACAGCCCTCCAGTACTGGTGCCTATGAAGTGACCCTTAGCACAGGTTTTAAAGGTGCTGTTGCAGGTAACGGCCAGAGGGTGGCAGCATTTCTGCTTTTCCCTATCTGGTAACTAGGGAAACAGACTTTCCTGGCAGTGGTGTTCCTCGGTTATAAATTAGAGTGGAATGTGCCCGGATAAACCCCCAAAGCTGATGTCTGCCTACATATGTTTGTTTTCTAAATTGAATTTATATTTTTTTATTGGAGTCATATTCTATTTTGTACGTAGACCACTTCTTCTTTGTGCATTCCTCTGTTGATGGACATTTTCGTAGCTTCCAGGTGTTGGCTATGGTAAATATTGCTAGAGTGCAGGATTGCCAGCCTGTGTCTCTTTTTTTTGTGGTATGTGGGCCTCACACTGCCGTGGCCCCTCCCATTGGAGAGCACAGGCTCTGTACGCGCAGGCCCAGCAGCCATAGCTCACGGGACAAGCCGCTCCACGGCATGTTGGATTTTCCCGCACCGGGGCATGAACCCGTGTCCCCTGCATCGGTGGCGGACTCTCAACCAGTGCGCCACCAGTGAAGCCCAGCCTGTGTCTTTTTGATTCTCATCCTCTCAGGCGATAGGCCCAGCAGTGGGTATGCTTGATTGAATGGTAGCTCAGTATTTACCTTTTCAAGGCACCTCCTCTGTGTTTTCCTTACTGGTTCTTACCATGTCCCACGTTGAACCAAGGATACGCATTTCTCCACAACCCCTTCAGCATTTATTGTTTGCAGAAGTTTTGCTGATGGCCATTCTGACTGGTGTGAGCTGATCGGATTTTTGTAACTTGGATTTGCATGTCTTTAATTATTCCTAATGTTCACTTTTCCACACCTTTTAAAATTTCTGTTAAGGAAAAAATGCAAAACACGGAGAGTGCAATTAACCTCTTGAAATTGTCTTCTTGAAAGGTTGCCCTCAAAATTGAATTTTTGGGTCAATTTTCGACCCCAGGTTTGTTTCTGAGGGTAGGTGTCATTCACAGGATTGTAATGAGTGTGAATATTTAGTGACCATTAGCACTGGGTTTAAAGCTGCTGTTGTGGGAAACGGCCACAAGGCGGCAGCATTTCTCCATTCCCCAATCTGGTTACTAGGGCAGCAGAGCCTTTCTGGAAGTCCTGTTCCTAGGTTGTAAATTAAAATGGAATGTGTCAGGAGAAACCCCCATAAGTTTCTGTTACATTACTTCTTGTTCGTTGTTTTAGTTTTTTTAATCGGGGTAATGATTAGAATATTGTTTGTCCTAGGTGTACACAATCTGGTTCATTTGTGCATAACATATATATATATATATATATATATATATATTCATGTACAGATCCACTTCCCATGTAAATTGTTGCAGAGTGTTCCATAGACCTCCCTTGCTATATGGTCGTTCTTTTTGATATATGTATTTAATAGGTATTTGTACACGTATGGTAACCGTAATCTTAATTTTTCCATTCCCCCCCTTTCCTTTTAGATAAGCATAGTTTGTTTTCTAAGTCTGTGAGTGTCTTTCTCTGTGGAAATATGTTCATTTGTGTCTGTTGTTAGATAACGCCTATAAGTGATATCATAGGATATGTCTTTTGCTTTCCGACTTACCTCATGTTCTGTGATTATCTCTAGGCTCATCTGTGGTGCCTCAAAGAGCAGTGTTTCATTGTTTCCCATGGCAAATATTCCTTTTTGTACATGGACCACTTCTTTTTCCACTCATCTGGTGATGGGCATTTTGGTTGCTTCCTTGTCTTGGCTATTGTGAAAAGTCCTGCAGTGCAGCTGTTGAAGCCTGTGCCTTCTTGACTCTGGATTTCTCGGGTGAGAGGCTCAGCAGTGGGCCTGCTGAATGGAATGGTGGCTCAATTTTTTCATTTAAACGCAGCTCCTTTCTGTTCTCATTATTGGCTGTTACCACTTTCCATCTCACCTGCAGCTAGAGGGTACACAGTTCTCTGAAACCCCTTCAGCATTTATTGTTTATAGACTTTTAGCTGATGGTGGTTGACACGTGTGAGTTGACACCTTTTTGGAGGTTAGATTTGCATGAGTCATATAATTCCTCATGTTGAGCTTTTATCCATTTTCCTCTTTTTTGAAAATGAGTGAGTCAAACTTACCCCTCCATACTATCTCCTTGAAAATTTGCCAGTTTTGAATTTGTTTGGCCATTCCCTACCTCCGCACAATTATTTAGGGCAGGTGTCCTTTACAGCCCTGAGTCCCTGTGAATGTTAAGTGACCATTAGCTGTGGGTTTAAAGCCACTCTTGTGGGAAACGGCCTCAAGGCGGCAGCATTTCTACATTTCCAACTCTGGGTTTTTGGGCAACAGAGCTTTCCTGGAGATCGTGTTAGTAAGCTGCAAATTAGAGTGGAATGTGCCAGCGCAAACCCCCAAGAGCTTATATCTCCTAAATTGTTGTTTGTTTTTTAAATTTAATTTTTATTAATTATCAGAGCAAATTTGATAAAAATGTAGATTCTCCTAGGTGTACCGTTTCTGGTTCATCCTATCAATGTATCTGTCTATTCCTCTTTGGATCCTTTCCCGTGGATGTCTTTATAGAGTGTTGAGTAGACCTGTCTGCGTATTCCATAGGTATTTCGTGATTCTATATTTCATAGGTATTAGTATATGTCTGTTAACCCCCATATCCTAATTCATACATTCCTTACTCCTTTCCATTTGGTTAAACATAATTTGGTTTTGTGAATCTATGCATGTCCTTCTCTTGGAAATTATTTCATGGGTATCAATTTTTAGGTAACACCTATAAGTGATGTCATAGGATGTCTGTCTTTCGGTTTCTTTCCTACTTCATGTTGGGTGATTATCTGTAGATGCTTCTATGGTGGTGCCAACGGCACTGTTCCATGCTTTTTCATGGCTAATATTCCATTGTGTACATGGACGACTTCTTCTTGGTGCATTTTTCTGTTGATGGACATTTTGGATTCTTCCAGGTCTTGGCTATGGTACATGTTGCTGCAGTGCAGGATTGCCAGCCTGTGTCTTTTTGATTCTGGTCTACTCAGGTGATAGGCCCATGAGTGGGCCTACCAGATCACATGGTAGCTCCATGTTTACCCTTAAACGCACCTCCATTCTGTTCTCACTACTGGCTGTTACCAGGTTACATCCCACCAGCAGCTAAAGGGTATGCAGTTCTCTAAAACCCCTTCAGCATTTACTCTTTGTAGACTGTTTTTGCTGATGATCATTCTGACAGCTGAGAGGTGAACGTTTTTGTACACTGGATCTGCATGTCTTTATTAATTCCTGATGTTCAGCCTTGTTCCATTCCCGATTTTGAACAAAAAAGAAAGACAGAAAAAGAAGCAGAAGCCAAATGTGCATAAATTATGCCTCTTGAAACTGTCGGTTTGAAATGTGGACGTCTTTTGAATTTTTTGGTCGATATACAACCCCAGGATTTGTTTTCAGGGCAGGTGTGATTTACAGGCCTTCAATTATTCTGAATATCCACTGACTATTAGCGCAGGGATTAAAGCTGCTGTTGTGTGAAACGCCCACAAGGTGGCAGCAGTTGTCCTTTACCATATCTGGTTACTAGGGCAACAGAGCCTCAATGGAAGTCGTGTTCTAGGTTGTAATTTAGAATGGAATGTGCCAGGAAAAAGCCCTTTATGTCTCACTACTTCTTGTTCGCATTTTTAATTTAATTTTTATTTTTATCACAGCAAGTTTGATTACAATGTTTGGCTTGTTCTAGGTGTGCAAGATGTGGTTCTTTTACACATAAACATATGTCTATTCTTCCTGGGATCCTTTTCCATGTACGTGATGACAGAATGTTGAGTAGTCTTCTCTTGGTATTCCATAGGTGTTTGGTGATTCTATATTTCACCTGTGTTTGTATATGTCTGTTAACCCGAATATCCTCATGTATCCAATCCTCACAAATTTCCATTGGTGAACCATAAGTTTGTTTAATGAGTCTGTGGTTGCCCTTCTCTGTGGAGTTATCTTCACTGGTATCAGTTTATAGGTAACACCTATAAGTGATATCATACGATATGTGTCTTTCTCTTTCTGACGTACGACAAGTTGTGTGATTACGTCTAGACTCATCTACGGTGCTGCAAATGGCATTGTGTCCTTTTTTTCCTTGGCTAATATTCCGTGTGTACATGTACCAGTTCTTCTTTGTCCACTCATCTGTTGATGGACTTTTTGGTTGCTTCCATGTCTTGGCTATTGTAATGCTGCGGCAATGCACATTTGCCTGCCTGTGTCTTTCCAATTCTGTGTCCTTAGGTTATAGGCCCAGGAGTGGGCCTGCTGGATCATATGGTAGCAAAATGTTTACCTTGTAAAGGCACCTCCATTCTCTTCTCATTAGTGGCTCTTACCAGGTTACGTCCCACTTAAAGTTGAGGGGGTATGCACTACTCCACAACAACTTCAGCATTTATTGTTTGTAGTTTTTTTGCTGATGTTTATTCTGACTAGTGTGAGCTGATACCTCTTTGAGGCTGGATTTGCATGCATCTCATAATCCCTTGAAATTGAGCTTTCTGGCATGTCCTTTTTTTCTTCAAACCGTGAGTACACCTTACCTCTTCAAATTGTTTTTGTGAAGTATGTGTGACATTAAGAAATAGTTTGGCCATTACCTCCCTCAAGACATTTTGAGGGCAGGTTTTATTTACAGCCCTCCAGTACTGGTGCCTATGAAGTGACCCTTAGCACAGGTTATAAAGGTGCTGATGCAGGTAACGGCCAGAGGGCGGCAGCATTTCTGCTTTTCCCAATCTGGTAACTAGGGAAACAGACTTTCCTGGCAGTGGTGTTCCTCGGTTATGAATTAGAGTGGAATGTGCCCGGATAAACCCCCAAAGCTGATGTCTGCCTACATATGTTTGTTTTCTAAATTGAATTTATATTTTTTTATAGGAGTCATATTCTATTTTGTACATAGACCACTTCTTCTTTGTGCATTCCTCTGTTGATGGACATTTTCATAGCTTCCAGGTGTTGGCTATGGTAAATATTGCTAGAGTGCAGGATTGCCAGCCTGTGTCTCTTTTTTTTGTGGTATGTGGGCCTCACACTGCCGTGGCCCCTCCCATTGGAGAGCACAGGCTCCGGACGCGCAGGCCCAGCAGCCATAGCTCACGGGACAAGCCGCTCCACGGCATGTTGGATTTTTCCGCACCGGGGCATGAACCCGTGTCCCCTGCATCGGTGGCGGACTCTCAACCAGTGCGCCACCAGTGAAGCCCAGCCTGTGTCTTTTTGATTCTCATCCTCTCAGGCGATAGGCCCAGCAGTGGGTATGCTTGATTGAATGGTAGCTCAGTATTTACCTTTTCAAGGCACCTCCTCTGTGTTTTCCTTACTGGTTCTTACCATGTCCCACGTTGAACCAAGGATATGCATTTCTCCACAACCCCTTCAGCATTTATTGTTTGCAGAAGTTTTGCTGATGGCCATTCTGACTGGTGTGAGCTGATCGGATTTTTGTAACTTGGATTTGCATGTCTTTAATTATTCCTAATGTTCACTTTTCCACACCTTTTAAAATTTCTGTTAAGGAAAAAATGCAAAACACGGAGAGTGCAATTAACCTCTTGAAATTGTCTTCTTGAAAGGTTGCCCTCAAAATTGAATTTTTGGGTCAATTTTCGACCCCAGGTTTGTTTCTGAGGGTAGGTGTCATTCACAGGATTGTAATGAGTGTGAATATTTAGTGACCATTAGCACTGGGTTTAAAGCTGCTGTTGTGGGAAACGGCCACAAGGCGGCAGCATTTCTCCATTCCCCAATCTGGTTACTAGGGCAGCAGAGCCTTTCTGGAAGTCCTGTTCCTAGGTTGTAAATTAAAATGGAATGTGTCAGGAGAAACCCCCATAAGTTTCTGTTACATTACTTCTTGTTCGTTGTTTTAGTTTTTTTAATCGGGGTAATGATTAGAATATTGTTTGTCCTAGGTGTACACAATCTGGTTCATTTGTGCATAACATATATATATATATATATATATATATATATATATATATATATATATATATATATATATATATATATATATTCATGTACAGATCCACTTCCCATGTAAATTGTTGCAGAGTGTTCCATAGACCTCCCTTGCTATATGGTCGTTCTTTTTGATATATGTATTTAATAGGTATTTGTACACGTATGGTAACCGTAATCTTAATTTTTCCATTCCCCCCCTTTCCTTTTAGATAAGCATAGTTTGTTTTCTAAGTCTGTGAGTGTCTTTCTCTGTGGAAATATGTTCATTTGTGTCCGTTGTTAGATAACGCCTATAAGTGATATCATAGGATATGTCTTTTGCTTTCCGACTTACCTCATGTTCTGTGATTATCTCTAGGCTCATCTGTGGTGCCTCAAAGAGCAGTGTTTCATTGTTTCCCATGGCAAATATTCCTTTTTGTACATGGACCACTTCTTTTTCCACTCATCTGGTGATGGGCATTTTGGTTGCTTCCATGTCTTGGCTATTGTGAAAAGTCCTGCAGTGCAGCTGTTGAAGCCTGTGCCTTCTTGACTCTGGATTTCTCGGGTGAGAGGCTCAGCAGTGGGCCTGCTGAATGGAATGGTGGCTCAATTTTTTCATTTAAACGCAGCTCCTTTCTGTTCTCATTATTGGCTGTTACCACTTTCCATCTCACCTGCAGCTAGAGGGTACACAGTTCTCTGAAACCCCTTCAGCATTTATTGTTTATAGACTTTTAGCTGATGGTGGTTGACACGTGTGAGTTGACACCTTTTTGGAGGTTAGATTTGCATGAGTCATATAATTCCTCATGTTGAGCTTTTATCCATTTTCCTCTTTTTTGAAAATGAGTGAGTCAACTTACCCCTCCATACTATCTCCTTGAAAATTTGCCAGTTTTGAATTTGTTTGGCCATTCCCTACCTCCGCACAATTATTTAGGGCAGGTGTCCTTTACAGCCCTGAGTCCCTGTGAATGTTAAGTGACCATTAGCTGTGGGTTTAAAGCCACTCTTGTGGGAAACGGCCTCAAGGCGGCAGCATTTCTACATTTCCAACTCTGGGTTTTTGGGCAACAGAGCTTTCCTGGAGATCGTGTTAGTAAGCTGCAAATTAGAGTGGAATGTGCCAGCGCAAACCCCCAAGAGCTTATATCTCCTAAATTGTTGTTTGTTTTTTAAATTTAATTTTTATTAATTATCAGAGCAAATTTGATAAAAATGTAGATTCTCCTAGGTGTACCGTTTCTGGTTCATCCTATCAATGTATCTGTCTATTCCTCTTTGGATCCTTTCCCGTGGATGTCTTTATAGAGTGTTGAGTAGACCTGTCTGCGTATTCCATAGGTATTTCGTGATTCTATATTTCATAGGTATTAGTATATGTCTGTTAACCCCCATATCCTAATTCATACATTCCTTACTCCTTTCCATTTGGTTAAACATAATTTGGTTTTGTGAATCTATGCATGTCCTTCTCTTGGAAATTATTTCATGGGTATCAATTTTTAGGTAACACCTATAAGTGATGTCATAGGATGTCTGTCTTTCGGTTTCTTTCCTACTTCATGTTGGGTGATTATCTGTAGATGCTTCTATGGTGGTGCCAACGGCACTGTTCCATGCTTTTTCATGGCTAATATTCCATTGTGTACATGGACGACTTCTTCTTGGTGCATTTTTCTGTTGATGGACATTTTGGATTCTTCCAGGTCTTGGCTATGGTACATGTTGCTGCAGTGCAGGATTGCCAGCCTGTGTCTTTTTGATTCTGGTCTACTCAGGTGATAGGCCCATGAGTGGGCCTACCAGATCACATGGTAGCTCCATGTTTACCCTTAAACGCACCTCCATTCTGTTCTCACTACTGGCTGTTACCAGGTTACATCCCACCAGCAGCTAAAGGGTATGCAGTTCTCTAAAACCCCTTCAGCATTTACTCTTTGTAGACTGTTTTTGCTGAT
This sequence comes from Mesoplodon densirostris, assembly GCF_025265405.1. NCBI lineage: Eukaryota > Metazoa > Chordata > Mammalia > Artiodactyla > Ziphiidae > Mesoplodon > Mesoplodon densirostris. Next base: position 36,073,820 of record NC_082667.1, read on the forward strand.
GATCATTCTGACAGCTGAGAGGTGAACGTTTTTGTACACTGGATCTGCATGTCTTTATTAATTCCTGATGTTCAGCCTTGTTCCATTCCCGATTTTGAACAAAAAAGAAAGACAGAAAAAGAAGCAGAAGCCAAATGTGCATAAATTATGCCTCTTGAAACTGTCGGTTTGAAATGTGGACGTCTTTTGAATTTTTTGGTCGATATACAACCCCAGGATTTGTTTTCAGGGCAGGTGTGATTTACAGGCCTTCAATTATTCTGAATATCCACTGACTATTAGCGCAGGGATTAAAGCGGCTGTTGTGTGAAACGCCCACAAGGTGGCAGCAGTTGTCCTTTACCATATCTGGTTACTAGGGCAACAGAGCCTCAATGGAAGTCGTGTTCTAGGTTGTAATTTAGAATGGAATGTGCCAGGAAAAAGCCCTTTATGTCTCACTACTTCTTGTTCGCATTTTTAATTTAATTTTTATTTTTATCACAGCAAGTTTGATTACAATGTTTGGCTTGTTCTAGGTGTGCAAGATGTGGTTCTTTTACACATAAACATATGTCTATTCTTCCTGGGATCCTTTTCCATGTACGTGATGACAGAATGTTGAGTAGTCTTCTCTTGGTATTCCATAGGTGTTTGGTGATTCTATATTTCACCTGTGTTTGTATATGTCTGTTAACCCGAATATCCTCATGTATCCAATCCTCACAAATTTCCATTGGTGAACCATAAGTTTGTTTAATGAGTCTGTGGTTGCCCTTCTCTGTGGAGATATCTTCACTGGTATCAGTTTATAGGTAACACCTATAAGTGATATCATACGATATGTGTCTTTCTCTTTCTGACGTACGACAAGTTGTGTGATTACCTCTAGACTCATCTACGGTGCTGCAAATGGCATTGTGTCCTTTTTTTCCTTGGCTAATATTCCGTGTGTACATGTACCAGTTCTTCTTTGTCCACTCATCTGTTGATGGACATTTTGGTTGCTTCCATGTCTTGGCTATTGTAATGCTGCGGCAATGCACATTTGCCTGCCTGTGTCTTTCCAATTCTGTGTCCTTAGGTTATAGGCCCAGGAGTGGGCCTGCTGGATCATATGGTAGCAAAATGTTTACCTTGTAAAGGCACCTCCATTCTCTTCTCATTAGTGGCTCTTACCAGGTTGCGTCCCACTTAAAGTTGAGGGGGTATGCACTACTCCACAACAACTTCAGCATTTATTGTTTGTAGTTTTTTGCTGATGTCTATTCTGACTAGTGTGAGCTGATACCTCTTTGAGGCTGGATTTGCATGCGTCTCATAATCCCTTGAAATTGAGCTTTCTGGCATGTCCTTTTTTTCTTCAAACCGTGAGTACACCTTACCTCTTCAAATTGTTTTTGTGAAGTATGTGTGACATTAAGAAATAGTTTGGCCATTACCTCCCTCAAGACATTTTGAGGGCAGGTTTTATTTACAGCCCTCCAGTACTGGTGCCTATGAAGTGACCCTTAGCACAGGTTATAAAGGTGCTGTTGCAGGTAACGGCCAGAGGGCGGCAGCATTTCTGCTTTTCCCAATCTGGTAACTAGGGAAACAGACTTTCCTGGCAGTGGTGTTCCTCGGTTATAAATTAGAGTGGAATGTGCCCGGATAAACCCCCAAAGCTGATGTCTGCCTACATATGTTTGTTTTCTAAATTGAATTTATATTTTTTTATTGGAGTCATATTCTATTTTGTACATAGACTACTTCTTCTTTGTGCATTCCTCTGTTGATGGACATTTTCGTAGCTTCCAGGTGTTGGCTATGGTAAATATTGCTAGAGTGCAGGATTGCCAGCCTGTGTCTCTTTTTTTTGTGGTATGTGGGCCTCACACTGCCGTGGCCCCTCCCATTGGAGAGCACAGGCTCCGGACGCGCAGGCCCAGCAGCCATAGCTCACGGGACAAGCCGCTCCACGGCATGTTGGATTTTCCCGCACCGGGGCATGAACCCGTGTCCCCTGCATCGGTGGCGGACTCTCAACCAGTGCGCCACCAGTGAAGCCCAGCCTGTGTCTTTTTGATTCTCATCCTCTCAGGCGATAGGCCCAGCAGTGGGTATGCTTGATTGAATGGTAGCTCAGTATTTACCTTTTCAAGGCACCTCCTCTGTGTTTTCCTTACTGGTTCTTACCATGTCCCACGTTGAACCAAGGATACGCATTTCTCCACAACCCCTTCAGCATTTATTGTTTGCAGAAGTTTTGCTGATGGCCATTCTGACTGGTGTGAGCTGATCGGATTTTTGTAACTTGGATTTGCATGTCTTTAATTATTCCTAATGTTCACTTTTCCACACCTTTTAAAATTTCTGTTAAGGAAAAAATGCAAAACACGGAGAGTGCAATTAACCTCTTGAAATTGTCTTCTTGAAAGGTTGCCCTCAAAATTGAATTTTTGGGTCAATTTTCGACCCCAGGTTTGTTTCTGAGGGTAGGTGTCATTCACAGGATTGTAATGAGTGTGAATATTTAGTGACCATTAGCACTGGGTTTAAAGCTGCTGTTGTGGGAAACGGCCACAAGGCGGCAGCATTTCTCCATTCCCCAATCTGGTTACTAGGGCAGCAGAGCCTTTCTGGAAGTCCTGTTCCTAGGTTGTAAATTAAAATGGAATGTGTCAGGAGAAACCCCCATAAGTTTCTGTTACATTACTTCTTGTTCATTGTTTTAGTTTTTTTAATCGGGGTAATGATTAGAATATTGTTTGTCCTAGGTGTACACAATCTGGTTCATTTGTGCATAACATATATATATATATATATATATATATATATATATATATATATATATATATTCCTGTACAGATCCACTTCCCATGTAAATTGTTGCAGAGTGTTCCATAGACCTCCCTTGCTATATGGTCGTTCTTTTTGATATATGTATTTAATAGGTATTTGTACACGTATGGTAACCGTAATCTTAATTTTTCCATTCCCCCCCTTTCCTTTTAGATAAGCATAGTTTGTTTTCTAAGTCTGTGAGTGTCTTTCTCTGTGGAAATATGTTCATTTGTGTCCGTTGTTAGATAACGCCTATAAGTGATATCATAGGATATGTCTTTTGCTTTCCGACTTACCTCATGTTCTGTGATTATCTCTAGGCTCATCTGTGGTGCCTCAAAGAGCAGTGTTTCATTGTTTCCCATGGCAAATATTCCTTTTTGTACATGGACCACTTCTTTTTCCACTCATCTGGTGATGGGCATTTTGGTTGCTTCCGTGTCTTGGCTATTGTGAAAAGTCCTGCAGTGCAGCTGTTGAAGCCTGTGCCTTCTTGACTCTGGATTTCTCGGGTGAGAGGCTCAGCAGTGGGCCTGCTGAATGGAATGGTGGCTCAATTTTTTCATTTAAACGCAGCTCCTTTCTGTTCTCATTATTGGCTGTTACCACTTTACATCTCACCTGCAGCTAGAGGGTACACAGTTCTCTGAAACCCCTTCAGCATTTATTGTTTATAGACTTTTAGCTGATGGTGGTTGACACGTGTGAGTTGACACCTTTTTGGAGGTTAGATTTGCATGAGTCATATAATTCCTCATGTTGAGCTTTTATCCATTTTCCTCTTTTTTGAAAATGAGTGAGTCAAACTTACCCCTCCATACTATCTCCTTGAAAATTTGCCAGTTTTGAATTTGTTTGGCCATTCCCTACCTCCGCACAATTATTTAGGGCAGGTGTCCTTTACAGCCCTGAGTCCCTGTGAATGTTAAGTGACCATTAGCTGTGGGTTTAAAGCCACTCTTGTGGGAAACGGCCTCAAGGCGGCAGCATTTCTACATTTCCAACTCTGGGTTTTTGGGCAACAGAGCTTTCCTGGAGATCGTGTTAGTAAGCTGCAAATTAGAGTGGAATGTGCCAGCGCAAACCCCCAAGAGCTTATATCTCCTAAATTGTTGTTTGTTTTTTAAATTTAATTTTTATTAATTATCAGAGCAAATTTGATAAAAATGTAGATTCTCCTAGGTGTACCGTTTCTGGTTCATCCTATCAATGTATCTGTCTATTCCTCTTTGGATCCTTTCCCGTGGATGTCTTTATAGAGTGTTGAGTAGACCTGTCTGCGTATTCCATAGGTATTTCGTGATTCTATATTTCATAGGTATTAGTATATGTCTGTTAACCCCCATATCCTAATTCATACATTCCTTACTCCTTTCCATTTGGTTAAACATAATTTGGTTTTCTGAATCTATGCATGTCCTTCTCTTGGAAATTATTTCATGGGTATCAATTTTTAGGTAACACCTATAAGTGATGTCATAGGATGTCTGTCTTTCGGTTTCTTTCCTACTTCATGTTGGGTGATTATCTGTAGATGCTTCTATGGTGGTGCCAACGGCACTGTTCCATGCTTTTTCATGGCTAATATTCCATTGTGTACATGGACGACTTCTTCTTGGTGCATTTTTCTGTTGATGGACATTTTGGATTCTTCCAGGTCTTGACTATGGTACATGTTGCTGCAGTGCAGGATTGCCAGCCTGTGTCTTTTTGATTCTGGTCTACTCAGGTGATAGGCCCATGAGTGGGCCCACCAGATCACATGGTAGCTCCATGTTTACCCTTAAACGCACCTCCATTCTGTTCTCACTACTGGCTGTTACCAGGTTACATCCCACCAGCAGCTAAAGGGTATGCAGTTCTCTAAAACCCCTTCAGCATTTACTCTTTGTAGACTGTTTTTGCTGATGATCATTCTGACGGCTGAGAGGTGAACGTTTTTGTACACTGGATCTGCATGTCTTTATTAATTCCTGATGTTCAGCCTTGTTCCATTCCCGATTTTGAACAAAAAAGAAAGACAGAAAAAGAAGCAGAAGCCAAATGTGCATAAATTATGCCTCTTGAAACTGTCGGTTTGAAATGTGGACGTCTTTTGAATTTTTTGGTCGATATACAACCCCAGGATTTGTTTTCAGGGCAGGTGTGATTTACAGGCCTTCAATTATTCTGAATATCCACTGACTATTAGCGCAGGGATTAAAGCTGCTGTTGTGTGAAACGCCCACAAGGTGGCAGCAGTTGTCCTTTACCATATCTGGTTACTAGGGCAACAGAGCCTCAATGGAAGTCGTGTTCTAGGTTGTAATTTAGAATGGAATGTGCCAGGAAAAAGCCCTTTATGTCTCACTACTTCTTGTTCGCATTTTTAATTTAATTTTTATTTTTATCACAGCAAGTTTGATTACAATGTTTGGCTTGTTCTAGGTGTGCAAGATGTGGTTCTTTTACACATAAACATATGTCTATTCTTCCTGGGATCCTTTTCCATGTACGTGATGACAGAATGTTGAGTAGTCTTCTCTTGGTATTCCATAGGTGTTTGGTGATTCTATATTTCACCTGTGTTTGTATATGTCTGTTAACCCGAATATCCTCATGTATCCAATCCTCACAAATTTCCATTGGTGAACCATAAGTTTGTTTAATGAGTCTGTGGTTGCCCTTCTCTGTGGAGATATCTTCACTGGTATCAGTTTATAGGTAACACCTATAAGTGATATCATACGATATGTGTCTTTCTCTTTCTGACGTACGACAAGTTGTGTGATTACGTCTAGACTCATCTACGGTGCTGCAAATGGCATTGTGTCCTTTTTTTCCTTGGCTAATATTCCGTGTGTACATGTACCAGTTCTTCTTTGTCCACTCATCTGTTGATGGACTTTTTGGTTGCTTCCATGTCTTGGCTATTGTAATGCTGCGGCAATGCACATTTGCCTGCCTGTGTCTTTCCAATTCTGTGTCCTTAGGTTATAGGCCCAGGAGTGGGCCTGCTGGATCATATGGTAGCAAAATGTTTACCTTGTAAAGGCACCTCCATTCTCTTCTCATTAGTGGCTCTTACCAGGTTGCGTCCCACTTAAAGTTGAGGGGGTATGCACTACTCCACAGCAACTTCAGCATTTATTGTTTGTAGTTTTTTGCTGATGTTTATTCTAACTAGTGTGAGCTGATACCTATTTGAGGCTGGATTTGCATGCGTCTCATAATCCCTTGAAATTGAGCTTTCTGGCATGTCCTTTTTTTCTTCAAACCGTGAGTACACCTTACCTCTTCAAATTGTTTTTGTGAAGTATGTGTGACATTAAGAAATAGTTTGGCCATTACCTCCCTCAAGACATTTTGAGGGCAGGTTTTATTTACAGCCCTCCAGTACTGGTGCCTATGAAGTGACCCTTAGCACAGGTTATAAAGGTGCTGTTGCAGGTAACGGCCAGAGGGCGGCAGCATTTCTGCTTTTCCCAATCTGGTAACTAGGGAAACAGACTTTCCTGGCAGTGGTGTTCCTCGGTTATGAATTAGAGTGGAATGTGCCCGGATAAACCCCCAAAGCTGATGTCTGCCTACATATGTTTGTTTTCTAAATTGAATTTATATTTTTTTATTGGAGTCATATTCTATTTTGTACATAGACCACTTCTTCTTTGTGCATTCCTCTGTTGATGGACATTTTCGTAGCTTCCAGGTGTTGGCTATGGTAAATATTGCTAGAGTGCAGGATTGCCAGCCTGTGTCTCTTTTTTTTGTGGTATGTGGGCCTCACACTGCCGTGGCCCCTCCCATTGGAGAGCACAGGCTCCGGACGCGCAGGCCCAGCAGCCATAGCTCACGGGACAAGCCGCTCCACGGCATGTTGGATTTTCCCGCACCGGGGCATGAACCTGTGTCCCCTGCATCGGTGGCGGACTCTCAACCAGTGCGCCACCAGTGAAGCCCAGCCTGTGTCTTTTTGATTCTCATCCTCTCAGGCGATAGGCCCAGCAGTGGGTATGCTTGATTGAATGGTAGCTCAGTATTTACCTTTTCAAGGCACCTCCTCTGTGTTTTCCTTACTGGTTCTTACCATGTCCCACGTTGAACCAAGGATACGCATTTCTCCACAACCCCTTCAGCATTTATTGTTTGCAGAAGTTTTGCTGATGGCCATTCTGACTGGTGTGAGCTGATCGGATTTTTGTAACTTGGATTTGCATGTCTTTAATTATTCCTAATGTTCACTTTTCCACACCTTTTAAAATTTCTGTTAAGGAAAAAATGCAAAACACGGAGAGTGCAATTAACCTCTTGAAATTGTCTTCTTGAAAGGTTGCCCTCAAAATTGAATTTTTGGGTCAATTTTCGACCCCAGGTTTGTTTCTGAGGGTAGGTGTCATTCACAGGATTGTAATGAGTGTGAATATTTAGTGACCATTAGCACTGGGTTTAAAGCTGCTGTTGTGGGAAACG